>NC_058131.1:580309111-580447178 GCF_016433145.1 Gracilinanus agilis
TTTATAAAATGTGTTTATACTGCTACTTTAACAATCACATATCTTATCAATATTTCATAGAAATAAAAATGTTTAATAAAATAATATTTGATCCAAGAGATAGAGGGCCACTGTAATTTATTGAGTAGGGGAGTAGCATGGTCAGACCTTGCTTTAGGAAAATCACTCTGCTTTGTGGAAGATGGATTGAAGAGGGGAGAGACTTCAGGCAAGGAGACAAATTAGAAAGTTATTGCAATAGACCAGGAGGTAGGTAATGAGGGCCTAACCTAGGAAAATAGCAGTTGGGCAGAAGAGAGACAAAGGAATATATATATATATATATATATACATACATATATATATATATATATATATATATATATATATAAAGAAAAAATGACTATATTGGATATGAAGAGGAGAGGGAGAGAAAAGAGTCACTGAAATCGAGAACTGGGTTAACTGGAAAGATGGTGGTATCCTTAAGAGTAGTAGAGAAATTCAGAAGGATGAGTTTTTAGGAAAGGATAATGTAAAGAGGTCTTTGATGAATATCAAGTTTCTTGTTCTTTGAGATGCATTCTATTGCCCTCAAAATGAAAAAGACAGGGATTGGGGGGGTTTATTCACTAGTTGCTATCCCCAAAATATATGATCCATCCTCCAAGGGACATTTACCATTGTCACAATAATCTGGGGGAAAGCAGGTGGGCATACTGAAGGGAAGAGAGAAGTCCTATTCTGTACAGCTACAGCTATATTCCCATTATCCTTATGTTATAACTACTGTGAGGGAACCACATCTGGCTCATAAAGGGAGAGGCTGGAAAGTTGCCGAGCAGAGGGTGTAAACAGAGGAAACCAGTGGTAGTTGTGTTAGAGATAAACTCCAAAACTAGCTATCAAAGGAATATTGGGATGCCACTCATCTTCCTAGGATTCTGATTAATCATCAGCTGTTGGGGTCATGCCATGAACCTCATTTTGGAAACCACTCATCTGGACTACTCCCTGCAATCTATACATGAGAGAGGGGAAACCACAAAGTTATGTGACTTGTTTAAGGTTCCAAGGCCAACTG
Source organism: Gracilinanus agilis (assembly GCF_016433145.1). Classification (NCBI taxonomy): domain Eukaryota; kingdom Metazoa; phylum Chordata; class Mammalia; order Didelphimorphia; family Didelphidae; genus Gracilinanus; species Gracilinanus agilis. Next base: position 580,310,175 of record NC_058131.1, read on the forward strand.
GTTAAAGGAAGATTTAAGATTACAACCCAAATATTCTGATTCTTACTTGTGTTCTTCTCATGATATGCAAATTGAAGGATTTTTTTTTAGTTCTAAAAAATAATCTCCCTTGCAACTCTCTGAAATCATAACTTTGTCCCAATATTTCATTATCTTACAAAATAATGTTTAGCCATTTGGGTTAGCTACCATAAAGTCCTGACTTGATGTATCATCAGAGGATGGGGATGACATTGGTCATGACCAACCAAGGAACCAAAAGGTTATGACTAACTCTTTAGCAGGTTTTGCCATGCCAGGAAGATTCTGAGTACAGGTAATGTTCTCTAAAAACCAGCCTATACGGGACAGCTAGGTGACTCAGTAGATTGAGAGCCAGGCCCAGAGAGGGGAAGTCCTGAGTTCATATCTGACCTCAGACACTTCCTAGATGTATAACCCTGGGCAAGTCGCTTAACCCCTATTGCCTACCCTTACCACTCTTCTGCCTTATAACCAATACACAGTATTGATTTTAAGATGGAAGGTAAGGGTTTAAAAAAATAAAATAAAATAAAAACCAAACTATATAAAACTGCATGTATCCTATGATCTGGCAATGCCACTACTGGGTCTGTATTCCAAAGAGATAATAAAAAAGGGAAAAGGACTCACTTGTACAAAAATATTTATAGCTGCTTTTTTTTTTTTTTGTGGTGGCAGAGAATTGGAAATTATGGTGGAAAAGAAGGGTGATTCATCAATTGGAGAATGGCTGAAATAAATTGTGGTACATGTTGGTGATGGAATACTATTCTGTTATAAGAAATAAGCAAGATGATTTCAGAAAGAGCTGGAAAGATCTGCAGGAACTGATGCAAAGTGAAATGAGTAGAACTGGGAGACCACAGTATGTAATAATAGCAATATTGGACGATGATTATCTGTGAAAACTTAGCTACTGTCAGCAAGGCAATGAGCTGGGACAATCTTGAAAGACATGACGAGGAATGCTGTCCACCTCCAGAGAAAAAACTGTTGGAGTCGGCTTCACATCAGTGTATTTTTGGTTTTATTTTGGGGTTTTGGTTATGAATGACTTTGCTATTACAAAAATCATCAGTATGAAAGTGTGTTTTGCAAGACAGTAAAAAGTGAAAAAAAAAATGCCTAGTTCAATTCAGACATAATCTTTATCAGATTGGCTATATGGTGAAGAATTTTTCTACTCTATCAGCTCACTGAGATAATCTTAATCATAGATTATAATCTATATCTGGGGAAGAAATATATTCACCAGTAAAATCACACTTCTTCAAAGTATTGAATTATTAACATATTGGGCTGGCTTTATGAAGAGTTTTATTACATGCTATACTGTGCTTTCTACAAAATGTAGCCAATTTGCTCATATTTATACTTAAAAATCAATAAAACAGGGGGGCAGCTGGGTAGCTCAGTGGATTGAGAGCCAGGCCTAGAGACGGGAGGTCCTAGGTTCAAACCCGGCCTCAGCCACTTCCCAGCTGTGTGACCCTGGGCAAGTCACTTGACCCCCATTGCCTACCCTTACCAATCTTCCACCTATGAGTCAATACACAGAAGTTAAGGGTTTAAAATAAAATAAAAAAAAAAAAAATTAAAAAAAAAATCAATAAAACTCTTGGTAAATTCACACATTATAAGATTACTTGCATTTTAACATAAATCAAAGTCTTAAACTAAAATAATGAAGCTCTAAGATTGAAATTTAAAAATATCTTCCATTAGAGAAGGAATTTTTTTTCCCAGGATCCCTAAAATTGTACCACATCATAGTCACATGAATGACTTATTCAGACAAACCACAGGAAAGTCAAAGTTCATGTTGGAATGAAATCTGACTTCTTTAATATTAAGCAATGCTCTGTTGGTATTTTAGTACTCAAAATAAGAAAATCTTTCCGCACTTCTTGTCCTGTGTCCCTGTACTAGGAGTCTAGTAATACTTTGCCATTAAAACATCTTCTGAAAACAGGGATTTATGCTAATTTTTTAAATAGTAGAATAATAGAGCTGGAATGCATCTTTGAGATAATATAGTCCGGCTTTTTCATTTTACAGATAAAGAAAATGAAGTCCAAAGACCAGAACTAGAACTCATGTCTCTGGAGACCTAATCCTACTGCTTATTCCTCCCTTCTAGTATTACATTTTCAAATAGATCTAAAAGTATGTACACATATTTCTAATTAATCTAAAATGATACACATATAAAAGGATCTGAATTTTCATAGAATTCCCACTCTATATAGTAACCTAAGTATATTCATTCTATCCTTTGTTTGGTACTTTATCAATTCAACCAGAAGTGGAAAAAAGCCCATTTACCTCCTGCACTGAAAATGTTTATCTTTTTATATTCTGAATACTGAGTGCCATGCAAAGGGGAAATTTCAAAACTTTTTCACATCCCTAAATCAGTTGCTGATTCTCTAAGTTCTCACTGGATTAAATTTATCATCACCTAGATGATCCCAGTGCATGAATTACTTTTTGGGATTGAGGCACTTTTGGAAGTGCATTAACTCTTTCAGACCCTTGTGGAGCATTTAGTCTGCTGCAAAAGTGCACTAAATGATGCTATTTGCTAATTTTTATACTTGCATCAAATTTATTCATCTGCCAGTGATTTGCTTTGTTAAATATCACAATAGCATTCCTAATTGCCCACCAATTGCTAATTTGCTTTGTGTGTTTTTGGAATGCTATACTAAAACAAATAAGAATTTGTTTTTACTTGCAGGGGAAGAATGAATGATTAATGACATGGTAAATGACTGTGTCACACTTAGCTTTATGCTGATCTAGATGAGAGGGTTTTTAACAGACTGAAGAACTGTTTACCTGAGTTGATTAGTTTTCATTTTAAATTCCTTTGAGAAAGAAATGAAAAAAAAAAATCTATAGTATCTTTTGTGGGGAAAAAAATCACTAAAGTTGTTTTTCTTTTTCCTAATTTAGGGGTTCTAATTCTAAGATTCTTGAATATTTTTGGTATTTTGTTAAATGCATTTCAATATAATTGTTTTTCTTTAAATTCCTATACATTCTATTCTATGTATTTAAAAGCATTATTCTGAGAAGGGATTTATAAACTTTACCAGATTGCCAAAAGTGTCCATGACACACACAAAAAGGTTAAGAACCCCTGTTCTAATGGAAAGATTTTATTTAATTCATATTTTCCTAACATATAATCATATTAAACTGTCATAGTAATATTTCAAATTTTTAAAAATCATGTGGCTAATATTTACTTCTTTTTTTAAGTTAATATTTGGTTAAATTATAAATCCAAAATCATCTAAAACTTTAGTCTATACTTGTAAGACTTTACCAAGGGCAGATTGGTGAATTAAAACAAAAAAGAAATATCCTTTTCTATAGAATATGGCCAAAATCTCTGCTTTGAAATATCTAATTACATTATTCTATACATGTTGTTCACCACTGTTTATATCTTTATCTTCAATTATCATTTCCATTCCAAGAGGTATTGAAAACTTCTAATTTATTTGTAGCTATAATTCTATTTCTCTTTATACTCTGCATTCTCCCTTATAGGGATTATCAGATAATTTAATAACAAGCTATAGCCACAGTATATTTGAATTCAACTTCTAAAATGTTTCCATACTATTATGGCTTCGACTGTAAAAATAATTCCCCTCCCCCCCCCCCCCAAAATAAGGCAATGAAATGAGAAATTAACTTTTTTGAACTGAGTTCAAAATCTGACGCTACTACTTACTGGCAATGTGACATTGGAAAATCACTTATCTGCCTCAGTTACTTTATCTATAAGAAAAGGAAAATAATAGAAGGGCAGCTAGGCGACTTGGTGGATTAAAAGTCAAGCCTAGAAATGGGAGGTCCTAGGTTCAAATCAGCCCCAGATACTAGCTATATGATCCTGGGCAAGTCATTTAACTCCCATTGCCTAGCCTTTACTGCTCTTCTGCTTTGGAGCAAACACACCAAATTCATTCTAAGATAGAAGGTAAGGGTTTAAAAAAATAATACTTGAACTACCTATTTCACAGGGTTTATCTGTATATAAAATGAAATGTAGATAGAGTGCTTTATAAATCCGAAAGCACTAAATTAAGGTAAATTATTATTATTCCTGCTTCTACATTGTTAGATGAATATGCAAAAGTCCCAGCAGTCAATAATAATAAGATACTAACTATACACTCCTGAAATATTCTACATAATTTAAGGCAATTTCATTGAATGAGTCTAGTTCTTATATTTTTTCACATTTAATAATTCTTTATTATCTGCTATGTGCAAATATCTATACTATGTGTTGAGGCAAATATGAAGACAATAAAAATATATACCTGATCTTGTGGAGTTTACAGTCTAAAAAAAGTATTATATTTGCATAAATATATAATAAGTGTCCAGTCTTATCTAACAAGCAATTATTAAGCACTTACTGTATGAGAGCTTCTGTGTTGAGCACTTGGATTATAAAAAACAAAATGAAAAAAAAGTCCATGAAATAGATAACATTCTGGGGGGGGGGGGNCTTAATCATAGATTATAATCTATATCTGGGGAAGAAATATATTCACCAGTAAAATCACACTTCTTCAAAGTATTGAATTATTAACATATTGGGCTGGCTTTATGAAGAGTTTTATTACATGCTATACTGTGCTTTCTACAAAATGTTATGGGTAGCCAATTTGCTCATATTTATACTTAAAAATCAATAAAACTCTTGGTAAATTCACACATTATAAGATTACTTGCATTTTAACATAAATCAAAGTCTTAAACTAAAATAATGAAGCTCTAAGATTGAAATTTAAAAATATCTTCCATTAGAGAAGGAATTTTTTTTCCCAGGATCCCTAAAATTGTACCACATCATAGTCACATGAATGACTTATTCAGACAAACCACAGGAAAGTCAAAGTTCATGTTGGAATGAAATCTGACTTCTTTAATATTAAGCAATGCTCTGTTGGTATTTTAGTACTCAAAATAAGAAAATCTTTCCGCACTTCTTGTCCTGTGTCCCTGTACTAGGAGTCTAGTAATACTTTGCCATTAAAACATCTTCTGAAAACAGGGATTTATGCTAATTTTTTAAATAGTAGAATAATAGAGCTGGAATGCATCTTTGAGATAATATAGTCCGGCTTTTTCATTTTACAGATAAAGAAAATGAAGTCCAAAGACCAGAACTAGAACTCATGTCTCTGGAGACCTAATCCTACTGCTTATTCCTCCCTTCTAGTATTACATTTTCAAATAGATCTAAAAGTATGTACACATATTTCTAATTAATCTAAAATGATACACATATAAAAGGATCTGAATTTTCATAGAATTCCCACTCTATATAGTAACCTAAGTATATTCATTCTATCCTTTGTTTGGTACTTTATCAATTCAACCAGAAGTGGAAAAAAGCCCATTTACCTCCTGCACTGAAAATGTTTATCTTTTTATATTCTGAATACTGAGTGCCATGCAAAGGGGAAATTTCAAAACTTTTTCACATCCCTAAATCAGTTGCTGATTCTCTAAGTTCTCACTGGATTAAATTTATCATCACCTAGATGATCCCAGTGCATGAATTACTTTTTGGGATTGAGGCACTTTTGGAAGTGCATTAACTCTTTCAGACCCTTGTGGAGCATTTAGTCTGCTGCAAAAGTGCACTAAATGATGCTATTTGCTAATTTTTATACTTGCATCAAATTTATTCATCTGCCAGTGATTTGCTTTGTTAAATATCACAATAGCATTCCTAATTGCCCACCAATTGCTAATTTGCTTTGTGTGTTTTTGGAATGCTATACTAAAACAAATAAGAATTTGTTTTTACTTGCAGGGGAAGAATGAATGATTAATGACATGGTAAATGACTGTGTCACACTTAGCTTTATGCTGATCTAGATGAGAGGGTTTTTAACAGACTGAAGAACTGTTTACCTGAGTTGATTAGTTTTCATTTTAAATTCCTTTGAGAAAGAAATGAAAAAAAAATCTATAGTATCTTTTGTGGGGAAAAAAATCACTAAAGTTGTTTTTCTTTTTCCTAATTTAGGGGTTCTAATTCTAAGATTCTTGAATATTTTTGGTATTTTGTTAAATGCATTTCAATATAATTGTTTTTCTTTAAATTCCTATACATTCTATTCTATGTATTTAAAAGCATTATTCTGAGAAGGGATTTATAAACTTTACCAGATTGCCAAAAGTGTCCATGACACACACAAAAAGGTTAAGAACCCCTGTTCTAATGGAAAGATTTTATTTAATTCATATTTTCCTAACATATAATCATATTAAACTGTCATAGTAATATTTCAAATTTTTAAAAATCATGTGGCTAATATTTACTTCTTTTTTTAAGTTAATATTTGGTTAAATTATAAATCCAAAATCATCTAAAACTTTAGTCTATACTTGTAAGACTTTACCAAGGGCAGATTGGTGAATTAAAACAAAAAAGAAATATCCTTTTCTATAGAATATGGCCAAAATCTCTGCTTTGAAATATCTAATTACATTATTCTATACATGTTGTTCACCACTGTTTATATCTTTATCTTCAATTATCATTTCCATTCCAAGAGGTATTGAAAACTTCTAATTTATTTGTAGCTATAATTCTATTTCTCTTTATACTCTGCATTCTCCCTTATAGGGATTATCAGATAATTTAATAACAAGCTATAGCCACAGTATATTTGAATTCAACTTCTAAAATGTTTCCATACTATTATGGCTTCGACTGTAAAAATAATTCCCCTCCCCCCTCCCCAAAAAATATGGCAATGAAATGAGAAATTAACTTTTTTGAACTGAGTTCAAAATCTGACGCTACTACTTACTGGCGATGTGACATTGGAAAATCACTTATCTGCCTCAGTTACTTTATCTATAAGAAAAGGAAAATAATAGAAGGGCAGCTAGGCGACTTGGTGGATTAAAAGTCAAGCCTAGAAATGGGAGGTCCTAGGTTCAAATCAGCCCCAGATACTAGCTATATGATCCTGGGCAAGTCATTTAACTCCCATTGCCTAGCCTTTACTGCTCTTCTGCTTTGGAGCAAACACACCAAATTCATTCTAAGATAGAAGGTAAGGGTTTAAAAAAATAATACTTGAACTACCTATTTCACAGGGTTTATCTGTATATAAAATGAAATGTAGATAGAGTGCTTTATAAATCCGAAAGCACTAAATTAAGGTAAATTATTATTATTCCTGCTTCTACATTGTTAGATGAATATGCAAAAGTCCCAGCAGTCAATAATAATAAGATACTAACTATACACTCCTGAAATATTCTACATAATTTAAGGCAATTTCATTGAATGAGTCTAGTTCTTATATTTTTTCACATTTAATAATTCTTTATTATCTGCTATGTGCAAATATCTATACTATGTGTTGAGGCAAATATGAAGACAATAAAAATATATACCTGATCTTGTGGAGTTTACAGTCTAAAAAAAGTATTATATTTGCATAAATATATAATAAGTGTCCAGTCTTATCTAACAAGCAATTATTAAGCACTTACTGTATGAGAGCTTCTGTGTTGAGCACTTGGATTATAAAAAACAAAATGAAAAAAAAGTCCATGAAATAGATAACATTCTGGGGGGGGGGGGGCGGGACACAACCTACCCGTAGACAAACATAAGAATCTGAGAGCACCCATACTCAGGGGGAATGAAGAAAGGTTTCTTGCAGAAATTGATGCCTACCCCAAAGTTTGAACAAAGCTAGATGGAGGTGAGGATAGAAGGAAGTATATTACCAGCAGGAGAAATAACCTGGGTGAAGGCACGTGAGCTGGTTTGAAGGAGGGAATTTAGGCAGCTAACAAAGACTGAGCCATTAAAATGGTCATAAATTTTCTACCCACTTGCACAGATGTGATTTAATTACTGTAAAGTATATGTTGCACACAGTAAGTACCTAATAAATGTTTGTTGAGTTGGATCAAGTTGAACTATGCATATGGTAGCATTTGTAAGAAACGTGACCTACCTTTCCCCCTGTGTACTCCATGAGGTGTATATGTTATAGAGATGCGTAATAGCTACATGTAGCCTAACTTCACTAGCTGAATTGAGAAAAAAGACAGACTCTCTCTGTAACAATTCCTTTGAGTGGTTCATTGTAGAAGGGAAACTTGTCACAGTGCCAAGGATAAAAGTGCTGCTGGGCTTAGTTTTGAATTTTATAAAGTGAATAAGTGAAAAATGTATACACATTCACTTCAGACTCAAGTTATGAATAATTAAGTGAATATATAATTGTATCCAGTTTTGCCCTCAAGCTCAACCAGCAAAGACATCTTCAGTCCATGTAAAAGGAGTACTTCATGTTTTTTTCAAAAATTATGAGTGAGCTGCCAAACATCACTGAATTTATATGCTTGCCAGTAAGAATAACAAGCTTATGATTAAATTATACAGCAGGGTGAAACAACATGCAACAGTTTTGTTTAATGTACCTTATGGCTTTTAAAATTTGAATTTACACAAGTATTGCTACAGCACTGTCTGAAATATCTTATTCTTAATCATTTCCCCCTAATTTCCAATCTAAGGTGAGGACAGACAGAATTTCATCAAGTCATGTATGTAAACGCATAAAGAAAATAATTTTCTATCCTTAGGACCACATGTTCAGATGCATTTTATTATTCTAATCCATTTGAAATACAACTGAGTTTATCCTGCAGCTTTCCCACTGACTCTCCATTTGACTGACCTAGGACAAATAATTTAACACTTCTAAGTCTTGATTTTGCCATTTCTCAAATGGATATAGTAACATTTGTGTGCACATTCATAGATTTAGAGCTGGGAGAAACCTTTGAGGCCATCTAATTCAACCCCTTCAATTTACAAATAAGGAACTGAGAGGCTCAGAATTTAAATGATTTGCCCAAGGTCATACAGATAGTAAGTAGTAAAGTCAGGATTCAAACTCAGGTCCTCTGATTCCAAATCCTCCCACTTTCCAGTGTATCATGTTGCCTCCTATCAACTTTAATAATGAGTATTTATAAAATAGTTTGGAATGTTTCAAGTAAAAGATGAAGATGCCCTGAAAGGAACATTCAAAACTCTTGAGGACAGATGTCAATCTTTAGCAGTAAATTAGGTGTTTGGGGAAATGCACTAACTAAATAGGACAATTAAGTCCTATTTCTCTTATAAGTAGGGGACCAAATTGTCCCCTAGTTATCCCAACTTAATCTCCGGGAAGGAGTTAGTACAGTAAAGAACCAAAACACCCTTACTTGGCCCTACTGAATTGATCTGCAGCATGGTAGTATTTCAGTGTTGGAAATCAACATTTAGTTTCAACTCATGCCTGAAAAACCTACAATACACCAAACAAATGAGCATCCATTTTTGCTTAAAAAATAGTGAGGGGAAAAGGCATTACCTCCCAAGGTAGCCAATTTCATTTTTGGATAACTCTAATTGTTAAGAATGCTTTCCTTGCATCAAGCCTAAATTGGTCTCTTGGCAAGTTCTACCCATTACTTTTCGTTCTACATTTATCTCCATTATAACACCTCTAGTTCCTTCAGTAGATTCTCATATGGTATGGACTCAGGAACCCTTGACCACTCTTCCTGGCTTTTTCTAATGACTTTCCAGCTCATTAGTGTCCTTTTTAAAAATGCAGTGTCCAGAACTGAACACAATACTATAAATGTGGTCTGGCCAAAGCGGAGTTCTGCCATCAGAACTATCACCTCCTTCCTGGAAGTTATGTTAATACAGTTTATGACCATACCAGCTTTTGGGGCTGCCATATCACACTCTTAAGCTATGTTGAGCTTGCAATCCACTAAAACCCCCAGATATTTTTAAAAATAAAATGCTTTTGAGGTGTTGAGGTGTTTAGTTCTACTTTAAAAAATTCTGAAGTTGATTTTTTTAAACTCAAAACTAACTTTATGTTGAAAACTATCCAACATCTCCAGATAATCTGATAAGGATGGATTAATTGATAAGAAAGTAACTGGACACGGGAGACAATCTTGACTGTTAACTCATAGCTGCTTCTCCGAAGTGCCATTGAGTTACAAGTTTATTATATACTATTTTCACACAAAGAATACAAAGAAAACTTTATAACTATGTAGAGGTTACAAATTATACCAAAAAAAAAAAACCTTTGAGGCTTCAAAGTAGAGATAGAATGGGGTCTAAGTCCGAATTCTAGCCGCCTGGATATCAGCAAGCCAATTCCAGGAATAGTAACTATATTCTATAGATATCATAAATGAATTGAGTCTTGTGCTTTTTATCGGGAGGAATGCACCTGTGTGGATGAAGTCTTGTCTAGCTCTGGCCTTGGCTGTCTTGGGAATATTTTTAGAGTTCAGGCATCTTAATTTTCTTGGAGAGAAATTGTTAACCCAGTAACTGCTGGTTTGCCAAGAACTTAAAGCTTTCCAATGAGACTATAATGTTTTTTCAATAAGAAAAAGTGTGGATCTGATAAGGAGTCAAAAGAGGAGTCTCAGATTTTCATCTCTTTGAGACTCTGTTTCTCTTATTGGCCTCCCACAAATTTACATTTATCTTTAGCAAATTTTGTCATTAAATTCAGTCTAATTTTCTAGCCTGTTAAGATTTGGAGGAATTCTTTCTCCATCATTCAGACTTTTCAGCTTTGTGTTGCCTGCAAATTTGGTAAAGATGTTTTGCTGATAAATAATATATATCAAGACTGGAAAGTCACTGCTACATAGCCAACCTAGGTTTTCACTAAAAAGATTAGGAAATTGTCTTTGAGACTTTGCAGATCCACGAGACTAAGATTCATATTGTTGATGTACTTTCATAGTCATAGAGACTTCCTTCCTAATGGACAAAGAATCATTAATTACTATTTTTTGAGTCTATTCATAACTTCACAGCCAAATTCAGCCACATTTATGTAATCACATATTATAGAGTTTGCTTGTGTTTTTTTGAGGGAGAGAATTTCAAATTAGCCTAGATCATGTATGACTCCCAAATAAAGAGACTTATATCAATTTCTCCATATCTACAGTAACTATCTCATTCATTGGTACTCTGCAATGACCACTTCTGTAAAATTTACTATATTTTCCACAAGTCAATAATTGTTTGTCCTTTTTGCTATTGTAAGGTGGAAAAGGTTTTTTTGGGGTTCAATATATTAAAAAATGGTCGCCAGAGGATTGAACTATTATCAATCCTCAATTAAGAATAATCTCAAGTCAAAATTGACTTTTATGGAAGTTTATTTACAATTAAGAGAGAGGAAATAAGGAAATAAGAATCTAACTCAGTAGGTAATTTATTACAATCCTCTAATTAATCCAGGTAGATCTAATCAACCCTCAGCCTAGAGTCAGAGGGCCAGAGGCCCAGAGGTGAATGAAGCAAAAATTAATTCACAGAGTCTATTAAAAGAAGTTTCTTGGGGCAGCTGGGTAGCTCAATGGATTGAGAGTCAGGCCTAGAGACAGGAGGTCCTAGGTTCAAATCCAGCCTCAGACACTTCCCAGCTGTGTGACCCCAGGCAAGTCACTTGACCCCCATTGCCCACCCTTACTACTCTTCCACCTAAGACCCAATACACGGAAATTAAGGATTTAAAAAAAAGTTTCTTAAAAGAAGTTTAGGAAGATTCAGTCTTTAAGCTCACCAGGTGGAATTCAAAAGAAGATATTTAAAGTAGTCTCAACACTCCTTCACGGACCAGAAGAGGTCCATCACCAGATGGCCTCTTCAACCAAAAACCTCTCACTCACTCAATTCCCTCTTTTTAAAGGGGTCACTTATGCGTCACTTCCCGTGCCTCCCTCCTAATTTGCATGTCCAATCACAATAGATGCTTCTCATAGTACTGCCTAGGGGGCAGTCAGTTGATTCTGATTCATTCGTCACCCACTCTAGCACATGTGGGTTACAGACCTCCCAGAATTAGAGGTGCTCTCACCTTTGGTGATTAAATCTAAAGATGGGCAGTGTAGACTTAATCTAATTATCATACTATGTAATATAGAATGCCCACTCAAAATCTAATGAGCTTGGGGTCAGCTGGGTAGCTCAGTGGATTGAGAGCCAGGCCTAGAGACGGGAGGTCCTAGGTTCAAATCCAGCCTCAGACACTTCCCAGCTGTGTGACCCTGGGCAAGTCACTTGACCCCCATTGCCTACCCTTACCACTCTTCCACCTATAAGTCAATACACAGAAGTTAAGGGTTTAAAATAAAAAAAATTAAAAAAAAAATCTAATGAGCTTGTCTTCCTTAATGGTCTATTAGACTTGATTACTTTATCACTTATGATCATTGAAACACAGATAAATGCAAAAGATATTGGTTTTCTAGCCAACCTCTTCCATGATGTCTCTCCATTTATTCTTCATCTTGGACTAACAAGAGTAAAGGTGGGAAAAAACTCCTCCCTGCAAGTTTCATGTGTCAACAACATGTTTTAATTATCATTCATCTACTTCATGGTCTATATAATGATGTCTTCTTCTGAATCATAGCCATATTTTGAATTATGGGTTTTTATAGATAATATGCTTATACTTAATATACCTGTTAGACTTACTTAATTTTTTCTATTCTCCTCAGCCCATATCCAAAATATTGGGGAAATGAGTTATTCATATGGATAATAAAATCTATGAGGCAGCATAATATGGTGGAAAGAATACTGGATTTGGACTCAAAAGACCTCTGTTGAAATTCTGGCTCTCCCTATTACCTTAGTGAGCTCAAGCAAGTCTTGTAAACTCTGTTCAAGATGATAAAGTTGTACTAGTTGACTTCTCAGGTCTCTTTCAATAAATGTGTGGTGCTTTTTCCTGTTCTCATCATTTTACTTTGCTTCAAGCTCCTTCCCAAATTTGTTTATCCAGTAAGTTAATGCAATCTGTATACTATCCATCCTCACCCACAATTTATTAGAATATTCCTTTCAAAGATTATCATTTCACAAATTGTTGCATTTTCTGTGAACTCTCCCATCATCCACCAGAGTGCAAACTTCTCATACAAGCTCTGTGATTTCTAAAGTTACTGACTTGACTGTCAACAACCTCCCACTTACAGTACCATATTTCTCCATTTTATTCTCACTATTGGTTCTAAAATTGCTTTTTTCTACCTATAATTTGGATCATGCTGCTGCTATGTTTAAACTTTTCTGAGACTTCCCGTTTTTTAAAAATCAAGTCCAGTTCACATTCTTTCTTCAGAGTGCCTCCCTTCTTTAAAATCAAATTGCTGTTATTCCTCATAAACATGGCTACATTTCTTATCTTTTATTCCCATATTTGAGACTTCACCACAGTAATTTCATAGCCCTAGAGATGCCTCTCCCTCACTGTCCATCAGCTATATTTCTCCTATAATTTAAAATTACTGAAATCCCATCTTCTTCATGAAAAATTTGGTCAAATTAGGGAATTGGATATGGAACCCTTATAGATTTGCTCACTTAAATTCTAACCCCACCTTGAAATATTTTTCGTTGTATCTATATATATTATGTAAATACTCTATTTTTTACTTACTTCCTTGTTTTAATGTTTTTATTTTGTCATAAAATTATCTGATAGGGGGTAGCTGGGTAGCTCAGTGTATTGAGAGCTGGAGCTCCTAGGTTCAAGTCTGGCCTTAGACACTTCCCAGCTGTGTGACCCTGGGCAAGTCACTTGACCCCCATTGCCTTTTAGAAAGTTAACACTCTTCTGCCTTGGAGCCAATACACAATATTGATGCCTAGACAGAAGGTAAAGGTTTTAATAATAATAATAATAATAATAAAATTGTCTGGTAAACATATTAGAATTTTTATAGTCAAATGAATGCTATCCTTTCAAAATAGATACTTTGGGAAACAATGTACTTATTCCAATGCTGAAGTATGCAAATTGGGTTGCTATGCTGGAAGATTAAGAATCATAGAATTGTTTTAGATCTGGAAAGGAAGTCAGAGGTCATCCAGTCTAATTCTTTGACTTTATAGATAAGGAAAATGGGGCCCCAAAAGTTTAAATGATTTGCCCAATGTCACATGGGGTAGTAAGATGCAAACTCAGGACTCATATTCTGACTCTGAATCCAGCGTTTTTCCCACTATCCTTTTTTTTTTTTTTTAACCCTTACCTTCCATCTTAGAATCAATACTAAGTACTGATTCCAAAACTAAAGAACAGCAAGGCAATTGGGATTAGGTGACTTGCCCAGGGTCACACAGCTAGGAAGTGTCTGAGGCCAGATTTGAACCAAAGATCTTCTGTCTCTAGGCTTGGCTCCCAATCTACTGAGCCACCTGGCTGCCCCCACCATCTATGTTTTTTTAAGTTGAGTGTGTTTATAAAGTAATGAGATTAATTTTATTATATGACTTTTATATTTCTAAAGGAAATTCCAAAAATGTCTTGAGAAATGGTAGCATCAATAGTTAAAAAGTCCATCAAGTCTCTGAAAGCAACCAAGAAAAATAATAATCAGTTGGATTATTGGATTATTCTAGTTTTCTTAAAAGGAAAATAAAGTCTTAGTACTTAATCCTAGTTATACATCATGCTATAAAATATTTTTACTTCAGGGCAATGCAAGTTTCACGACTGAAATGTTTAAAAATGATTTATCTCTTAATATATAAAGCCTGAATAGGCACTAGTATTAAATTATAATATCAAAATGCTTAGATTATTCATTTATTTTTTCCCATAAATGATAATTTTCTCTCTTGTAGAAAATCAGTGCTTTATTATCACATGACAATACCTTATTACACATTTGATTATAATTTATAATCTGAATATTACAAATAATAGAATTGTATATAATAAACAATGCATTTTCTAAACTTGAGTTTTCTTTTAAAATTCTATCATCTCTGGCATTTATTTTTGCTTTTGAATCTGCATTATCAGTAAACATTTTATGATTTTAAATGATCTTCTGCCACCCTGTGGGCAAGGTGATTCAATGCAGACTAATATAATACCAGAAAATAATCTTGACCATGGCAAAATATGGTTCTGATAGTGGAGATTCCATTAATAAATTAAGTATCTAGAGCTAGGTTGAATAATAATTGCCCCATCATTCACTTAATGAAATTGCTGAGAATTTTTGAGGATGGAGGTAAAAATTCAAAGCTTGAGTTCTTTCAGTTTCCAACATTTTGCAGTCCTCTGAAGTCCATTGGAAGCATCCTTTAAATACTAAAAATGAAAGGGAGCTTAGTTACCAGTGTAATGCAAGAATGCAAGAGAGGCTTTTGCTCTAGCAGGAGTCAAGTGTAAACACCCGTGGCAGTTAAGCCTTGGAATCTTCAGAAAAGTTCAGTTGGAACCTGAGGCTTGAAGAGAGCAGAAGGTCCAACTGAGGCTCTGCTTTTGGCTCTTGGCTTTGCTTTGGCCTGTGCTTTTTGTCTCTGGCAATTTGAATCTAGCTCATTTCTCTAGACCTTTCCCTGACCTTCTCCATATTATACCCCTATTATCTTACCTGATTTTCCCTTTGGGCTCTGGGAGGAAGGGTGGTTTTGGTTTTGGTGATTAGACTTTGTGGGTTTAGTTTTCTGTAGGCAAGTAGGACATCTTTAAATCAACCTATCCCTTATTTTATTGATCTAATATATACTTTACTTTAAGGCAGCCAAATCTTTTGCCTGGGAGAGCAGGCTCTCCCTTAGTCTAACCCTCTCCTGACCCTTCCCCCAGCTTCAGTTTCTCCCTAGAGGCTATTACAAAACCCTAAACCCCTCACTCCTTTCTGATCAACCCTAAATTTAATAAACACCTTTGTTACCTACTCAAACCCTCTGGTGAATCATTGTGTTGAAAATTTAAGCAAGAGTTGAAGAGGGAAAGAATTATTCTCTATTTATTTCTTGAGGGAACTGCAGGCATCCATCTTGGCAGGAAGTCCTTACCAGAGACTTCCTGCCATCAGTTTCACTGGCAGGGAGGAGCCCCTTTAACTCTTTCTACAAGGGACTTTGGAAACTAACAAGAGAAAGCCCTCAAGGCAGATTTAAACATTTCTGACTGGCCCAACTCCTTTATGCCCATAGGGATACCTTTCCTGCCTTGAAGGGTTCAGCCTTTTTCCCCCAGTCTCCTCTGTCTCTAGCCTTCAGTGTCTAGCCTGTTTTAAGCTGTCTTTCCTGAATACCCCACCTATTCTCTCACCATCCAATATACCATCTCATTCTTTCCTTTCCTAAACTCAGCCATCCCTTTCATTCCTTCTCCTAATACCTACCTCACCTTTATCCCTCCTTTTAACCAAAGACTAAAAGATTTGCCTCACCTTCTATGTAACATCAGTAAGCCCCAAACTCTCATTTTACAGATGATGAAACTAAGGCACAGAAATG
This sequence comes from Gracilinanus agilis, assembly GCF_016433145.1. Classification (NCBI taxonomy): domain Eukaryota; kingdom Metazoa; phylum Chordata; class Mammalia; order Didelphimorphia; family Didelphidae; genus Gracilinanus; species Gracilinanus agilis. The sequence continues at coordinate 580,326,592 of NC_058131.1, forward strand.
TCACTCTGATTATATATACATTTTAACTCTACTTGTCATACACAGGAATAGTTATAACTTTTATCTCATTGGCATACTTGTTCCATTTTCATGATCTGGAACTAATATTTCTGTTTAACCATAAACTCCTGTCATTGGACTTCCTCTGTGATTCTCCTTCTAAGCTTATTTTTCTTAATTGCAACTTGCAATTACTTCACCCCAGTCTCTCTCTCTCTCTCTCTTTCTCTGTCTGTCTGTTTGTTTGTCTCTCTCTTTCTCTGTCTGTCTGTCTGTCTCTCTTTCTCTTTCTCTCTCTCTGTCTCTCCCTCTCTCTCTCTCTCTCTCTTTTTCTCTCTTTCTCTCTTCCCCCCCCCCCCCCCCCAGTCCATTACTCCTTTTCTGGCTTCTCTACTTCTCTACTTCCTTAACGATACTGACTTTTAAAGTTTCAGTCTTTCTTAAAATATCAAGAAAATTCTTGGAAGAAGATGGCATGAAAGGAGCTGACGGCCTCCACTATATCCTTATCTCCAGTTTGTTTTATGAGAAGCTTTGGGGAATTTCCCTTTTGGGTAGATCTGGGGCACTCTCTTGGTTGAGCTGAGTTACCTTGCTCCCCATGGAAGAGCTATTTTCTTCTGTATTGCCTGATATGGTCTTACATGTATATTCTCTGATTTTGCTTTTATTGTCAATTTGGAAAAATTAATTTCTTTGCTAAAAATCAAATCAAATATCAGTTGGAGTTAGAAAACAATTTTTGTAAGGAACTAATAACTTGGGGGCAGCTAGTAGTTCAGTGGATTGAGTCAGGCCTAGAGATGGGAGATTCTGGGTTCAAAGTTGGCCTCAGACACTTCTTAGCTATGTTGTTGTGAGGAAGATAAGATTAGTTATTGATTAGGTATTAAGATGTATCTAGCAGGAAGGAGCTGGAGCTGGGAATTCCAGGATGGAATGAGGGAGCAGGAGGAAGTGACTTGTGCTCTGGGAAGGACTCCATTGGGGATTAACACAAACTGTGGTTAGCCCTGGGAGCACTCAGAGTAAAAGGACATCCTGTATCCTGATTTTCCCCTGGGATCCTGAGTGGTGGCATCTAGCAAAGAGAGAAGATCAACAGTCCTGTACCAAGGAAGAGGAGAAAGTTTTGAGATCTGGTGGACAATGTTTCAAGCAAACCCTTCCTACTTGGTACCTGAGACAACCTTGGCTCTTGGCATCCAGAGATCATCAGTGGATTGCAGTGAGAATCCCAAAGCCACAAAGCTCCTAGCTGAGCTGCTCAAGCCTGGCAGGTTCCAGGTCTGATGCAGTCACCCAGAGACTCCACTGCAATCCACTGATGATCAACAATGTCCTGGACAAGTCACTTAATCCCAATTGCCTAGCCCTTACCACTTTTCTGTCTTGCAACCAGAACACAGTATAATTTCTAAAACAGAAAGTAATGGTTTAAAAAGAAGAAAGAAATGAATAACTCAAGAGAAATGATACCATTTAGATGCTCTACTGGCTAATTTAAATTTCTTGACCTTAAAGTATTTTATTAATTTATTTGTCCTCTTGACCTTTTGCTGTCCGGGTTTTGCTAAACCCTAACCATGATTTTCCCACAATATCCATTTTCTTGACTCCTGTATGACTGCTACCAAGAACTACTGGAAGGAAATCACAGAACCATTCTGATTAGGCCCACTACAAATTTATGTTATCTAATCACAACTGGATTTTCATTGCTGAATGAAATCTTTTATTCTTCCATTACTGATTCTTTAGCACTCTCTCCACATGAATGTTTCCAAATATATTTTTTCTCCACAAGTTCCTGGCAGCACTCCTTAGGCCCTCTCCCTCAACAAAAAAAATTAGTCAACAAGCATTTATTAAGTTACTAGCTAGCATTCTAACAGGATACACATATATATATATCTATATAATTCATGCATATATTCATACATGTATGCATATAGAGAATAAATACTTGTTGGATAAACATAAAGGAGGTGGATGGAGGACCCTACAAGTTGGGGAATCAGAAATATCTTGGTTTAGAAGGTGACTCTTGAGTTGTGTCTTGAAGAAAATGAGGGATTTGATGAGGCAGAGGTAAATAAGTGAATTGGGGAAAGCCAGTGAAAAGCCCAGAAATAGGAAGATGGAGTACCATGAAGAGAGGCCAGTTTGGCTATGCCATAAGGTTCAGGAAAGGGGCCAGTAATGTATAATGAGATTTTAAAAATAGATTGGAACCAGAGTATAAATAGTTATAAAAGGAAATTTCTAGTTTATCCTAAAAGCAAAAGGAGGCCACTTAATTTTACTGAATAAGGGAGTAACATGATTGTTGTTCAGTCATTCAGTCATATCCAACTCTTCATGACCCCATGAGGTTTTCTTAGCATAGAAACTGGTTTGCCATTTCCTTCTCTAGTGGATTAAGACAAACAGAGGTTAAGTGATTTGCCCAGTCACACAACTCTTAAATGTTTGAGGCCAGATTTGAATTCAGGTCTTCCTGATTCTATCCTCTGGGTCCTGTAACATGATTAGATTTGTAATTAAGGAAAATCATTTTGTAATAAATTATACAGTGGATTAGAGCCAAGAGACCAGAGGCAAAAATATGAATTAGGAGGCCATTGTAAAATAGTCCATATGAGACTTAAGGTAGAGAAGAGAAGCTGTTAACTTAGAAAAAACGCAGAACTATTAAAAAGTCATAAAATCACTCTTTAATCAAGGGAAAGGGGGATGAAGGCTACCTGGCCTCTTTTGCAGAGCTGCGCCTTGTGCAGAGCCTAAGAATTGAACACTGCTTCACTCTGATCCCTGACCCTCTGGGAGAGACACGTCTCCAAGGAACAAAGGAAATTGGGGAACTTAAATGCTATTTGAGAAGATCCAGGGGCTGGGAGAGATGATTGACTTTATACTGACAGGATACAATCAAGCTAGAGAAAGGGATCATAGCTAGAGGCTAGGGTGTAGGGGAAAGGGACTGCTTACACAATGGACACTAAAGGATGGTCCCTGCCCAGGTATGTCCTCCTGGGTAAGGGTCCCTGATACTATGGGGAAGACTACCCAAGACAAAAGGGTATTTAGCATTTAGGACCCTGGGGTCCATTATTCAGTCTGCAACTGCCAGTCTGAGATTCCCTTCAGGGTGGATTCTCACGGGAACAGGGAACAAGCACAAGCTTTGGGGGTCTCCAACCTACAAACTATTTCTAAACTCGGGGTTCATCAGATCTCACTAAGCCACAAGTTTGGGGACTCTAGATTCCATGTTGACACAGCATATGGATAATGGAGAGATAGAGCAAACACAGATATCTAGGAGGGAACAAGTAGTGGTGGTCAGGGAAGGGAACTTCTAACCTAGGCTTCATATGACTCCAAATCACAGGGATTCTGAGTGGAGTCATTAGGGCAGCAGATTGCCTTACCCTTTACAGTAACCAATGTTGATTTGATTGTAGATCACCAAGAAAGAGATTGAAAATGGGATGAATTATGCAGGCTATAACAGTGCCAAAATCCAGTTCCTGGTTTTGCTAATAGTCAGGGGAAGGGTGGGTAGAGTCCTGGGGCCAGAGTAATTTTTGGGAAGAAAGAAATGTTGGAATATTCATCCTCAGGTAGCTCTTTGAGTTGAAGTACTCCTCCAAGAGTGTGTGAGTGTATGTGAGTTTTGCTGGATGGTTGTGGAAAGAACAGTTGGGTTTTGGTTCCCAAATTAATAGTCTTTTGTTAGACAGGAGGGAGGGCAGAGCAGATGTCCAATTCCTGATCCTGACTGACAGTTAAGGGAGGGGTCATTGAAGTCCTGGCATCAAGCAGAAGAAGCTTTCTATTTCCTCTCAAACTTTAAAGAAAAAAACTCCTCCCTTCATTTCTTTCCTCTCAGTAGAAATTTTTAGACTGCAAGATTGTGGCTAGCAAGGATTTATATTAATTTATTCTATATGTTAATTTATACTTGTTTAAGCACCTGGGTAAGAGTTTGGGCTAAGTGTTTATTTTCAACAAAAGCTTTTGTTCACTGACTTAAAGAGTAAAAGCTAACTTTTGCATAGCATTTTAAAGTTTGAAAAGTGCTTTACCTATACTATCCCATTTAAGCCTTGAACCGATTAAGTAGAAATCAGATCAAAGACAAGAGTTAGACCCGACCTTAGAGAACATAACATTGTCTTCAAAAAAATTGCCAAAATGACTCATTCCCAGATTGTTCCCAGGAAGTAAAAATAAAAGACAAAGATTGAATTAAATATGAATTGGGTTTACCTCTTTCCCCAAAACTGATTTTTAAGAAGAAAATAAACTCTCATGTACTTACCCTAACCTCTAGCTGTTGCATCTAAACACTTATCAGCCAGTTTAGACTTTGTCTATTGCCTCTTTCCTAAACTTCTGTAAACTCACATAATCAGACTTCCCCTTTTCCTAAAATCTATATAAGCACTCCACTTTCTGTAGTTCATTCTAAGTCTCAGGACTGTTGTACTGTGCTTCTTCACAAATTAAACTGTCTGCTTTGATTAAAGATCCTTATTATATTTTGGTAGTTCTGTTTTTTAGGTGGACAGACATTTTACACAAACCGAGGGTCAATAAGATTAAGCAATTTGCCCAAGATAGAAGTAATTGCTAGCAAGTCTTCTGGAAGGAGATGGCATTTGAAATGAGTTTGATGAACTAGGAGCAATTATGGAAGTTAGTCAATTAATAAACACAGTGCTAAGTGCTGGGGATACAAAAAGAAGTTACTGAACTGAAAAGGAAGGTAGTTGACAAGAATGGATAGAGCTCTGAGTCTAGAGTCATTAGAAACACACTGTGTGATCCTAGGCAAGTCACTCAACCTCTTCTTGTCTCTGTTTCACCATCTATAAAGTCAATAGAATATCACCTAATTTTCAGAGTCGAAAAAATAAAAATAACAAAAAGGAAAAAAAATTAAAGCACTTTTAGCAAAGTGCTTTGCAAACCTTAAAGTGTGTGTAAATGCAGGATATTGTTATTAATTCAAACCCTTGTCCTCTTGTTTTACTATTTTTACAAACTTTAGTGATAACTGGTAAATTAATTTAATGTTTAAGGAAGAATGCAAATACTCTTCGGGGATTCCAGAAAAAACCTCAATTTTAAAGCCTTTTAATGTATTGCCACTGTTAATGTGGAATCTAGAAAACCCCAAACTTGTAGCCTAGTAAGATTTGATGACCTCCAGTTTAGTTAGCTTAAAGATGAAAGCCTCAAGTTTGACCTTGTCACATGAGTTTCTCCCTGAGGGAAAGTCCAATTTCTTGAGTTCCAGACTAACAATTGACCTTAAAGTAGTTTAGGTGGGGAGGGCTAGTTTGGGGGCTTCTAGATTCCACACTGGCACCACTTTACAGTCTAGAAAACTAGGGAGTGGTTAAGGGATTATGGGTGTGTCAAATCCTTCATCAGATTAGCGATTCAGCAGCCATATAAAGCAGAAATATAAAACCTATGAACACACTCAAATCTCTAAAGTTAGAAATGGGAAATAGTACAGTAACTCTTTGTTAAATCCTCTTGGTTGCTGGTGATGTTGGATATGAATTGTACCAAAGTCATGAAGTACTTGCTGTTCAGTTAGAGCTAGGTCCCCAAGGTATATAACTGCCTGCGTGGTAGGTGCTGTTTCCCTTAGGTCTAGAAGACTGTTTTTTGTTTCCAGGACAGATACCACCATACGATAGCAATACTTTGCAGATGTTTTACCTTTATGCCCTACTCCACTAGGATTCTATAGTATGGCTTCATGCATCACTTTTCCAGAGGACCCAATTTTGTCTACTACAGATTTATCAGTAGTTGCAAATTTCAATATTAAATAAAAAGATCTATGTACAACAATGCAACTAATTCCTCAAATGTTATATTAACCAAAATTCTGGGGAAAAACACAACTGATTTTTTTTGAAGGTATTCAAGTAGTCTGGGTCCAAGTCCACAAGAATGGGAAATTTTGCGGAAAGTTGGTCAACTAGTAAAGTTCCAATTTTTTGGTGTGAAGCAGCCTCTCAAGAATATCGCCTTCGACCACAGCGCGTGCGCAACCTAACCGGTACTCGGGCGATGGGATAAGAAAGCCGCGCTTCGTAGTAAACAGCGCGTGCGCAACTCTGGGAAGAAACGGCAGAGGTGGAGTTTCCTCTCCCTTCCTTCCTTCCTTCCTTCCTTCCTTTAAGCTGGGCGCCACTGCCTAGCTCGCCTCACCCCGCCCCAAGCGAGGGAAGTGGTGCAATGTTGTCACTTCCGCAGAGGCCCCCATCTACATCCAGGTCAGTTCTTTTGCCGCTGCAGCTGCGGCTGGGGGACCTGGCTGGGGTCTCTGCCGCCGACCTAGGGGGTCTGGTGGAGCCCCGAGCAGGGCCTAGCTCTGGGCCGGTCTGCCCGACTTCGCCGGCCTGGAGGGGCGAAGAAGACGAGGAGGCGGAGGCTTCCTCCCGGGTAAGTGCGGACTGGGCCGGGGCTGATCTGCGGGAGAGCTCTGGGAGGGGAGGAGCTGCTCACACCGGTAGCCCCGAACGGGGCCGAGCCGGGCCGAGCCTGGGAGTTGCCCACATCAGCAGCCCGGGGGAGGGGGGATGGGCAGGCGGAGCTCTTCGCGGCTGAGGGACCAGCTAACTGCAACTGAGACTCTCATAGGTTGTTCTTATCTGTTCCTTCCCGTTTGCCGCTAGGTGGGGATGGGGGCAGCTGCTGAGGGTGGAGCTCATCATTTCTAACCCGCCCCCCCCCCCCCCCCCCCGGGAATTCCAGGTCTTGGTGCGGTACCTAATTGGGCTACGTTGCATATTCCTTAACTGGATGGTTTTGCCCCACCAAGTAATTTGCCTAACCTATTAGGAGTCTTGTACCCCTAGGGGAAAACTGCTGAAGAGGTGTTTATACTCCCAGTTTGACTACCTTATTGCCAAATCAAGCCGAGATACACGTGGTGATACGAAAAATGGAAACAGCCCCTTTCTCTGAGTTACGTACCTGCCACCTTTGTAATATCTATAAGCTTACAGAAAACTTCTGACAAAAATAATTGCCCACGTTCCCAAGATGAGTAAAGTTGTTATTTGAGGAAGGGCTTTAGAAACAGACATTTACAAAAATGTTAATGTTAAATTAACTCAAGTAAAGATATATCTACCCCAAAAGTCTTAGACGCCTAATCACCTTTTCTGTTCCCTTCTTTTTTTGTCAGAATCTTAATTCTTGTAAGAAGATTAAGTTTTAGGGTGTTAATTATAGAATTACAACTGAAACTACCCTGCAGTGCTGAGTGTGTATTTTAAATCTGACACCCTTGTTCCCCCCCAGCCCTTTGAGGCAGCTAGTGGCACAGTGGATGGAAATGATCTGGAATCTGAAAGACCTGAGTCCAGCATTGAATTCAGACATTTACTAGCACGGTGTGAGATCCCAGGCGAGTTAACTGCTGTTGGCTTCAGTTTCCTAGACTGTAATATGGGGTTAATAATAATAATAAGCACCTACCAAGGGTTGTTGGGAGAGTCTAATGAGTTATCTGTAAAAAGTACTTATTTCAGTGCCTGGCATATAGTAGGCACTATTTAAAGTTCCTCATTCCTACTCTCCCCAACTTAATAAAGTTTCAACTCCCAGAAAAATCTGGTAACTCAGTTTTACAGATGCAAAGCTTAAACTAGACCTTTACTTCTTTATTATAGTAATTATCATTTCTTGCTCTATAATGAAAGTGTAAGCCTACAATTTTTCTTATACTGTCACATATATTTTGAAATTGCCAATATACAAAGTTAGCATTTTATCTTACATCCAGAGTATTTACATTTACAATTGTACAACCAAGTCTTAGAAAAGTAATGCCTATTCTGCTTTGGAATCTATACTTGATATCCATTCTAAGACAGAAGGTAAGGTTTTTTTTTGTGTGTGTGTGTGTTTTTTTTTAAGTAATTGCTGGTTATTACCATTTTTAAAATGTATACCAGCATTAAGGGCTTTAAGTACCATTATATCTCAGGTGTTATGTTTTTCTTTAATATTTATTGCATTTACCAAATTTGTATATTTCCAACAGTTGATGTCTTTAACTTAAAAGTTTCTGCTCAGAGGTCCCCTAATTTCCTTTTCAAATCATTGAACTCTTCCCAATTATACAGTGGGCATCCTATCAGGCAAGCATTTAAGATTTGTTGTTGGTAGGTAGATGTTAACAGTTTGGGAGCTAATTTAATATGTCCTATAATATCAAAATTGTGTACTTTAAGGTAGGGAAATCTGAAAATATTTAGAAGAAAATAATGAGACTCCTATCTGAACATATCTTGACTGCCCACCATGTAATTCATTTAAGTTTACAATACTATTATCAAAGCCTAGTCTAAACTAGACCTTGGTAAGAATGGATGTTCAACTTGAGCAGAACTTTTGTCAGTTTTGCTAATGATGCTAACCTGTAGCATTTAAAATGTAGTTCAGAAGTAAAGTTAAATCATAGAAGTAATGGATATGATTTGGAATGTAGACTCTAAAAGACCACCCCAGTGCAACTATCAATAATATGGAAATAGGTCTTGATCAATGACACATCCAGTGGAAATACAAGTCTGCTTGGGGGTGGGAGGTGGAGGGGAGAGAAAGAACATGAATCATGTAACCATGGAAAAATTTTCCATTAAAAAAAATTTTTTTTTAAATCATAGAAGTGAGTTATCCCCAGATTCTCCCTCCTTCACCCCACATATCAAAATCATTTGAAAAGTTTTGATTCTACCTCTCAAGTCAATCAGTATTTATTAAGCTATATGCTAAGTACTGTATTCAGTGATACAAGGGAAGGCAAGAGCAGTCTCTATCCTTGAGAAGCTCAAATTCTAACAGAGAAGATTTGCATGCAAAAAAATTATGTGAATATTGGGTATGTTCAGAGAAATTGGAGGTAGTCTCTAATGGAAAAGCATTAGCTTTGAGAAGGTCTAGAAAAGACCTCTTGGGAGATGGAGTGACCTAAGACTTAAGGGAAGCCAGAAAGTGAAGTAAGTATGGGAGATAGTCAGCAAAAAGACATTAAGGGCAGCATTATTAGATTGTAGAGTACCTTGAGGGGAATAGAGTATAAAATGACTGTTGGTATAGAAAGGGGCCCGTTTGTAAAGGACTTAAAAATTCAAACAGGATTTTATATTTGATTCTGTAAGTAATAAGGACCTACTGGAGTTTACTGAGTAAAAAGGTGACATGGTCAGACATGCATTTTGGAAGAAAACTGGTAGCTGAATGGACCGATGGTGGAGAGGCTTGAGCCACCTAAATAAAAATATCCAGCAAAGGAGACTGAGAAGGAGCAATTATAGGTAGGAAGAAAACCAAGAGAGCAATATCACATAGAGAAGGCTCAAGAAGAAAGCAAAATTTGGAACTGGTATCCAGTGATTGCCTTTAGTTAAGAGATTGTTGGAAACACCTCTCATTGGGGAGCAATTTCAATTGAATGATGAAGTTGAAATGCAAACTGAAGAGTTTTATAAGAGAATGCAAACTCATTTTAATGGGGGAGATAACGTGAAAACTATGTACAAATAAGATAAATTGGAGATAGAGGATCAGTAGAGGGAAGGCACAAGCATTAAGGGGTTCAAGAAAGATTTCTCATAGAAGATGGGATTTTAGTCTGGAGTTGAGGGAATTTGACAGTTGTGGATGTAGAGTATTCAGGCATTAAGGACAGTCAATGAAAATGTCTGAGTCAATATATGGGGAGAATGTCTGAGAAACAGCAGCGGGCCAGTGTCACTGTCACTCATGTCAGAGAATGAGGAGTAAGGCATTTAAAGGTTGGAAAGGTAGGAGGGGCCCAGGTTGTGAAGGGATCTGAATGCTAAACAAGATTTCATATTTGATCCTGGAAGTGATAGCCACTAGAATTGTTGGATGGGGACTGGAGAAAGGATAGTTAGGTTTGATATGATCTAGATAGATAAACATTTTAGAAGGATAATTTTTGAAAGAGTGGACTGATGAAAGACTGGGAATGATGGACACTAAACAGAAGGGTATTGCAGTATTCCAAGTAGGAGGAGGTGGGACTTGGACCAGGGTTGTGTGGCAGTGTTAGAGGAGTGCACCAATAGACCATGTTGTTGGAGGGGTGGGAAGGGTAAGAGAAAGTAAGGAGTTGAAGATTTCCCAGCTTTGAATGACTGGGAAGTTTGTAATATCCTTAGTAGTAATAGGGAAGTTTAGAAAGTGATAGGTTTAGGGTAACATAATGAGTTGTTTGGGACATAATGGGTTTAAGATGTCTATGGGACATCCTCTGTGAGTTGTATATGTATAATAGGCATCTGAAGACAAGAAACTGAAAATTAGAGAGGTTAGGGCTATGTAGGGATATGTAGATTTGAGAATCATCAGGATAGAGATTTTAATGGAAACCCTGGGCTCTGATGAGATCACCAAGGGAAAATAGTATAAGGGAAGAAGAGAAGAGGACTCAGGACAGAATCCTGAGGAACACTCATGGTTAGTGTGTATCATCTATAAAGAGTCAGCTACCGAGACCCAGAAGGAGTGGTCCAACAGGTAGGAAGAAAACTAGGTTGGAGTAGTGCTGTGGAAATGTAGGGAGGAGGGTGATTAACATGTCAGCATCTGCAGAGGTCATAAATGATGAGAATGGGGTTGGGGGGGGGGGGGAATGTCAGATTTGGCACTTAAGTAAAAGATAGGAAGATAGCTAGCCAAGGTGGATGTTATCAAATGAATTTTTTAATGGGTATAATATGGAAGTGTTTTTAGGCAATGGGAAGACCCGGCAGCAAACAGGGAAAGACTGAACCTTACTGAGTGTGAAGATGATAGAGCAGCAATCTAATGGAGAGCATGAACTAAGATCACGAGTGCATGTAAAAGGGTTAGCCATGGCAAGTAGAAGGACCTCTTCTTCACTTGAGACACTAGTGAAGAAGATAGTGGGAAAAGACATTTGAATGACTTGAATTTGAGGAGAGAAGAGGGAGCTCTTAAGAATGGTCATAATTTCTCCCCCAGTATCTTTAATCTGTTGCCTTTAATTTCAGTTACCACCTTGGTTCATGTACCCTTGACTCTTTTATTATAGTAGTTTCCTAAGTGATCTCCCCTTTTCAACTCTCTTCCCTTCTGTCTGTCCTCCACACAATTGCCAAAAATCTTCTTTTTGACATTTTAAGCCTTTTATAACCTTCCTCCAAATTATCTTTCCTGACTTACTATACATTATTTCTCTTGATACACTGTATGGTGCAGCCATACTGACCTTCTAGCTATTCCTGAATGTACTTCCTCTTTACTTTTGCCTTGTTAGAATTTCTAATTTCCTTCAGAGCTGAGTTCAGGCTCTTAACTCTTACATGAGGTTTTTCCTGATCACCTCAGCTATTAGTGTGCCATCAAATTATCTTGTATATATTTATATATGGAACATAAACTCTTAGAGCAGAGACGTTTCATTTGTCTTTCTATATCTGGGGCACAATATAAGAATAAGCACTTAAGCACAGTGGATAGAAGTCCGGGCCTGGGTTCAAATGTAACCTCTGGCACTTCCTAGTTTTGTGACCCTGGGCAAGTCACTTAATTGCCCCTAACCCTTGCTGTCCTTCTGTCTTAAAATTCAGAAGGTAAAGATTTAAGAAAAGAAAAAAAAAGAGGGGCAGCAGCTGAGGGGAGGGGTGGTAGCTGAGTAGATTGAGAGCCAGGCCCAGAGACTGGAGGTCTTAGGTTCAAATGTGGCTTCAGACACTTCCTAGCTGTTTAACCCTTGGCAAGTCACTTAACCCCCATTGCCTAGCCCTTACTGCTCTTCTGCTTTGGAACCAATATAGAGTATTGATTCTAAGACAGAAGGTAGGATTTTTGTTTTTTGTTTTTTGTTTAAGAAAGAAAGAAAAGAAAAAAGCATGTGTTGATAGAGGAATAATATGTAAATATGTTGTTTAAGGTCTTAGCTGAATTCAAACCCTGCCTCAGACACTACTGGTGTGACCCTGAGAAAGTCACTTAACCTGTCTGCCTCAATTTCTTAATTCATGAAATAAATATAATAATACTATCTACCTCAAGATTATTATGAAAATAAAATGAAATAATATTTCTAAAGCACTTTGCAAACCTTAAAACACTGTATGAATACTAGCTTTGATATTATTATAACAAACAGTTCTCTGAACTGATCAGACTTTATCATGTTGTATTTAGTCTGGTGCCACCCCTTCTTGAAGGTTATGATTCATCCAAACCGTTTTAATGCTTACCTCACACCTTTGCTCAGACTACTTAAAGCCCTGTCCTTTGAATGTCCTTTTGGTCATTTGAATCTCTTTGTGTTCTTGAAAGCTTATTTCAAATGCCATTTCCTTCTGAATGTCTTTCTTGATCCTCCTGGTCAGTAATGACCTCTAGTATCCCCCATATTACTGTTGTTATATCCTAATACAGTGAGTTCAATATGTACTCTAGTTATTTTTAAAGTGATCCCTTTTTTTCTTTTAAAATTATACTCATTTCCAAATATATCCCTCCTTTGCCCAGTAAGTCTTCTCATGTAATACATTTTGAAAACAAGTTTTACGATGCCAACCAAAAAACATGGGCTGTGATAGTTATATTTCAGAAGGGAACACCATTTTCTCAGCTCTCTGAGGCCAATCCTGGTCATTCTAAATTCACAGCATTCAGTTTTATTTTTCAGTTTAAATTGTTTTTGTGAATTTTGTTTTCCATATTCTGCTTAGTTCACGTTTTATCAGTTCATATTAATCTTCCTAAGTTTCTTTGAATTATATTGACAATTTCTTATGGCATAGTAATATTTCATTATTATATATTATGTACCATATTTCATTATTATATATTATGTACCACAATTTGTTTAGCCATTATAAAAACACTGGCATTCACTTTGTTTATTTGTCCCTTACTACCACAAAAAGGACTACTATGAATATTTTGATTCCTTTAAGACCTTTCTGCCTTTTGACCTTAAGTTTGGTGGTTAGAGGTGGGTCTTTAAATCACTTATTTAGCATAAATCTAAATTCCCCTAACAATTGATCAAAGTTCTATCAGCAGTGTGTCAATTTGCCTATCTTTATATAGCCATTCTAAGAGTGATCATTTCTGGGGCAGCTGGGTAGCTCAGTGGATTGAGAGTCTGGCCTAGAGACTGGAGGGTCCTGGGTTCAAATCCCTTCAAATCCGGCCTCAGACACTTCCCAGCTGTGTGACTGGGCAAGTCACTTGACCCCCATTGCCCACCCTTACCACTCTGCCACCTAGGAACCAATACACAGAAGTTAAGGGTTTTAAAAAAAAAGTGATCATTTCTATTTTTTTATCATCTTTGCCACTTTGCTGTATAAAGTGAAACTTCACAGTTGTGTTGATTGTATCTGTTACTTATTTGGAGCAGTCTTTCACATGCTTGTTGATAGTTTACAATTCTTTTGAGAACAATTCCTTCATATGTTTTGACCACTTACCTATTTCAAAATTGCTCTTGGTCCTTTGAGTTCCCTCTTCTCTCCTCTTCTTCATATCCTATTGCTTATTTGCCCCTTCACTTCTATCTGATATGATATATGATATGCCTTACTCCTTGCCAAGGCTATAACCCTCACCCCCAACACCTTCCCCACTCCCCATACCTAGTCAAACAATTCTGCTTTATCCTGCTCATTCTCTGCTGCCTACTAATGTATCTTCCTTGTCTTGGAGTCGGGGTCAGGGGCTCCTCACTTCCCATTAAAATCATCCTATATCTTTTTTGCCCTTTGAAACTACACTCTTTAAAAAGGTCTATAAAAGGTGCCTCCACTTTTCTCCTTCCACTCTTAATCTTACAGCCATGATTCAGGCCTTATTATTTTACTGAAACATCTCTCTCCAAAGTTACCAGTGATTTCCCATTTGCCATATCTAATGTCCTCTTCTTAGTCTTCATTCTCCTTTACCTCTCTGCAGCCTTTGACACTGTTGTTTTATTTCTCCTACTTGGTATTCTTCTTGGTAGGTTTTTGGGGAAACACTGTCATGGTTCTTCTGCCTATCTTGACTTTTCCTTCTCTGTCTTCTTTTTTGGATGCTTTTACAGATTGTGCCTTGTAACTATAGATGTCCCTCAGATTTTACTCCTGGACCCTCTTCTCTGTCAAAGCTATAGTAATACTTGTAAATTAAACCCACTCTCTATATGTAATTCTCAAATCTTCCTACCTTTCCCCAAATTGTCTGCTGACCTCTAGTCTTAAACAGCCTGTTAGACATCTTAGACTTTTAAACTAGACATGTCCAAAACAGAACTCATTATCTTCCCCCAAATCTTCCTACCTTTATCTGCTCTATTACTGTAGAGGGCAATACATCATAATATTTCTGTCTCATAACCTTAGAGCCATCCTCTCCTCCTTACTGTCTCTCATTTTTCCATATCTAATCTGTTACCAAGGTCTATCAATTTCCCCTTTTCATCATCTCTTAAAAATGCCCGCTTCTCGGGGCAGCTGGGTAGCTCAGTGGATTGAGAGTCGGGCCTAGAGAAGGGAGGTCCTAGGTTCAATCCGGCCTCAGACACTTCCCAGCTGTGTGACCCTGGGCAAGTCACTTGACCCCCATTGCCTACCCTTACCACTCTTCCACCTATAAGTCAATACACAGAAGTTAAGGGTTTAAAAAAAAATGCCCGCTTCTCTACTCCTGATACTGCCATCACTGTGGTACAGAAGAACCTCTTCACCTCATATCTCAACTATTGTAATAGCTTACTCATAGATCTGCTGCTTCAAGTCTTTCCCCATTCCAAATCCATCCTTCATTTAGCTACCAAAGTGATTTTTCTCAAAGCCCTGGTCTGACCATGTCTTGACCCCTACTCAGTAAACTCCAGTGGTTCCCTATTGCCTCCAGGATCAAATAGAAAATCCTCTGTTTGGCATTCAAAATTCTTCTTAACATAGGCCTCCTACCTTTTCCAATCATTTTTACCTTGTGCTCCAGGCAGGCCACATACTCTTCTGTCCAGTTACACTGGGCTCTTGGTGGTTCCACAAACAAGACACTCCCATCTCTGTTCTGAGCATTTTCTCTGGCTGTCTTCCATGTGTGGAACATACTCCTCCTCTACTCTGCGTATTGACTTCCTTTAAGATCCAAGTAAATTTCATCTTTTACAGAAAGCCTTTCCTAATCCTTCCTAATTCCATTGTCTTTGTTAATTATTTCCTATTTATTCCATATAAAATTTGCTTTGCATATATTTGTTTGCATGTTATCTCCTAATTGTGAGCCTCTTAGTAGAGCAAGGACTGTCTTTTGCCTTTTTTTATATCCCCAGCACTTAGCACAGTGCCTGATATATAGTAGGCATTTAATTAATATTGATTCATTTGTCATATGTTTGTATTGATTTCCAAGTATCTTGAATATTAGACCCCTTATAACAACCGAATATCCCCTTTATATCTCCCTTTTCCCCTCTCAGAAAGCCATCCCATGTAACAAATAATTTTTTCAAAGATATTTGATGCAAAGATTTTATCAGCTGTTTTGTACAGTTCGATTCCCTCGCTAGACTATAAAAAGCACATGGATGGAGGAAGAACTATGTCTTATAAACATTTTATTTTCCTCTAATTTGAAGCACCATGTTCTGAACAGGAGGTGCTCAATTAAATATTTAGTGCTTTGCTTCGTGCTATCATATAGAATCTTATCATTTCCTCTAATACTTCAACCATTAGTCTGTTCTTATCTACTGCTTTCTCTCCCTTACCATCCCTAGGTTTTCTCCTTTCTTAAAAAAAAACCTTCATGATTCCTCTCAGACTTCCATATCATATATCTTTTTTTCTCTCTCAGTTGAGGAAAAAAAGCTGTATTCTTTTATTCCACTTTACTCTTTTCCTACATGCTAGCCTCTTGTAGTCTTCTGATCCTCGCCATTCTAATAAAATTGCCTCTTCCACATTAACAGCTATCACTTAATTGTTGAATCCAGTTGTTTTATCTCAGTCCACATTCTACTTTATCTCTGCAATTCTGACACTGTTGACTTAATTTTATTGGTTATTCTCTACTTTCAACTTGAGACTGTTCTCTTGGTACCTCCTACTTTTCTGGCCATTCCTTTTCCTAAGTCCTCATCCTTTTCTTATCTATGCCCCAGAACACTAACTTATGCTGCTTTCTTTTTCAATACCTGTTTTGAGACTTCATAGACAATAATTAGAACGATTTAGTGAAAAGTTAAAAGAAAGGCAGGTTTTGATAATCTTTTTTTCCATTCTAGTAAATATATTAGTGAATTAAAATTAAATTTAATGGTTTTTAAATTTTCTCTAATCAAAAAGTGGGTTGTTTTTAAAACAGTGAAATCACTAAATTTCTGTTAGGATTTTTATGTTATAAATATTTAAACCAAGGAAATGCTATTTTCAGATAGTAGAAACTGAATATATTCAATTTAAGAAATGGCTACTAATCACCAACCGTGTATAAGACATTGGAGATAGACAAAATAAAAACCAGTTCCATCAAGAAATATGTGATATATTTCTGTGGATAAAACACAGATAAGTAAGTAATTATGAATAATAGTATTTATAAAGCACATGACTATTATTACTCTCAAAGGTAGTCCTTATCCTACTTTTATAGATGAGAAGATAATCTGAGAGGTTAAGTGATTTACCTACCATCATACAACATAAATGCTAGGATTCAAACTTGCGTTTTCTTGACTGCTGCACCACGTAGCTCCCTCAAGAATGTGTACAAGAATTTTGGGGCAAGAGAAAAACTTGGAGGTGGAGATTTGGAAAAAGTTTTTCAAAATAATGGCCCTGCAGTAGAGCCTTTGCAAGTATTCTAAGAGGTACTTGGCAGAACAATGTGCATTTCAAATGGGAAGATGGCATGGGGACAGGGCAGCACAACAAACACAAAAGAATGATTCCAGTCTGAGTTTGGAAAACAACTCATAGTACAGTTTGACTAAAACATAATTATTGTCAAGAAAAAGTATGAAATAAGTCTAGAAAGATAATAAACCAGAAACTAGTAGAAGTGTTACTGTGTGGAGTGTTCTTCTGGTTCTGCTCATTTCACTTTGCATCAGTTAGTTCATGTAAGTCTTTCCAAGATTTTCTGAAGTCATCCTACTCATTATTTCTTTATAGCACAATAGTATACCAATACAGTTACATATGGTTTGGCCATTCCCCAGTTGATGGACATCCCATCAATTTCCAATTCTTTGCTACCACAAAAAGAACTACTCAAGTTTTTTTGTACAAATAGAGCCTTCTCCTCCGTCCCACACTTAAAAAAAAATCTCTTTGATATACAGATTTAGTAATGGAATTACTGGATCAAAAAGTATGTGCGGTTTTTTTGGGGATGGGGGGGGTTGTATGTTTTTTTTTTTTTTAACCCTTACCTTTTGTATTGGTTTCTAGGCAGAAGAATGGTAAGGGCTAGGCAATGGGGGAAGTTAAGTGACTTGCCTGGAGTCACACAGCTAGGAAGTGTCTGAAGCCAGATTTGAACCCATTACCTCATATCCCTAGGCCCATCTCTCAATCCACTGATCACCTAGCTCTCTCTGAGTATGTACAGTTTTAAAGCCCTTTAGCATAGTTCCAAATCGCTTTCTAAAATAGTTGGATCAGTTCACAATTCCAACAATGGTGTATTCATGTCCCAATTTTCCCACATCCTCGCCAACATTTCTTTTCCTTTTCTGTCATGTTGGCCAATCTGATGGGTGCGAAGTAGTATTTCAGAGTAGTTTTTATTTGCATTTCTCCCAGTAATTTTTTAAGAGTAAGGAAAAAAAAGAAATTATAGTATTTTTTCATGACAATAGATAACTTTGATTTCTTTATCTGAAAACTGCTTGTTCATATCCTTTGATCATATAATTGGAAGATATATCTTTATAAATTCGACTTAGTTCTCTATGTATTTGAGAAATGAGGCCTTTATCAGAGTTAACTTGTAAAAAAATTTTTTTCCCCAGCTTTTTGCTTTCCTTTTTAAAAATCCTTACTTTCTGTCCTAGTGATAACTCTATAAAAGAAAAGCAATGGGTAAGCAAATGGGGTTAAGTGACTTGCTTGGGGACACAGAATTAGGAAGTGTCTGAGGCCAGATTTGAACCTAGGTCTTCCCAGGCCTGGTGCTCCATCTGCTAAGCCACCTAGTCCCCTGCTCTCTGTTTTCCTTCTAATCTTGGTTGCTTTGATTTTGTTTGTGCAAGATCTTTTAAATTTAAAATGATCAATTATAATTAATTTGAAATTATTAAATAAAAATATAACTAATGGCAATAGTAAATTTGTGAGTTAGTGGCAATTTAATTTCCATCAGAGTGGCCTTATTCTATTCCTTATTAGCTTCCTGCTCTGAAAAATTATTAGATGCTAATATTTCCAAATATAGAGCTCTGAATAAATTGGCTAATCTTGGCTAACTAGTCTTTTTTTATCTGAAAACTCGTAATGACATAGCAAAAGTGTTTCTTTTTGCTTTTGTCCCCTTTGCTTTTTAACAACTACAAATAAACAAAAAAAATTTCCACTTGAAGAAATAAATAGTAGGTATACAACAATGATGGCAAACCTATGGTACAGGGGCCAAAGATGGTACACAGAGCACTCTCTGGGCAGGCAGCTGCCCCCCCCCTCCCTCCCCCATTCCAGAGTTTATTACTAGAAAGGCAGAGGAGCTGCTCCGCTCCCCTCTACACCATGCCTGACAACATTACCTGACCCTCTGCCCAGTAGCCCAATAGAAGCCCAAGGTCTGTGTGGGGAGGGGTGGGAGGGGCGGCACACCTCACAAGTGGCAGAACTAGAGGGGAGCAGTGTACCTGGGCCACCCGGATCCTCCCAGCAGCCTAATGGCTCCTCTGTGTAGGATGGGCCGCCCCTGGCAGTTGGTGTAGGGAAGGGCACTGGGGTAGTGACCAGGACAGGACTGGTACTCCATCTCTAAAAGGTTCACCATTACTGGTATAGAACTTTAACCTTTAAGAGTGCCTATTCTTGGGGCCAGATGGGTGGCTCAATGGATTGAGAGCCAGACCAAGAGATTGGAAGTCCTAGATTGGAATTTGGCCTCAGACACTTCTCAGCTGTGTGACCCTGGGCAAGTCACTTCACCCACATTGCCCAACTCTTACTGCTCTTCTGCCATAGAACCAATAAGCAGTATTGACTCTAAAGTGGAAGGTAAAGAAGGGTTAAAAAAAAGTGCCTATTCCTGACACAAAGTTATAATTCTAAATATTGATTTTTGTGCTGTATGATAATTCTAAAGAAGTCTGTTTGTTCTTGTTCAGTTCAGCAGACATTAAAATGCCTTCTGTGAATAGGGCTTTCTACTTGGGTCTGAGGATACAAAGATAAATTAACACACCTTGCCTTGAAGAAATTTAAAATCAGACGAAAACAGATTGGAAATGAAAAAATGACTGCAACCAAGGAAATGTAGTTAATAGGTGGCTGTCTTCAAAAGCCCTGAGTTAGGGAAGTGATAAAAAATTTTATTGAATGTTCAAGATTTGGAAACTGGGCCACAGGGTGTTGAACTAGAAAAAAGTCTGTTTTAAGTCTGGGTTGCTGAAATAGGGAGGTTAAAAGAAGTAGGTAAGTTTTGGAGAGAAATAGGAGTTCTACTTACAGACATGCTGAGTTTGATTTATTAACAGAACATCAAGATGAAGAAAGTCAGCAGGTAGGCTTGTAAAAATCCAAAGTATATTAGGGAATAATCCACCTAAAGATGGTGATTGAAGCTCTTAAAATGGAAATTCCTTGAGGACAATGACTTTAGTTTTTTTGTCTTTGTATTCTTAGGGCACTGATAAATGATTACTGGATTAAAGTCCGGAGTTGATGAGATGTCTTAAGGGCATAATCTTGGGTGTTGTCTGCATTTTGGGGGTGGAAAGAGGAAGAGAAACCAGGGTAGGACTATTTAAAAAGAATCCAGCAGAAAACAACCTCATGGAAGCTTTTGTAGGCTAGAGTTGGTTAATATGAATCTTCTCATGAGTAATTTGATTTGTGACTTTGAACATGTTTTGATATGTCTTCACCTGTTTAGTTAGAGCGGTGACGTAGCTTGTTTTTTTAAAAACTTCATTTTTAAGTAGGTACAACTTTTTTGCAGACAGAATGGGGAATAGAGAAGAAATGAACTAGTCGATTGCCCTAACTATAATTTTTGTCTTGCTGTATCATAGGTCAGTGGTTCTCTGGATTACCAGGAATCGGTAGTTGACATTGAGGCCAAGCTAAGGATGGAAGGTGTGGAACTTAAGGAAGAATGGCAAGATGAAGACTTTCCAATGTAAGCAAAGCTTCAAGATAAAAAGAAAAATTTAACAATTGTTGTAATATAACTTTTGGCTTGCAAATTATTTTATTAATGTTGAATTTCCTTAGAGTTTTCAAGGCAGGCATTGTGATTTTTTTTTTTTTAGGAGAGAAAATTTATTTTAATAACTGTTTTTATCTGCTATCTATATTTAGTTTAAAAAATGGTAAAAACAAGGAGTTGGTATTTCATATTTTGTAATGTACTTTTACATGCATTATTTAATCTTACAACAGTCCTTTGGTAGTTGTTTTAAGTATTATTATCCCTATTTTATGGATGAGGAAATGAGGCCTGAGAAATTACATGCTTAAGGTAAATCAGGACTGGAGCTCAGACCTTCTAACTAAATACAGTGTTCATTCCACTATACCATAACTGCTTATTGTAAATAGTTATTCTTTTTGGTAAAAAAAAGATATTTTATCTCTTTCACTTTCCCAACCAAATGTATGATCTATACACAGATCATTTAACCTCTGATAGTTTCAACTAAGTTATCTTTTCAATTATTGGCTAAATTTACAATATAACACAATCTACATTACTTCATTAAAGAGTCATTTTTATTCCAATAAGCCACTTTACATGTATCCTTGAGATTGAGGAGGGGTTAATTATAATATATATGCCTTCCAGACCCTTACCAGAGGATGACAGCATTGAAGCAGATATATTAACTGTTCCAGGACCAGATCACCAGCCAGGTAAGGCTCTCATTCTAGGGATTTATATGAAATTACCTACATATCTCATTTCCCTAAGGGAAGGATATCATCAGTTCACAGTTCAAGCCAACAAGTATTAGTTAAGTACTTTTTTTTTAATCCCTTACCTATCTTAGAATCAATACTAAGGGTTGGTTTTAAGGCAGAAGAGTACCACAGAGCATGCGTGAGATGAGGAAGGGCTGTCTCTAATGGAACCTGTGACACCTGAGCTGAGTGAAGAAGCTAAGAGATGGAAAGAGATGAAATACCATGGATGCCATCTAGTATACAAAATTCAGGGAATAGTTAGTTGTTAGACAAGTTCGATATAGAATGAGAAAAGGCCATGGGATTTAGTAGTTAACAAATCATTGCTGCACTGAACAGAGCAGCCAAATTTCAGTTAAGAAGGAAGCAGAGGCAAAGAATATATATTTTTTTTTCCCTAGGCCTAAGGCTGTGAAAGGGGAAGAGGAGGATTGGGGGAAAACATTAACTTGAAGGGTTTTTGTTTTTTAGTTTTTTTCGCCCTTTGACTAATCCATTTTATTTTAATTAAATATCAAGTTTTTTCAGTTATAGATAGAAACACTTTTTGACAATTGTTTTCTGACATTTTTTTGTTAAGATTTTCTCCTTCCTTCCCCCCTCCCCAAGATGGTAAATAGTCCTGATATAGGTTATACCAGTGCTTACATATAGTATATATTTCCATGTTTTCCTGTGTCATACAATAAAAAAAAAAACAAACCCGTGAAGGATGGTATGCTCTACAATCATCTAACAGTTCCTTCTTTGACTGGATAGTTTTGGGTTTTTTAAATCATGAGACCCTTTGGGGTTATCTTGAATCTTTGTTTTGCTAATAATTGTCCAGTCCTTTACAGTTAATCATTGTACATTATTTCTGTTGCTGTATACACTCTTCTGGTTCTGCTCACTTCATTTTGCAGTTCATTCATATAGTCTTTTTCCAAACATCCTGTTTATCATTCTTGTGGCACAGTAGTTTTCTATTACAACTATATACCACAGTTTGTTCAGCCATTCCTCACTTGATGGATACCCCCTCAATTTCCTATTTTTTGACACTACAAAAAAGAGCTGCTAAAAATATTTTTGTACAGGTATGATCTTTTTTTCCCTTATCTGATATCTTTTGGATATAGACCCTGTAGTGGTATTGACAGGTCAAAGGGTATGCATAGTTTTATTTCCCTTTAAGGCATGGTTCCATATTGCTCTCCAGAATGGTGACATTAATTCACCATTCTACTAACAGTGCATTAGTGTCCCAATTTTCCCATTTCCCCTTCAACATTTATTAGTTTCCTCTTTGGTCGTATTAGCTACTCTTACAGGTATGAGGTGGTACCTCAGAATTGTTTTAATTTGCATTTCTAATCAGTCGTGATTTGGAGCATTTTTTCATATAGGTAAAATATTTTTAATTTCTTCATCTGAGAACTACCTGTTCATAACCTTTTACCATTTATCAATTGGGAAATGCTTTGTGTTCTTATACATTTGGCTTAGTTCTCTATGTATTTGAAAAATGAGGTTTTTGGCAGAGATATTTGCTATAGAAATTTTTTCCCAATTTCTTGTTTCTCTCCTAATCTTGGCTATATTTGTACAAAACCTTTTTCACTTAATCAAAATTATTCATTTCATTTTTGAAATGTTCTCTATGTCTTATGTGGTTGTAAATTCTTCCTGAAGGGTTCATTTTTAAGGTGGGGGAGGTAGAATCTGAAAATACTTGGAAGGAGTCAGTAGATGTGGAGAGATTGAAAAGGAGGGAATGATTATGAGAAAAGTTTTTAGAGGAGTCTTGAGGAATTGGGATCTAGAGATAAAAGGCCCAAATAGAAAGTTTGACTTTGGTGAAAGGGTGCCAGGAGAACAAGAAGATCTTGACTGGGTAATAAAGACTGAGTGTATACCAGAATAGGAGAGGTTGCTGAGTGGTAATAGCAGTAGATAGTATGTCAAGTATTAGCACAGAGTAGATGAAAAGAATAGATAAGATTATGGAGAATGGTAGAGGTACCATAATACTGGAGTTAAACAAATGTTAGATTTTTCCACAATAAGGGAAGAGAGCAAAATCTATTAAGTAGAGCTCAACTAACATAACTTCAGTTTTAGTTGAATCACTTAACCTCCCATTGCCTTGCCTTTACTGCTCTTCTGCCTTAGAACCCCAATAAAAGTATTGATTCTAAGACAAGTAACAGTTTAAAAAAAAAAGAGTAAGTTGTGCTAGACAAACTTCTTTCTTTCTTTCTTTCTTTTGACTAGGTTATTTAATTGATCAACTTAGGAGAATGCTGTAGATAATTTACCTGGACTTTAGGAAAGCATTTAACAGTCATATATGTTGTCCTACTGAACTAGATATAGTACAATTAGATGAGTTTAGAATTGGTTGAGTGAACAAATCCTAAAGTAGTCATTTGTGTTTTGATAAACAGGTTTGCATTATGGGACAGCTCCAGAGATCTGTGTGGGTGAGGGAGATGACCCTGATTGTTGAAGATCTTGTCCCCTGAGAAAGCAATGATGCTCTAAAAAGAAATTAGAAAGTTAAGAGGAAAACAGGTTGGGGGGGGGGGCGGTATGAGGTCCATTTGAGGTTCATTTTGAGCATGTTGAATGTAAAATCCAAAATCAGACATGTATTATGTATCTTGAAATTTAAGTCAGGGATAGGTGAAAAAAGAGGGTCAATGATTGTGGTTGGTAATACAGATTTTGGAGTCATCTGAATTGAATCATTGAAACTCTCATTAAGATTACCAATAGGACAGGGGGGCTTAGCCCTGGAAGAGATGTTCAGCAGAGAGCTCAAGAATCGTGAGACAAAATACCATTGAATTTGATAACTAGGGATCTTCATTTTAGTATTAGGGTAGGAACATATAGTGAAATTGTAAGAGGGTAAAGAATGTCTTTCTTCCTTCCTCTAGTACTTATGTGGCCAGTATAAAGAAAAGTTATAGCACCAGTAAAAGGAAAGTTGACAATAAAAAATAAAAGTTGAGCTGCTTTGAGACAGAGACAGAGAGACACTGCTGAAGAGATGGAGTTTAGTACTTTTGTCAGAGCCAGGTTTATTACATTTCACCTCTACAGGATTCCCTGATACCTTGAAGGGTTAGGGGACTTTCTCATCCCTGCCTTTGACTTGTGTTCCCCTACGTATCTGTTTTTTTTTTTTTTTTTTTTTTTTTTTTTTTTGTTTGTTTGTTTTGTTTTGTTTTTTTTAGGGGGCCCAGTAACTGACATTGCAGTTCCATTTAACCACTTACTTTTTTATAAAGGGATATTTATTTCAAGCATTTCACCAAGTATAAGGTGGAACATAAATCCTTTTCTTATCTCCTGCCCCCAAAACCACTTTCCCCATTTCCCCATTCTTTGTATTCTCTTCCTATTATATCTATTGTCTTAAGCAGAAGTAACCTACTCTAAAATTTGGGTGCCGTTACATAGACTTGAGTTTTCCCCATCCTTTACATCTGTTTTCTCGTTTATTTTGCTTTTCTTAACTACAGTTTAGTTAGTGGATACATTTTTAAACTATAAAAGTATGTTTCAGTGAGCAGAAGCCTATGCTGGAGTTGGGGGGCGAGTTTGGAGAAGCTCAGAACAAAAGCCTTACTGGCTTGTTTCTACAGTACTAAGGTATTATGTTAAGAGCTAAAAGTTTATTTTAAATTAGCATTCTATAAAAACTAATGAAAACATTTAACATTTAAGGCTATGATATAGCCTTCAGCAAAAGGTTTTTTTTTTTAATGAAGCCATGAAGTATGAACTCATTTTTTCTCGGTTTATTATGACCATCCAACCTAACATTAATGTATTTTGCATTTTCATTTATATTTTGCAGACCCACTAGAAGTAAATGGAAATAAAGTAAGAAAAAAATTAATGGCTCCAGATATTAGCTTAACACTGGATCGGAGTGATGGTTCCATATTATCAGATGATTTGGATGAAAGTGGAGAGATTGACTTGGATGGGTTAGATACACCATCTGAGAACAGTAATGAATTTGAATGGGAAGGTAAATATTTTATTATCTTTTGTATCTTATGTATAAATAATGAAGTAATTAAGGAAGTTGGAGGATAAATATATACACCACAGATTTCTAGCATCTTTTTTTTTTTATTAAAATGTATTTTATTTTATTTATTTTTAAAACCCTTACCCTCCGTCTTGGAGTCAATGCTGTGTATTGGCTCCAAGGCAGAAGAGTGGTAAGGGTGGGCAATAGGGGTCAAGTGACTTGCCCAGGGTCACACAGCTGGGAAGTGTTTGAGGCCAGATTTTTGAACCTAGGACCTCCCGTCTCTAGGCCTGACTCTCAATCCACTGAGCTACCCAGCTGCCCCCTTAAAATGTATTTTAAAGTTATTCTTTTCCTTGAATGTATACATCTTTGTATCTGTATATTTTGATTTACTAAAAACTCTTGGCTTATTCTCTATAAAAATAGAAAGTCTTAATTTGGAGCATGAAATAATTAGGCATTAGAAATTTTATTATAAATAGACCAGATGACTTAATTTTTACTTTTAGAATATTGTGACTTTCTGTTTTCTCATGACTGTTCATTTTTATATTTAAGAATATAATTTGCCTTTTTTTTTTTTTTTTTTTTTTTTTTACCCATTTTGGTTTGTCTTAACAGGCTAGCCAGCTAAGAGTTGAAGTTTGCATGCTTTAGTGCAGTGGTTCCCAAATTTTTTTGGCCTGCTGCCCCCTTTCCTGAAAAATATTACTTAGCGCCCCCTGTCACATACTATCACCGCCCCCTTACAGTTATTCACTGCCCCCAAATGCACCTGTGGCCATTACCGTCACCCTGGATCGCTACAGCACCCACCAGGGGGCGATGGTGCCCACTTTGGGAATCACTGCTTTAGTGTAACCTGCTATAAAGTGCCAAAATTGCAGCCCTCTGAATCAGGCTATTAGATTCTTATTTCTTTTGTAATCTTGATCCTTGGAAACATATTGGATTTCATATAACCAAAGAAATACACTGTGCATTATTTTGATGAGACTCTTTCCTCCAGTTAACTACGATCAGCAACATTTTCATACAAAAAGAAAGATTTTTTAAATGTTGTTTTTTGCTTTGCTTTGTTTGTATTTCCAAATGATATTGTTATATAAAGTAATGTTTCTTTTGTGTGTGTGAGAGAGAGAAAGAGACCTGTCATGTAAGGTAAAAGGATTTTGGATCTTTATGGTAGAGAGAAAAAAACATTTGCCATATACTAACTAAAATTCATTTAAATTGGTGTGGTCTTGAACCTGCTTATTTTCATACTCACTATTTGGTTCAGGAAGTATTCCCATTTGCAGTATTTTACAAAGATGCTGAAACAGGTTTCTGCCTATTTGTTTTGTCTTTTCTTCTTTTAACGCTGCTGCATTGATTTCCTGGAAGGATATTTTCCGTTAACAACTTTGTCTTGGAAACAGACAACTAACACGCAGTAGGTTTCTCCTTTCTACCCACTCCTTTCCATTTTTTTTTTTATAAGGACTATGATACTGAAGTTTTTTAAATCATCTTATTTCAAAAATCAACCAAAATGTAATCTGGAAACAAATTTTATTGAATGATTGGTGCTTATGCTCTGGTTAACTTAATTTTAAAAAGATTTATTTGCATGTATATTTCAGAATATCATTAATGTGTTCATTGCTGCTTCCCCATTAAACTGTGATCAAATGAGAAATAATCACTGACTAGTTAACCACTTTTTATCTGCTGGATTAACATTTGGGAAATAATTTGCATGGTCTTAAAAAAGGGAAATTGGATATCAGTGGTTTTACATAACCTACAGGAATTGTCATGGATGATAGGACATTTTTTCTTCTGTGACTAGAACCTATAAAACTAAAATATAGGACCAATATTATAATAAAAATTTGATGGTCATGATAGTTTCTCTATTCTTAACTAAACTTATATGTATGCATTTTACTCTGTTCAGAGGCTGCATGGAATGATAAAAAAAAAAAACACTTAAGGAATATTGACCTCTAAGAGAAATATGAATTCAGATTTTTAAAAAGGACCTTTTAACATTAAAAAAAATGAGCATGTTCTGGAATTGAATTAAACTTAAAGGTTCTTAAGATTGTTTTACAAAAAATTTACCCAATTAATCCAAATAGATAGTAAAGTGGTTAACCTATGTAAGTTAATTGTTGTTATTGCAAAAATAAAGTTATGTTATCAATTAATTTACTTTGTCAGATGATCTTCCAAAACCCAAAACTACTGAAGTGATTAGGAAAGGATCAATTACTGAATATACAGCAGCAGAGGAAAAGGAAGATGGACGACGCTGGCGTATGTTCAGAATTGGAGAACAGGACCACAGGGTTGACATGAAGGCAATTGAACCCTATAAAAAAGTTATCAGTCATGGTGGTAAGGATTAATAAAAGTTATTAAAAATTATAGCTTATTATCAAATTTAAATGTTGTAGAAAGTCTTCTTTTAGTAAATAGTTATGTGATCTCAAAAGAATAATAGACTTTCACATATTATTATTATTATAGAGAAAAGCACATAAACTCAGGATGTTTTAATAATATTTCTTTCTTTCTTTTTTTTTTTTTAATGTATTATTTTGAGGGCAACTAGGCAGCTCACTGGATTCAGAGCCAAGCTCGGTAACAGGATATGCTGGGTTCAAATTTGACCTCAGACACTTCCTAGCTTTCTGCTTTAGAACCAATACCTAGTTTCGATTCTAAGACAAGAAGGTAATGGATTTATTCTAAAGGGAAAAAAATAATAGTTAAGGTTTTTAGATTTGCATTCCAAATATTCTTATTTGAATCCTCCTTCATTGACTGGAATCATTTAACTTCTTTGAGCCTTTTTCTTTGTATAAATGGGCATACTTACACATTTACATACTTATACACTTACACATTTATGTTACAGGGTTATTATAAAGAAAATGTGAAACACTAAATTATTAGATAATTATCTGAATTTCAATTCTTAGAATTTTTTTAAGCCCTTACCTTCCGTCTCGGAGTCAGTACTGTGTATTGGAAGAGTGGTAAGGGTAGGCAATGGAGGTCAAGTGACTTGCCCAGGGTCACACAGCTGGGAAATGTCTGAGGCTAGATTTGAACCTAGGACCTCCCGTCTCTAGGCCTGGCTCTCAATCCACTGAGCTACCCAGCTGCCCCCTCTTAAAACATCATTAGACTGAATTTGTATTCCCAACACTTTAGTACAATAGCTGACATAGTAGCCACTTATAAACACTGACTGTTATAAAGAATTTGTCCTGATACAATTAAGCATGCGTATTTTTAATTCATTAATTCCCTTTTCCTTAGGAAATCTCTCGAGAAAGAGAAAAAGGGCCAGGGAACATCTACCTTTTATTCTTTGTAGAGGCAGAAGATACTGGGTGTGAGGGATGTTGCATAAACCATCAGATTCATTCACTGTGTTAATTTTATCAAAATACTTCCCTTTTAAAAAATCCTTTCTTACAAAGAATAACTTTCTGGGGAGGGAAAAGAAAATTAAGGAAAAAGGAAATTAAGATATTATAAAGACAATATTATTAATAATAAATTTTCAGAATAAATACAACACAAAATAAATAAATAAATACAATAATAAATAAATACAAAATAATCTACAAGTATACATTTTTGTTGTTTTTACATTGAGGTATTATGTCCTTCACATAGTACTTGCTTATATATTTTATTTTTATGTTATATATTCTTGATTTTGAGTTCATTAAAATTTGTTCCTGTCTACCCCTAGCTAGTCTGTTATGCTGTGTGTGTTCTAATAAGGTGAAGCTGGCTGAAAAAGTTGTACAATTTTAATAAACTATGGAAAAGAACTTGGAATTTTCAAACTAATGTCCACTTATGAATGTGAAACTTAACAGTATAGGGCTTTTGTTTCCCCATATTGTTTTCATAGTTGAAAGAAAGTTTTATTCTAAGACTCCTTTGGTAATAAATAAAGGAGGATCTTTTGTTTTTGTTTTAATTAGTACTCTACACTTTTTGAAGAGAAAAATAAAAAACCTATCTGGTGTTCCTGAAGAATGGAATGTTAGTGTCCGGTTTTTTGTTTCTTAATTTTAGGTTATTACGGAGATGGATTAAATGCAATTGTAGTGTTTGCTGTCTGCTTTATGCCCGAAAGTGGTCAACCTAATTATCGCTATTTAATGGACAATCTGTTTAAGTAAGTAATATGTGGGTGGTGATTAGATTTTAGTCTTCATTTCCAAGGCCAATTAAGGAATGTGGTAAATATAAAAAGTATATCTTCCTAATTTTCCACCTCTTTGAGGCTCTCACCAAGGGAACCAGAATTGTCCTTACTTCATGTCCCATGTCTCAAGACTCTCTGCTGGGCTGTTCTCTTTGTGACTGCTAGATCCAGTGGGGCTTTTCTCCAAAACATCTTCCCCTCAAGCAGAATTCCCTTAAAAACAAGTATCCCCTTGGGCAACAATCTCCCAAAAGGCCTCTAGTAACTCACTCACTTCCTCTGGGTTTCCTTGTCCCTCTTCCTTATCCTCTCTCCAATTCTGTGATTAGAACCTGGAACCTATACTTTGTAGATCCTGCCAGAGCTGACCACCGCTGTCTCTCTCCATAAGTTGTCCCAAAGTTGTCCTTGCATAGAGTAGCTGCCATCCGTGGCTTCAGGCTGGCTTTGCTGCTGCTCTCCTCTTCTCTTCTTCAGCTTCCTGGTTATTAGCCTCAGCCCTCCTCGCTGTAGAACTCCTTTCTTTGACATCATAGTGGTATTGGTTCCTTCTTTAATAAATTGGAAAAGAGAGGAAAAAAACTAAGTTTTTTTTCCTTACTTTATTTTGGCAGATACGTTATTGGCACTTTGGAGCTATTAGTAGCAGAGAACTACATGATAGTTTATTTAAATGGTGCTACAACACGGAGAAAAATGCCAAGTCTGGGATGGCTCAGGAAATGTTATCAGCAGATCGATAGAAGGTAATTTAAAGTGTCAGAGATACTCTGAATAGCATCTTATTAAGTTATATTTGCCTCTTATTAAGTTATATTTGCCTTTTAATCTCAGAAGGGAACTAAATATGTTTCTTCAAAAGAAATTATTAATCACTTAGCAAGGTTCTCTTATTACTCAAGATTGATAATTTACAACATAATATAGTTAAAATGTCAAGTACAGTTTTTCAAAATGAACTTCTTAAAATGTCTTATTTATCTTTTAGTAAATTGTAAATATTCCTTATTTGATGTGAAACCATTCTTGAACATTTTTATATAAATTCATAAATCCATAGCATTTTCCTAGAGGTATAAACTGCTTTTCACTCTTTAGTTTTATTTATAATTATTGTATATAATGAGAGAAATAGGAAAATACCACTTTTGCTCATATAAACTAATTTTTATTTTTCATATTTTAATTCTCTCAGTTTAAACTTTTCCCATTTGTAGCATTTCTCTCAGGTCCCCCAAAATTTGGGGGTAGGAGGTAGGACTTAAAAGTTAAATAGCTTCTTTTGGCATTCACTTTATGCTTGACGTGACCTTAAGGATGGTTAAGAGAATAGATATAACCAATATATGCTAGACTCTAATGAAGCAGGTCTATATTAGATATTACTTAAAATCTCTTCACATTTATTTTGCTAACCTTGTAAGAAGCCTTAGGATCAGATGTAAGGATGGAAGGGATATTAAGAGGTCATCTAGACCTATGCATTCATTTTATAGCTGAGAAGACTAGGTCAACTCTGAGGTTAAGTGACTTACCTAATGTCAAACAGGTAGTTAAAAGAGCAAAGGACTGGGGTTCAGTTTCAGGTCTACAATACATTTTGCTTGACTTTGAAAGCAACACATTTAAATAATTTTGAGAAAGGGAAATTTCCCCAAATTGAAATGTTTTAAGCTTTCATTACGCAGTAGTTTACTGATATTTTTGTATATTGATACACATTTTAGAATTAACATTTCCATTTTTTTTTTCAGGTTACGGAAAAACCTAAAGTCTTTGATAATAGTTCACCCTTCTTGGTTTATTCGAACTCTTCTAGCAATTACAAGGCCTTTTATTAGGTAATGTTATGGAAATCATTTTGTTTACCCTTATTATCAATGTTTTTTTAACCCAAGTAGTCACAATCAATAAGTAATTAAAAATATGTTTTTGTTCTTTTGTAGCTCAAAATTCAGCCAAAAAATTAAATACGTCTTTAACCTGGCAGAACTAGCAGAACTTGTCCCCATGGAATATGTTGGCATACCAGAATGCATAAAACAGTATGTTTTTATCTTGGCTTTTTAATACCTTTATGCGATGGAGAGTGATTGTTGCTTCCTCAGCCTCTTTGCTATTGCCCAGACTAAAGCCCCCTTTTTCTGAGTTTGTCTGGTGTGACAATATTCCAACAAAAATTGGATAGAAAGGGGAAAAGCCCTTCAGTGGCCCTTTGTTTAGGAAGGAAAGGAAAGGATGGTAGAAGAGGAGCTATATTCTATAAATAGCTGCTTAAACAGGAAAAGGGCCTCCATATTGGTTAGTACTTCAACCTTGTATTTGACATGCTAGATAAATATATTTCTCTACCCTCTCCCTTTCATTGCCATTGTAGTATTTTGATGCTTGTTCTCTGGCAAATTATTGTTGAAGAACCAAGGCATTTTGGGCAATTTCCAGGCTCTAAAATTATCTTTATCTGCAACCCTATTGAAGACATTGAGCAGCCCTCTTATTAGGGAAATCTAAAATCGTTAAATACACTAAGTTACCAACTTTTTTGTGAAGACCTATGGCAGAAGACTTATGATATGAGGAAAGCAGACAATATTATATCATATTAGAAAAATCCTTTCACTTTTCTAGTAACATAACATTTTTGTGGAACCTTTTTATTTATGAGTATTATTTAAAATATGTTACATTTTGCAGTTAGTTTTGATGTTTGTGAAACTAACGTAGTATATAGCTACTAAAGAACTTATGCTTTTGACACCCATATTTCAGAGCTCTTAAATTTTGTCTGCAAGCTTTTTTATATCACATTTATTTTTATAGTTTTTTGGTTCTGTTTTGTTGGTCCTCTTAACTTGTATATATTTACTGAAATAACTTTTCCCTACCAAGGTATGAAGAAGAAAAGTTAAAAAAGAAACAAAAAAGGTATATGCACACCTTGACTGGGTTGCATCTAGACTAGTCCATTTGCATTGCACACACTAACTCTTTCCTGATTGGTTAGCTTGCAGACAAGGATATAGCATTCGTAAATATAAATATTCCCCAGAAACTTAATATGGTATCTTTTTTCCACCCCCAGGCACAGATTGGCTCATGGTGCCAAATACATTGTAATTTTAGAGTCCTTGTGTATCTATACTGAGAATAACATAGGACTCATCCTGTGTTACCAATGCATGGTTTTAATATAAATTACATTGTCTTGCCAATTCAAAAATTATTAACATTTGGATTGAGATTGACTTTATTTTGAAACAGATAAAACTTTTCTGTATAATAACTCCCAAACATCAAAATATTCATATTTTAGAGCTCTAAATTATATATTAGGCATATTTATATAGATTATTTTCCCCTGGGGTTAGTGATTTATATTTGCAATGTATATTTTCCTTTGCTAACCAATATGTTAAATTAAATTCTCTTGTATGCTTAAATTTAAATGGCCTGCTAACCAGTCAAGTAAATCATACATGTGATAAACTACTTTTAAGTTCAATAGTCACTGCTTAGCCACTGTACCATTTAACATTTGAAGCTCCTGCTTTTCCTTTAAGTTTGATTCTGCTTTGAATATAACAGAAACTTCCTGTCAGTGTCTTTGTCTTAGGAGAGTAAAGGCACAAATATAAGGTAGTAGGTAGATTTTTCACTTTAAAAAACCACAGATCGGGCAATCTTAAGATTAATGTGCTGATTATTAAATACATACACTTAAATTTGAATTAGCCTGACGGTCAAGTGAGACCCATTTTCAACAAGCAAGTTGTTATGTGTGGACTTTTGAAAATGATCAAAAGGTTTGCAGAAAGCAAGTCCTAAATAATGTACTTTTAAACAGTTTGTAATTCTGTCATAGACTTTCTTAATTTTGAACTCATTTTGGTTCTCTTTCTTCATGAAATATAATTTATAGCTAATATTTTTTCTGTTAGCTAAATTATTGGTTAATAGCAACTAGCATAAGCTCATTTTTATATGTTATTCCCTTGCAAAATTTTTTTCCTTTTTTTTTTTTTAAGAGCTATCCAAGAAGAGTTGTAGTTCTATTGCTCAGATATAATGATATTGTTCTTCACATAGAATTCAAACTCCTGACCTTTGCTTCATTATTAGTATATAGCATATTATAGCAGTACTTGGAAATACTAATGCCTTACTTCATGTGAGGTATCATTTTAGTACTGAAGAGAAAAGCCCATTATTTTTCTATCAGCCTAAGATTTTTTTTAATATAGAATGGATTATTTCTTTAAGATGTAAGCTGATAACCACTCAGCACAATGTATATGTAAATTGACTATGATAATGGTATAAAACTTGGCGTGGCAGAGACTAGGAAATTTAACTATATTTTGCTCACTGAAAACCTACCAATGTATTGGAAATTCTAGGTAAATGCTGGTGACAGAATTGATAGTCAATAAGACCTGAGTTCAAATCTAGATTCAGATACCAAATAGCTATATGGCCCTAGATCAAGTCATTTAACTTCTGCCTTGGTTTCCTCATCTGTAAAATAGTTAATAATAGCACATGCCTTGGGGTTGTTGTGAGGACCAAATGAGATAATAATTATAAAGTGCTTAGCACAGAATGGCACATAGTAGAAACTATATAACTGTTAGCAATTAATATTAATGCTATTATTAAAAATGCTTAGGAAAGTAGTGATACACTAAGTTTTCTAAATGCTGAAGTAGAGTTATCTAAAAGAGCTTTTTTTTTTTAATAACAAAGGATATATATAAATTCTAGTAATTTAGTTAAATGTACTGTGTAGCTTCTGGAAATAGTTTAATGATAGACTGATTTGGTGATAGGCCTTGCCCTTCTAATTATATATTATTCCCACTGCAAAATAAAGCCAGCCTGTCCCTAAATTAAAACTCATTAGAACATAATATAATATAGCACAAAATATTAATATTTATATTTTTTCTTGCAAACAATAAACATACATTGTTATGAGGTATTTTTAGCAGCAAGTAGTCCTATAAATTATAATGTAATCATAGATCCAAGGAGAAGTTTTTCTGTTGATTTAATAGTAGTGCCTACTAAATGTGATTATGATTTTTAAGGAGATAATATGGTATACTTATGATCCATATACTATGGATTTGACATCCAATTCTAGCCCTATTGGACCTGTGTTCAGCAGGCCAGGCACTTTATACTTTAATCATTTATTCAGAGGTGGCAGGGATGTTTGATCTGGAGTTAGAAGAACTAGGTTCAAATTTCTTCTCTTTTACGTACATGTCTGACCTTAGGTACATCACTCTGGGCCTTGGTTCCCTCATTAATGAGTGGTTTGAACTAGACAACCTCTGAGGTCCCTTCCTCCTCTCTATGATCCTTTAAGGAGGAGGGGTTAGACTAAGATCTGAGGTCCTATCCAATTACATGTCTGTGGTCCAGAATTCTTTGAGCAAGCCATGGTTTCACGTTTCGAAATTCTAATAATGGCTTTTGCCATTTTGTTTTTTAAGTAGATAACCTTTTTTTTAAAAAAGCAGACAGATGATTTAAGATACTGTGTTGTTTCATCTTCTCTTAACTGGTTTTCTTTTGTCATTTATAGGACTCTTGATTTGGGAAATAATTTTGTTTGGTCAACTTTGTATTGTAACTGCATCTATTTCTTTGCAAATTTTTGTTTTTAACAGTATAATCTATATACTAAAATATTCATTGTGGTTCTCAATCTGAACTATTAAAATTAAAGCATTTGCTTTGGAAAACAACTTATTTAATAATCTGTCCCTACTAATTTTGTATTTCATTTTTCATTAAGCAGAGTTGACCAGGAATTGAATGGGAAACAAGAAGAACAGAAGAGTGAACAGTAAACTTGGAGTCTAAACAAAAGACTTGAGAATGGGCAGATGAAAAGATGTGATGCTCTTTTGCATTATAGTGCATTTGTTGGCCCTTAGTTCTGTGTATCTGTTACAACATTGACTTGATTTTCCTTAATGGACTTTGTGTAAGGAACTGTTCACTGCTGTATTGGTTTGCAAATATTTTGAATTTAACTCTATAATAGCTACTTTAATATTATATTATAATCATTTTGTATTTTATATTGCTTAATGTAAGAGAACCACACTTTTTTATGAGACATTTTTGCATTTGTTTTATCTAAATGATGCATGTTCTTCAGTAAAATATTTATATGCGTAAAATGGTAAAGGAAAGAGATAATATATATTTTTATGATTTTTTTTGAACAATATTTTATAATATTGTGTGCCTGCATTATGGAATAAGATGCAGGTGAATAAGGCCATATAAATGACTCTGAAGTCATTATTTTGTAAAATGCATGATGGGATTTTTGTTTTTGTAAAGGGGTTAAGCACATTTCTTATGACTTTAGAAAATTAATTTGTTTTTATGTATTGCAAGCTGGTTAGACCAGTTATTATAATACATGAAGACTGTTCATAATTCATGTATTGGATACATATAGAATAATTAGTACTGCCATGACAAGCTTTCCCCCATGATGTACATTTTTTTCCCCTCTCATTATGAAAGTACAACTACACAATGCATTGTACACTTTTTAAACAAGTCGAAAAGTCATTTTGTGAACTGAATAATTGAAGGGACTAGGAATTGGTGGGTGTGCTTATGTGTGTATGTATTATGTATGTATACATATAACCTTTCAACTTCTAGCCACAGGTAAGAACTTTTCACATCTTAGGATTGTTCACAAATGTAAAAATGAGTTGCTTGTCCAGGTTATCATTCTTCTGGATCTCTGAGTATTAGATAGCACTGCAGAAAATTTGGCAAGCTGTACGCTGTCACTCTGTTCCATAGAAAGCAAAAGCTTACTTTTTTTTTTTACTTATACCATCAAAGTAGGCACTTTTTAAAAAAAGAACTATTTACTTCTTTATCATGTCATTTTTAAGAACTAGGTTTTTTACATAGTTCATTGAAAGTTTATTTTTTCCCATGCTCAGTCATGTTTTACAATATAATAGCTTGGACTGTAAATCTAAGTAACATTAAATTGTGCTGTTGTCAACTAATCATTTGATGAAAATGCGTAAACTTCTTGTTCAATTTGGTAAGTACATTTACTCTACTCATGAGAACTATGGTACAGCTCAGATTAACTATGACTCTAGAAAAACAAAATGGTATTTTGTTGAAGTTGTCTGATGAATTTAATGAAACCTCTCCACAACAATTCTTTGATAAATGTGTCTTCGATTTGCAACTTTAAGATCATTTCTTTATGTGCTGCCTGGATTGGATTTTGAATGGAAATTTTAAAATTCTCTCTTTCCCAGACTTTGTGTTTGAGGCTTTTGTCAGACTCCTACAGGAAACATTTCTTTTACAAAAGGGACTTTTTCTTCTCTATGCTTGTGTTTTTGTTGGTCTTGAATTCACATCCAAGAGGAAAAACTTCAAGGCCCAAATGATTGTATAATTTTTAATTATATCTGACACTTTGACACCATTTGCAATTTTCTTGCCAAAGATACTGGAGTGGCTTATCTCCTTCTCCAGCTCATTTTACAGATAAGGAAACTGAGTTAAGTGACTTGCCCAGAGTCATACAGCTGGTAAATGTCCAAGTCTGGATTTGAATTTAGATCTTCATGTCTCTAGGCCCAGTTCTTTATTCACTGTACCCCTTGAGTCTGAATTTCCAGGATTAATATCTATAGATCTACGATCATGAGTCATTTCAGTGCCTCAGGATAATTGCAGTGCTTTAGTATTTATTTTAAAACAGATTCATAGCTCTGCTAAGGATATGGAGAAAATTGTAAATATAATTAAACATTTTGGTTTTTTAAAATGCAAAGAAATGAATAGGCTCCTGCCTTTATGTCAAAGTTAGTTGTCTTATTTAGAATTAAACTACATTATTCCTCTGTAGTTGCTCAGAATGTACTATTGGTTTTATCAGAGGCATTTGTTTTCTTCCCTATTCTGGACTTACCATGTCTCCCCACCCCCCCAGAAAAATTCCCCAATAGCTATATGTAAATATGTTTCTTCATTTTTACTCAGCATTCCATGCTGAAAGCAAGGAGTCATTCCAGAAGTGTCAAGGAAACTTCTCCATAATACCCAAAATGCTTTTTTGGTTTCTGAAGGGGGAGAATACATTAGGACTTTGTTACAACAATAATGTGGGGAAACAGTAATACCAGAGTTTTCTTGAGAAAAAGGTGTTATCATCTTCATGTACAGGAGTACTCAGAGTGTAATTGTGATGTGCCATTTAATGGTATTTCTGTAAGCATTTTTTCTCTTGAATATTTCTGGGGATTTTAATAGTCCATATAAGAATCTTAAAAGAAATGTGAATTAACCTCTCTCTGTGGCCATATTAAGCCATATGTTTACTTGGATAGTATTTTGGTTTTGTTTGGCTTGGTGGTTGCGGTATATTCTACTTGCATCTTTTATTTTGCAAGATTTCAATATCTGGACTCAGTTTGATTCCAACATAAATTTGCTTACATGAGCAGAAGATGACTTTGATTTCCTGTCCTACACAGTAGTGTTCATGAACAGCACTGTTGAAGAATATTTTACTATTTTTCCCCTCACAGTTCATTTGGATAGGATTCCATAAATTTCAGGATCTACAAAAAGGCCTAAATTAAAGGCTGTGGGCCTAAGAGGAGTGGATAAAGAAAATGTAGAGAAGACAGCCAAGTAAAGGAATGAAAGAAAAATGAGTTAAGACACAGATGAAGGAGAAGGGGCATGAATCATAGGTTACCATCAACAATTTACCTCCAGTATTACTCAGTGGCTGGTGTTGTGTTAGGACATGCTAATGTCTAAAGGCAGCAAGGTACAGATGATAATTATTCACCAAGCTCTTGTGTCCAACCAACGACCCTAAAGAAATGAAAGAGGGAGATGGTTATTAAGCTACATTTGATCACTGTGTAGTTAATATACAGAATATATGAATAAACTGAGAAGCACTAACAGTCAGTCATACAGAGTAAAATAGAAAATGATCAGACAAAGTAATAACAATGTTGAAAAACCTATTCAGGCTTGTTTCCCTTTAATGTTTGTCCTCTAATATAAACCTTCTCTTACCTCTGGAGGCAAGTTAATGCTGGGAAATAAGAGGCAGCAGTCATATTACTGTTCCAGTGCTCAGTAACCTGTTTTGATTTGTTTGTCTACCCCTTCCTATCAACTCTCCATATCCTACATTGGCCTTTTAAAATTGATAACTTCTAAAACTTAGTACTAATAAAGAGCATGGCACAGCTGGGACTGAGTGGCTAGGGGTTTTACGCCACTGGTGTGCATAAGATTGGGAAAAGATTTTGTTTTCCACATTGCAGCTATTTGAATTGCTGGTATGTTCTAGAGTGAATATATCTTCCAAAGGATACAGCCTTTAGTCCTGCACATTTTTATTCTGAAATGTTAATTGTCAAGTAGAAATGAATTGTAGAACAAGGGAAAGAAGAGGTAATATGTATTTACATAGCACCTGCTGTCTACCAGGCCCTGTGCTAAGTGTTTTATAAATATTTAATTTGATAAAAATTTGAGGAGTTAGAAACTTATCTTAGATATAAATGCCAGCCTGTGTATTTTACATGTAAGGAAACCAAGTCTTCTTCCGCTATTTCTTCTGCACATTTATGATCCTAAAAGTTTGGTAAGGGCAGTTTACAATTGTTCTAAGTATGTTTATATAACACTGTGTGTGTGGATATTAAGTGGTTTGGGAATAAAGTTTGTGATTAGGAAGCAGCATTCTTGCATTAAATATTTTTTTAAAGAAATGGCAGACAAAATTCCAAATGAGGCTGAGAAATAGTACTGCATTTGGAGTATAGGTTCAAATTCACCTCTACTTTAATTATCTGTGTAGTAAGGCAAATAGTCTAATCACTTAACCTATTTAGACCTCAAGTTTACTTGTTTGTTAAAGAAAGGCGTTGGACTAGATGAACTCTGAGGTTCTTCCCATCTCTAAATCAAAGATGCTATGATCCTACATGAGTTGTTTAATCTCTCACTGTGCCCTTCAATGTAATGGATACGTTATATTTCCCCACAGAGGAAAATCTTAATCAGAAGTGCATAGATTATGGCAGATTAAAAGAAAACAGTTCCTCTACTAATTAATATCCCTTTCCCCCCCTACACAACTGTTCCTGAGTTGATGAAAGCAAAACTTGGAAGAATACATATATTTAAAGTACTCAAAAGGAAGAATATGATGGTAGTGAATCAGTTTGAGCAAAGTAATTAATGCCTCCATCATGTTAGAAATCAAGCAGGAATTCTTTGAAATAAAATAATTTGAAAAAGTCTAGAAACTAGCTACAGGGGAAAGCCTGCTGATACAGAAATGGGCATCCACAAGGACTTAGAAGAACAACAAACCTGACCCTGTTAATCTCATTTAGATCACTGAGAGGAAAGCAGAGATTTCTATGAGATAAATTTTTATGTACTACTAAGTGTTCTGTGTATTTCTTAGGAAGCAGTACCCCAAAAGAGATAGCCCATAACCACCTCACCATTTTTGATAATTTGAATTTTAGCATGTACCATAGGTATGTATGAAATTTTTCACAAAATAGTAATAGGATATACTCCACTTTGTTGAGCAACAAAAAGATTACAGCAGATTTCAGCATTATTGCTATTATATTCATATTCATTATGTAAGTTCCCCGTTTATTAGCATATGTACTGCATAGAATTATTTTAAATACTAACTAAAGAAAATTCTCACAAGTATGCTATACCCAAACAAGCATAAGATGAAAACTAGGAAAATTTCAAATTCACAGATTTATGTTAGGTGCTTTTTAAAAATAAACTTACGATTGTATACAGTAAGATATCATCAGAAATTATAGCACATTTGCATTTGAGACTTTTGTTTATTTTTTCTAATATGCAGACTAATTAAGGACATACTTAGGAAATGACCTCATAAATATATCTCATTTACCAGCCAAAAACCCCAAATATTTCTAAGTTTCTTGAGAATAATTTCTATACCTGGTCTTGAACCCAAGTGTTTTTTCAGCTCATCTCTTAGTTATGTAGTAGTCATATTTATTTAGAGGAAAATATATTTGCTTAAGTAATATCTTCAATATTGCTGGTATGCCCTGACTTGACTAAAAGCACTTTGATTTTACTACAAGGTCCAAAAACTTAACCTTTAATGCACTGTAATAGTTGACTTATCTAGATGTTGCTCTTTAGTATAGGGATTAATGTTTAGAAAAAGTACTGTTATTGTATAGAATAGGAAATTCAATTTGAGTGTATAATGTTTATATTGAATAATAGAGCAGTCTCTGAGCCAGGGAAACCTTTTTGGGGGTTTTCTTTTGGCATGTCAGAAATATGGTAATTTGTGGTCTGTTGCACTTCATACTATTAACAAATTTGATTAACCTTAAATAAATGAATCAAAAAAGTAATGGTACTTGACTTATTTTACCTCATTTGCCTGATCCATTAAACTAATTAATATAGTTCATGTCAATTATATAGTTTTTCAAATCATCTTAAAACCTTTCCTTTTATATCACATCACACTTTCTGTTCAGCTCTATTCCTAAGACATTTTATTCTATTTTATAGAGAGGTAAAACTCACCTTTTATTTTAAACATTTTAAAAATCTGCTATTAACAAACCTTGCATTCTTGCAACTTTAGATTTCCTGATGTTTCCAATGAACAAATGAGTAGCATACATAATTGAAAACATAACTTTTATCTATAAAGATTCTTATGGGTAAGTTATCTTTTCAGATAGTATGGTTTTTATGTATTTGGTTTGTGCTTTTTTTTCCCCATTGATATTGTCATTTATGCTGCTTTTCATCCAAAGTCAGTGTGATGGGTCTTTAGCGTCGTCAACCAGAGGTTGTTATTGTTGTAAGTGATAAAACTAGATACCCAATTTAAGTAATTATGTTCCCTTATTTGCAAAATGTGGGATTTGGAATTGGATGATCTCAACTGCCTTTCATCTCTGAATCTCATGATGAAATGGATAAAAGTGTACTACAATTCTCTTCTATTCCTATGGCTTCACAATTCAACTACTAGTGCTATACCCTAGGCTCAAAATCTTAGCATTGTGTTTGATTCTTCTCTTACTCCAACCCCAACCCTCCTTTGCCAAGTCCTTTGAATTCTGTCTCTGCAATCTCACATCAGTTTTTTCTTCACCCACTGCTAGTACCTCATTTAATTTCCTTTTATGTCTTTTATCTACAGCCTCTCTTTATACAATGTTTTCATCTCTTTATACAATGTTCTCAGGTTTGAAAACATTTCACTTACAACAACATAGGACAAGTCTCTTAAAGGCAATTTCCTGAATAATAGGTACTTGTGTATTATCTCTGTCTCAAAGTAATTTGAGAGAATAAAATCAGATGATGTAAATTAGTGGGGGAGCTGGAACTTGGACCCAGAACTTCTGACTCCCAAATGCCACATACTTTCTAGTTGCCACTCTACTGCAGGTTTCTAAATGCTCTCCCTGCCTTTATTTTCCTCTCTACTCCAATTTAACCATTGTTGTCAGTGATTTGTTTTGATTTTTTAGAATATTATTCCATGATTTCATGATTCATGTTCTCCCCTTCCTTCTTCCTTTCCCCTTCCCAGAGCTGACAAGCAATTCCACTGGTTTATACATGTCATTACTCAAAACCTAATTCCGTATTATTCATATTTATAATAGAGTAATTGTCAGAGTGATTTTAGACCCTCTGGCTATTAGAGTTGGAATGGAACTTTTGAAAGCTAATTTTGCCTTCTAATTTTTTGGATGAGAGAATTGATTGCCAGTGAAGTCATTTGCCTAAAGATTAAAAAAAAAAATAAAGCTTGAATCCATGTCTCAAGGCTTT
Organism: Gracilinanus agilis; assembly: GCF_016433145.1. Classification (NCBI taxonomy): domain Eukaryota; kingdom Metazoa; phylum Chordata; class Mammalia; order Didelphimorphia; family Didelphidae; genus Gracilinanus; species Gracilinanus agilis. The sequence goes on from NC_058131.1 coordinate 580,368,953, forward strand.
AAATCCAGTGCTTTTTCATCTTTACTGATCCCCCTCTTCATGGACAAATCTGATTTTCCACATTCTTCAACCTACTCGAGTATCTCTGAAGTTTAACTACAGATAGGTGGTAAGGTAAACTATGGGGCAGTGGGAAGTAGTGTTGATTTAGTAAAATAGGGATTGCATTTGAATCTTGGTTATGCTACTTAAAATACTAATATTGGGCAAGTCATGTCATCTGACTGGGCCTAGACTTGTTATTTATTAAATTAGGGGGCTTAGAGATCTAGTTGGAAGGTCCCTTCCAACTTCATGATAAAAACAGGTACCCTATAATACCGTGATGGTGAACACCCCCCAGCAGAGACAGCATGCTGTTCCCTTCTTCCCCATTGGGTGTTGGGTGTGCCCTTGCCCCACTGGGGGGAGGAAGCAGTCCCTTTGGACTGCTGGGCAGTGAGGTGGGTGACCTGGAAAAAGATCTCAGGCATGACGGAGAGGGGGAAGGGAGCAGCTCCACCCGAATTCCCCTTCCTCTAGTAATAAAGGGTGGGTGGGTGGCGGCACAGTGGCCAAGTGCTCACAAAGAATGCTCTGAGTGCCACCTTTGGCATGCATGCCATAGGTTTACCATGAGTGCTATAGAGTATTGAATCAATTCCTATAGGGTTTAGAAATGGAAGGGATTTTAGACATGAATCTAGTCACCTCCATTTTATAGGTGATAAGTGTTAAAGAGATGACTTGCCCAAGACCATAGAGGAAACCAATATTTAAACCTGGATCCTGAATCTAAATGCAGTGGCTACTATACTCTTGTGCTCTGGAGAACAGAAAAGAGTTACTAGATAAAGAGTTCTCTATATGCAGATGATAGTTGAATGAATAGTGGGAGTGAATGAAATTTTCAAAGGAGATTATAGAGAAGAGGATCCAACAAGGAAAATGAGGGGGGACATCAAGCAATATTGTGTGTCAGACTACTAAATACTGAGGATACAAAGAAGCAAAAACTTAATTGGGGAGAGAAAATGCGATAAACTGAACAAGTGAGATATAAATATTAAAAGATAATCAACAGGGAAGGCATTAGAACAATAAGGAAAGGCTTTTTGCAGGAGGTTTTAGCAGAGAAGTGAAGGAAGTCAAAGAGATGAGGTTAAGAGTTTTAGGCTAGGCATGGAAGAGTGAAAAAGCATGGAGTTTTGAGAGATCCTGTCAGGAACAGCAAGGAGATGTGTTACTAGATCAGAATATGAATAGACTATAAGAAAATTGGAAAAGTAGGAAAGGATGAGTTTATGTGGGGCTTTAAAATTTTGAATTGTATGGTAATAGGAAGCTTTTGAAGTTTATTGAAGGGGTGACATGGTCAGATTAAGTGAAGAATGAATGAGTGAGGAGAGACTGGAGGGAGAGATCAACCAGCAGACTTGCAATAATGCAGGTGTGAGGCATTGAAGGCCTGCATTAAAGTGGTGGCAGAGTTAGGAGTAGAAAGGGGGACATGTGAGAAGCTGTAATGGTAAGAGTTAACAAGACAGCAACACATTGAATAAGGGAGGTGGGAGTGAAAAAAGTAATAACACCTTAGTCACCCTTTGGAGACTGGGAAGATGGTGGTACCCTTGATAATAGGGAAATTTGTTAGAGGAAAGGACTTAGAAGGAAATAGAATAATTTCTGTTGTGGATATATTGAGTTTAAGATGTCATGACACTGAAATGTTCAATTGCCGTCCCATCTGGAAAGGGAAGTTAAAGGCCTGGGGAGAGGTAAATTCGATAACTAGACCTGAGAATCATCTGCATTATGGAGGGGGGAAGCAATCAGTAGAGACAGGCAAAAAAATTGAAGCTTAATGGATGATAGGAGGGGTCAGTCTTCTGAAGAAGATAGAATGGAGTAGCATCAATTTTATACATAGAGGGATTTGCCTTGACAAGACAGCGCCCCCTCTTCCATCTTTAATAATCTTTGAGGATCTAAAATTACTCTGACAAAGATTGGAGGGAAAATAAAGGAAGTAAGACCATTTAGAAACCTGCAATAGAGTGGCAACTGGAGAGTAGATTGTGTATGGGAGGTAAGGTGGATGAGTAGCAGAAGGTATCTGTAATATGAGATGAATGGATAAGGAACTGCCAGTGAATGGTCTCAATATCTGCATAAGCTTTCACTAAGAGATTTATTCCTCAAGATAAGGAATATATCTGGGTGTCACAATTTAGTAATGAGGAGAAACAAAGTTAACAAGATGTGGACTTTGGGATGACACCCTTTAACAATGGTTTGAAGGTACTGGTGATCTTTAACCTAAAAAACACATGGAAGAAATGAAAGGTAGGTTAGAAGCCTTCCACTTTCAAACCTTGCCTGTTAGAAGAGGTTAAGGTCTGTGCCCAAGTTGCTGCAAGGAATAAGCTATAGAACTTGAATTCTAGTGCAATTCCTATGACTCAGATTTCTGTTCACTGCAGAACTGTCTTGCAGTAGTTGAGGAGTCAATTCCTGGAAAAATGATGAAATTTGTTATGCTTGACTTGTTAGTGTGGTACTTAAGATGCAGGCTTGTAGTTTTGAAGGTACTTTAGAAAGGATCTGTTCTGGTTCATCCTTTCCTCTTTTATCCCCAAAATTTTACAGATGAAGAAAGCCAATCTAACAATGATTTGTCCAAAAGTCACAAAGTAAGTAGCAGAGTCCAGATTTGAAACCATATAATAATGTTTATTAAAAAATAGTTTGAAACTATTTAATTGGATAGAAATAATAATAAAAACAATACCTAACATTTATATAGCACTTGTGTGTCAGGTACTGTGCTAAGCAATTTACAGTTTGATCCTCACAACAACCCTGGTTCTATTAGTCACCAGCTCTGACAATCCAGCACAGTAGGTTGTCAGGAGGATGGAAATTCCACACTCAGTTTCCCCTACGTGATTCTTTTTACAGTGACATTCGCTTGCATTGAAACTTGTAATCAATATCCTTATTTGGCTCCAAGGAGACACAGAAAAACAATACAGGTTCATGGCAAGAACAATCACAGACTACCCACTATCCCAAAATAAACCCCTGTACAAACCCCCAGAGTATAGAAATTTCCCCTAGAATCAGCCCAGCAAAAAACCAGCAGTTAGTGAATTAATGCAAGTTTCTAAAGTTCCCAGCAAGAAAGTACCTGGCCTGAGTTTGTTCCCAAACTCCCACAGACCAGAGAAACAGTGAAACACAAGGAAAATAAGGCAATGACAAATTAGCACAGAATCACCCTTCAGAACTGCATTCTTTATCTTTATCTTTTTTTTTTTTAAACCCTTAACTTCTGTGTATTGGCTCCTAGGTGGAAGAGTGGTAAGGGTGGGCAATGGGGGTCAAGTGACTTGCCCAGGGTCACACAGCTGGGAAGTGTCTGAGGCCGGATTTGAACCTAGGACCTCCCCTCTCTAGGCCTGACTCTCAAACCACTGAGCTACCCAGCTGCCCCCTCAGAACTGCATTCTTATTGACCCTATAGCAGAAAGAACAGCAAACATACTTAAAAAAAAAAAATAGTGAAAAGTGAAAGAACATCATGGGAACAAAATTTGGACCAGACTGATATTATTGTATCTTATTTGATGTAATTGACTACCATAACTATCTTAGTTAAAATATAATTATTATGCTTAAGTAGGAAATGAAGTTCTTGAACCTTATGGATGGCTGAAAATAATAAGTTCCAACTAAGCCATTTGGTAATGAATAATTCTTGACAAGCTTGCTTCTTTGTTTAACCACAGTAAGATAATTAGTAAATGCCAATCATATGATGTTTCAAAAGTTAATGTGATTTAGAATGTATGGGAAAATCAAAACCCATATGAGAGCATAAAGAAAAAAGGGTATAAAAATAAAAATCAGCAGATGGCAACAGAGAACAGCCTCTGCAATTCCACTTGCACTCTGGCTCCTTTCATTTTCATTTTTGCCATGCCATCCCACCTCCAGAGACCCAACCAAGGAACTGATGGAGAGCAAAAGGGGCAGAGCCAGAAGAACATTGTACACAGAGACTGATACACTGTGGTAAAATTGAATGCAATGGACTTCTGTACTAGCAGTAATGCAATGACCCAGGACAATTCTGAGGGATTTATGGAAAAGAACACTACCTACAGTCAGAGGAAGAACTACAGGAGTGGAAACACAGAAGAAAAACAACTGTTTGAACATATCGGACGATGGGGACATGATTTGGGATGTGGACTCCAACTGACCACCCCAATGCAACTATCAATAACATGGAAATAGGTCTTGACTGATCACACATGTTAAAACCATTGGAAATGCGTGTTGGATATGGGGGGTGGAGGTGGAGTAAAGGGGAAGGTGAAGGGGAAAGTAAAAACAGGAATCATGTAACCATGGAAAACTTTTCTAAAAAAATAAAATATTTAAATCTAAAAAAAATATGGAAATAGGTCTTGATCGATGACATGTTAAAAGCAGTGGAAATGCGCGTCAGCTATGCGGGTGGGGATGGAGAGGGAGTGGAGGGGAGAGTAAGAACATGAATCATGTAATCATGGAAACATTTTCTTAAAAATAAAAATTCAAAGTCGTAAAAAAAAAAGCGATGGCAGAGGCTTAGATACTTTAAAGCTGTATGACCCTGGGCAAGTCACTTATACCCATTACCTAGCCCTTCCCATTCTGCTGATTTAGAACCAATGCTTAATATCGATTCTACGAAGGAAATGGTTAAAAAAAGAAAAGTGAAATGGGCTGTCTCTGTAGCTCCTTCCTTTGTCGCCATTCCCCTTTTTCTATTAAGTCATATTCCACACAACCAGCACCGAGTTCTGGGACCAGAGAGCGGAGCATGGAGAACAAAAAGGCGCAAGCGCAGAGGAATCGCGGCCGACAGCGAGTCCTGGGTGCCGGAGGAACCGGACGACCAAGGGCGTTTGCGTCACTTCCTCCAGGGGCGGGTCCATGAGTACATCCGGGTCGCGCGCTTGGGTTTCTGGTGACTGGGGAGGCGGAAAGGCAGCGGGGACCATCGAAGGTACCTGACCGGGTCTCTACGCCTCTTCGGCTCTCAGCACTCAGCGGCGGAAGGCAATTTCCCCGCAGGTATTGGAGGAGCTGGGTCCGTGCCGGGGCTAAGAGAGAAGAAGGAACAGTGCGGCCCTACTTTCTTTCCACACTTGTAGGGGGCCCGCGGTCGGGGTGGCGCGGCTTCTTCTCCAAGCTTGGCTCAGTGGCTCCGCCGCCGCCGTCCAGTCTTGACCCGACCCGTTAGCCCCGGGCCAGCGAGGGGGAGGGTTTGGGACGTCTTGCCGTGAGTGGGTTGTGCCCTCTTTTCCGGGAGGTGTTGGCCACTCGTATGTGTGTGGTGTCCCGCTGGGCCCATCTCCTAGAGCCCCCCCAAGGCTCTCTTTTCTTAAAACTATAGACGATAACTTTGGTAGAGTGTCATCGTCCCGACAGTAAAGGGGTCCCAACTGCTGCCATTTTCCGTGCGTCCTCACTTGCCCAGCATAGTATTTTTCTCTTGTGGATGTGGATTCAATCATAGAATTTATGTACTGTTCTGTCCCTGCAGTTTGAAAGATGGTGTCGTCTTTGTTATCTTTTTCCTCCTTTGTGCTGGGAATGGGGTCATCCCCAAGACTTTTTTTTCCTATTTCCAATCAAATGGCTTAAGTGAACAATTTAGAAAGGAAGTTTCCAAGATACAGTTCAACAGACATTAAGAACCGGTACTGAGCCAGACTTCGGGGAAGATGCAAAGTTTTGGTGAGACAAAATAGAGCTAACACTTTAATGGAAAGAAGATTCATTTTGAAAAATTATTTTTGTGAGAGTATAAAACACTCAAATAGGTGGATGAAGCTGAAATTTTAATAGTGTAGCTTCTCCCAGCAGACACATATTAGTTGTGTGACTCTGGGCAAGTCACTTAACCTTGTTTTCTTCCATTTCTTAATTTGTAAAATGAGCTGGAGAAGAAAATGGAAAACCACTTTCTTTGACAAGAAAACCCCAAATGGGATCATGAAGAGTCAGACAGAAGGACTGAACAACAGTAACTTTACAGGTGCAGGCCAGTTCTCTTCTCTCCTCTATTCTTGCCCCAGTTCATTTTCCATCTGAAATGTCTGTCAGAGTCCTTAATAGACCAATTCAATGGGTTGTCATACTATAGGCCATTGGCATTTTTTATCCCCCCCTTTTTTTTTCCAGAGCAAATAGGCATAGTTCTTAAGAGATCTTTGATGTCATTTAGGGAACTCCAAAATTTAAGAGATTATATATTGTATCCAGAACTTGATGTAATGGCCACAATTTCATTTACAAAGAGCATGTGGAGGTGGAGGTAGCTTGGTGGCTGTATGAATAGAGAACCAAGCTTAGAGATGGGAAATGGGAGGTCTTGGATTTAAAGCTGGCCTCAGACACTTCTAAGCCATGTGACCCTGGGCAAATCATTTAACCCCAATTGCCTAGCCCTTACCTCTTATTGATTCTAAGACAGAGGGGCTTCATCTTCCAATTTAGACTTTGCACTGAACATTTTTAATGACACAAACATCTTTGGTGAGCATGTCTCCATGTTAGGCCTTGGTTAAATATTATAAATCAGGAACTCATAGAATAAAGTTATCTCTTAAGAAATCTTGACTGGGGAATTCCCTTGCCTGGCTCCCAGGCTTCTAAGCTCCAGGGTGCCATGGCTGTCATGTTCTTTTGCTGGATATGTCTCCCAACCCAAGTGGATGGACCCTAACACCTGATGTGGGAAATCTACCCAATGAAGAACATCCATAATATCAGCACAGATGGAAAAGGAGAATAGAGATCAACAAGAATGACACTTAGCACTCTCTTCCCTCTTCTCCCTCCCCTCCCCCTCTTCATCTATATATTACAACTTAGACCTAACCTTTCCCTCCCTGTCTTCTATTGTTCATTCTTTCTATTATGCCTTCTGGAACCTTACTCTATTTTTAACATTCCATTTCATTTTGGATTGCTTTTATCTTGTGGCATTTACTGAGAGTCAACTTTCCCCTGAAGATACTATATTTTCCCTTTCCTAGGCAAAGTAGAGCTTCTTTCACACTTCATATACTTATTACTAGGAGAAAAGTTGGCATAGTCTTTTTTTTATGCTACTATTCTCCTATGGTCTTCTTCCCCAGTAAATTTAGTATCTGGCTTAAAGTCAAAGGCAGCTCTAGGTGATACAGTGGATGAGCACTGGACCTGGAGTCAGGAAGATGAGCTGAAATCTATCCTCAGATGCTTCCTAACTGAGAGCCTGGCCACATTACTTAATGTTTCTCATACTCAGTTTCCTCAGCTGTAAAAATTGAAGATAATGATGGCAATTACTTCCCAAGGTAGTTGTGAGAATCATATGTGTTACTATTTGCAAGGTGTATAGCAAAGTACCTGACATAGACTTATTCCATTTGAATTATGTTTTGTACCCTAACCCTTCCCATTTGGAAAATCCTGGTTTCTCAGGTCTTCTGTAATCCCATAAACTCTTCCAGGCTACCTTAGCACCCTCCTTCCACCCCTACCCCATAATATATCTCATTTGCTAGAATAGTTTCCAGATATGGGCCTACATGCTCTTCAGAAATGACTCGTAGCTTGTAAAACCATCATTTTTATTTATCTCAATTAAATTTTCCAGGCAGCATTAATTTTGTAGGCATTAGAGTACCTACAATTTGCTTGACTTTGGCTCTCAGACTTCCATTAGTTTAAGATTTCAAGCAGAATACAGTATGGTGAAATGGAAAAAGAACTGGACATAGAATCAGGAGATTTGAATTTGAAAACTTCATTTATTACTTGTGTGAGCTTGGATGAGTTATATTCACTGAGTTAGATTAACCTGACATCTAAGGTCCCTTCCAGCTCAAAATTTGTGATCAAATGCTTTAAAAACCCCCACCAAAACTCAATAACATACATTTCAGCAATACTAAGCTATCCTCTCTCTCCAAAGCATAAGGTTTTTGTATTCTTAGTGCCTTGGATATAGTTAATACTTAAATATTTATTGAAATGTAGGCTGTTTATTATTGGTGGTGTTTTGTTCTTTTCAATTTTTTTTTCAACTGACCTATAATTTCATTGGTGTGGAGAATCCTTGACATGTCATAATGGGCATAAAAGGGTGAATACCTAATGGGAGGCTGAAGCTAGTAGATTGCATGAGCTTGGGAGTTCTGAGCTCCAATAAGGCTAAAGATGCTCCAATGTCCATATGAAGTCGGGTACTAATATTGGGGAGTGGGAATTGGACTGGGCTGCCTAAGGAGGAGCAAACCAGGCCAGGTCAAAGTTTCCATGCTGAACAGCAATAGGATTGGTTGGTGAGAGGCCATAGATTTTCCAGCCTGGGCAAAAAGGAAACTAGTCTCAAAAAAAACAAAACATTTTTAAAACTGCATATGTCAGGGGTAGCTAGGTGGCTCAGTGAATTGAGAGCCAGGCCAAGAGACAGGTTCAAATCTGACCTCAGACATTTCCTAGCAGTGTGACCCTAGACAAGTCACTTAACCCTCATTGCCTAGCCCTTCTGCCTTGGAACCCATACACAGTATTGATTCTAAGATGGAAGATAAAGGTTTAAAAAAAAAAAAAGAAAGAAAAAGAACCCTGCATATATCAGAGACACTCGGTATCATAGCTTCATGATCTGATGCTTGTTTCTAATTTACTAAGCTTTGCCAGTTTACTGTTACATGTCTTATATTCTTTATACTTAATGTTAATTTTTATGTTCTTTAGGATATCCATGAAAACCTGAAATCTGTGGGCAGTTTCACAGCTGGATGATAAGAAAAATTGAATTCTTCTTCTTAAGCCATGGCATATCAGTTATATAGAAATACCACTTTGGGAAATAGCCTTCAGGAAAGCCTAGATGAGCTTATACAGGTGAGAAACAAATTTCAAAACCGTATATTTAGATATTTTTACATCATCTCATATCATAGAACTTGGCACAGCTTTATCTAGCAAGTCAGTAGCTTCAATCTTTTATCTCATTGATGTGGGTTTTCCATCTAGCTATTCTGGTGCTAACCCATTCATGCCTTTCTATCCTGTGCAATTTTTGTCCCTCCAAAATCCTGCAAAGAGAATTGATTGACCTCATGTATAGAGTTCTTCCTGTGAAGCCTTTTAATATTCTCTGGGTACCAGTTGCAGCCCGAGGGGCATCTATCTGTTATCTTGTGTTTTCATTACAAGATTAACACACCTCAGGGGCAGCTGAGTGACTCAGTGGGTTGAGAGCCAGGCCTAGAGATGGAAGGTCCTAGGTTCAAATCTGGCTTCAGACACTTCCTAGCTGTGTGACCCTGGGCAAGTCACTTGACCCCCATAGCCTAGCCCTTACCACTCTTCTGCCTTGGAACCAATACAGAAGGTAAGGGTTAAAAAAAAAAAAAATTAACACACCTCCTTTACTAGCCATACAGTTTGCCTAGGAAATTTTTTCATTTAAAGGAATGGCAAAATAACTTTGTATTAAATGAATCTGAGTGTCCCCAAGTTGTATATCCTTAAAGTGATATGAATTTAGAATTACTGTCCTAGAATCAGAGTTAGCAATATTACTTAATTACCACAGTCCAGTCCTCTTATAGATTAACAAACTAAGGACCAAAGAGGTCAGTTAGTCTTATCTAAACTACCTAGTGTCAGGCAGAAGACCAGAACCTGGATATTTTAATTCCCTCACTTGGTGACTTTAGCACCTCTTAAGAATTTAATTATCATCACTGTGTAGACAACTCTAGGTGATTTCCAGCCCTGCTCTCTCTCTCATAAGCTCCAGTCTTACATCACCAGTTGCTGATTGGACATTTCAAACTAGATGGCCCATATTTAAAAGTTAACATGTACAAAACTAAACTCACTACTTTTACTTTTACACTGACTTCTTATGAGAACTGACCTATTTCCATATTTTCACCACCATCATTCTAGTCACTGAGCTGCTCAACCCCATGGTAATTGTCATCTCATTTCCCCACCCCACATATTGATTCAATTATGAATCTTCTTCCTTCACAATTTTCAGTCTCCTTCTTTCTACTGATACAAACATCACTCTGGTTCAGGACCTTATCTGACCTGTACTGTTGCGGTAAACTACTATTCAGTCAATATCATAAATCTAGAATCATAAGGGACTCTAGGGCCATCTAGTTCAAAATCTCCTTCCCCCACTCCACTCCCTCTTCTTTTATAGTTGAGGAAATTTGAGACTGAGGGAAGTGATATGCTCAAATTCCTACAGGTAGGAAGTATTAGAAATAAGATTTTAATCTAGGCCCTCTTACCCTAGATCAGTTCCCCTTTCAGTGTATCACATCTTCCCCTCTAATATATTCTCCACATAGCTGCTAATTTGATTTTCCTAAAGTGTAAGTCTGATCATGTGACTCCACTAACTCCCCATAAACTATTACTTGTAGGATCAAATATGAATGCCTCTTTAATATTAAATCCCTTCACACCTTGACCCTTATCTGTGTCTCCAATTTTGTCATAGATCACTCTCCTTTTTTTGGTCAATTTTTCAAATTGCAGTCAGTTTGCAAGTCATGTTAACTTGTTTTCTCCTACATGCCATTCCATCTCCCATCTACACATTTTTCCACTGACTTGTCATCTTTGGTTAAAGTGTACTCCTCTTCATCTCCACCTTTTAAAATCTCCGGTTTCTTCAAAACTGCTCAAGCTCCCCCTTCAGTCTTTCCTGCTCTTCTCCAACTACTGATGTCTTTCCCCTCAGAATTACTCTTTAGAAAATATATAACTTCTTGTCTTTCCTAATAGAATGTAAGCTCCTTGAGGGCAGAAACTTTTTTTTTTTTTGTCTTTGTATCTTAAGCATCTAACATAAACACTTAAATGCTTTTTTTTTTTTTAACCCTTGTACTTCGGTGTATTGTCTCATAGGTGGAAGATTGGCAAGGGTGGGCAATGGGGGTCAAGTGACTTGCCCAGGGTCACACAGCTGGGAAGTGGCTGAGGCCGGGTTTGAACCTAGGACCTCCTGTCTCTAGGCCTGACTCTCACTCCACTGAGCTACCCAGCTGCCCACTTAAATGCTTTTTGATTGATTCCCAGTATATAACATGTATATAGCAATGTTAAAAATAAATGTAATAGTTGGGTAATTTATGTCACATGAATGTAGAAAAAATTTGAGGAAAGGAGCACAAGGGAAAATTTTTATATTTATAAAACCTTGTATATTTTCTTCTCAAATTGAGAGTTCAATCTAAATGTCTATATTTTACCAGAAGATACTGCATAACTATTTTCACATTTCACTTTTTACTTAATCCTATTATCATGAAATGAGAAACTTTGATGCACTTGGGTTGGTGGTCAGGAGGGACAGTGTGGGAGGCTGTCATTGTAGTAGAATTTTGACTTACTTCATATATAAGCCTTGAGCATTAATTCCTATACTTTGATTTATTTGGAATCCATAATGAAGGAAATGAATTGTGGCCTTTTTACTCAGTCTCAACAGATCACCCCCCAGCTTGCCCTTCAAGTCCTACTTCAGTTTGACAAGGCTATAAATTCAGCATTGGCTCAGCGAGTCAGGAACAGAGTCAATTTCAGGGTAAGGATACTTATCTAAACCTAGACTCTTGCGCATTATTACACAGAGTATTTTTAAGGCCTTTACACACATCTCTCCAGAGTAAGGACAGAATTATGGCTGTATAACATTTTAAAAACTTGTGTAACACCGACAAACATTTCTGGTTATTGTTAATTTTTAGAAGAGCTTGCTTAATAGGCTCATCCTTTATAGGCACAGTTCTTTTAGGCCTTATTCTGTATGTATGGTGGGGCCATATTGTCTTTTTGTAACCAAGTTACTATTTGCCTAGAAACCTTTGAATGGCTGTGGAATCAAAGCTACTAAGTGTTCAATTTAAAAAAAAAAAGTTGTCTCAGATATCCACACTTTGTAGAACAAGAAAGCCAATTGTCATCATGTGGCATTGTTTTCTGGCTCCTTTATTCATTTAACTTGTGAGGCCCAAACAGATGGTACTGGTGGCCCTCTTTAATCAGTTTAATCATATCTCATTTTTTTAAACTGTGTTAATATGTTAAAATTATGAATTTCCTACAGTTGAATAGAGATGATCCAAATTCATTTTGACTCTAGTTTCAAAATGAATACCATATATGGAAATGTTTTTTTTCACTTTGTTAGATAATATTGTCAAAGCAATATATTATATAGTATTGATAGATAATGCTGATGTGATTTTATAGAATTTGCTTTTCTATTGGATTTGTTTAAGTATTCTTTTTCTGTATTTTACCTAATTGTCTAAATTATGATTTTGCCTTTTAAGGGCAAATAATATGCCATTTCCCAACCTAGTGAATGAAAAAGTGCCTAAGCACAGTGACCTACACAAAAATATATTCAGTAAATATTTGTTGGTGATAAAAGCATGCCACTTTCCATGTGAGTGGTATCCTAAAAGCTAAATGTAATGGAATGTAATTGTGTCATTATAGCAAGTATCTTTATTTTCTTCAATGTGGCCATATCACAAGGAGTTGTTAATAAGTCTTAGGATGTTATCTAAAGTCCAGAGAGATTATTAAGTCCTTATAAATATTCCTCATGACTGGCTGACTAGATCACAGAAAAAAATGAAACAAAATATTATCTACCTTATAGTTAATATTGATATGGCACTTTAAGAGACCCCGAAGTACTTGACCATTTGAGTCTCACAGCAAGCCAGTATGACCTTAAATACCACAGGTATCATGAATTCCGTTTATGTGTATATATGTATTTGTACATATATATGTGATAAAACTGAGGCTCAGAAAGATTATCATTAACCTGTGGTCACTCAGGCAATAAGTATCACAGAGGTTTGAACTTGTGTCTTCCTGGGTTCCCACTCTTCTTATACTACATTGCCTCTCATTCTGTCCTAATGGCTTCACAATTTCAAAAAGGCAAATTTAAAATGATTATATCTTTTTGGCCATAAAACTTGACTGATTTTGAATTTAACCTATTTACAGACATGCCTTTGTGTCACCTCTGGTAGGGAGAGTTAGAGGTGTCAGTAGTGTATAGGTGATAATTTCAGTAACTTCAGTCATCGTTGTTAAAATTCCACTTTAATACCTAGCATATTGGTTATATTTAAGCATAGCTTTTCTGATGCAATACTTTTGATGAATGTTCAAGGCCATTCCACCCGAAAAAAAATGCCTTTAATTTTTGGAATCATTTGACTGTTTGAAGAGGGGAAATATTCCTCTTAAACTCCATTTTCCATAATTTAGATGTCACAATCTGCTGAAAGTAGATACTCCAAGGCGAAATCTTTATACCAAGTTCCTGGAAATGAACTGTTGGGTTTTTTTTTAAGTAAAAAAAAAAAATTGAAGAGAGAACAATACTTTAGTGTCCTGCCTTTGAACAAAACCACTTCACTGTCTTGTGAAATTTTTGTTAGTAGATAAAATTAAGGGGATGATTGTTTTTGCTTATTAAGTGCTTCAAAAATTATCCATTAAAATTATATGTTAAGAAGTACTTAATGTTCAAATTAAGTATAACTTGTATTTATTAGGACATTTAAAAAGGGAAGAATTGTGAGTATGTACAAATTAGTACTAAAAATCACAAAACATTTAAAAATGTTTCTTGTATTACGATTATGCCAGCTGCCTTAGAAATTGGAACCAGTGAATGTTAAATTTTCCCTGGAAAATACATTATGAGAATTTATTTCAGTCACAGGAATGAAAAATGAAAATTTGTCAAGTTAAATGAAAGGTATGGTTGTTTTCACATATTAACACTATGCTTCAAAAATTGTCCAGTTTAATCCTTTAAATATTAAATATATATAATGATGAAATTAATTGCAATGTGTGTGAGACATTATAAAAGCAATAATTGCCTCTTTAATAACCTGCCTCTCTGCAAGGCATTGTGTCAGGTGCATTTTGATCTGACATACCACATTCAGATTAGTTTATTATCTCTATCAAAACCAATTCCATCCCTCCCTCTTTGCAGAGCCAGGTGCACACAATTAAAGCTATAGTTTTCTTGGGTGTAAACTGAGACACCCTTAAGTGTTTAGGTGAACTGTATACATTTCAGCCACATGAGGGCATTCAAGATGCACATTTAAGTCCAATATGCTTTTCATAAGTGTTTTTACTTTGTATTTTGGAACTTTGTGATTCTATTATTTCATGTCCTTGAATTCATGTCCTGGCAACTTTTAGTAAGTGACACAATCTTTTGTTTTATTTCTAACAATTAAATTACTAGGAAATATTCTTACTATATTTCTGTTCTTTCCCTCCATTCCACCCTGCATTGAGTCTCAAGTTTTTATATAGGTATAGATTCCTTTATAGAAAATAGAATTGTAAGGAACTGTTTATTCAAAATACCCCATTTGCTTTTCACAATTCTATTACCAAAGATGTGCCGTTGATAACTAAAATAAGTTAAAGATCCTTCTAGTTGGGCTCTTAAACTTTTGGCTCAAAAAAGTCAACCCAATTTAGAACAATCACAAAAGAGATTATAAGACTGAAGGAAATTCTGATTTATTTTCCTGCCTCTTCTCTACCCCTAATTTGCTAAATCCCCAAGTACCAATGTCTTCCCTACCTCTACATCATGAAATATGATGGATCAGTCAGAATGGAAACAGGTAGGATGAGTAAATCAGATCAGTGGTTGGCTGAGTCTTATGCTTTTCTAACATTGTCTGCAAACTAGAAAATGTTTAAATTCTTGCACTTGAGGACTAGGTATCAGAACAATTTAACATTGTTCAGTATACTTTTATCTGAATTTTTTTTAAGTACCACATATTAAATGTGCAAGGTTAATGTTTCATTTGTAAAAGATGACTTACATTTATATTTTAAGAATCCTATTGGTCTGAATATAAACTGTCCCCTAGGGAAAGATTTATTTGAAAGGGAAAAAAAATTTATATACATATATTGTCTTTGTGATTATACACAGTTATAAGCCACACTTCAGTATTGTACAAGCTAGATTCTGGGTTGAGGGGGTGATGAGTAACCTTATTTTTAACTA
Source organism: Gracilinanus agilis (assembly GCF_016433145.1). Lineage (NCBI taxonomy): Eukaryota > Metazoa > Chordata > Mammalia > Didelphimorphia > Didelphidae > Gracilinanus > Gracilinanus agilis. Next base: position 580,384,104 of record NC_058131.1, read on the forward strand.
ATCAAACACCAACTCCTTTGTTGATGTCTTCTAAATGGCCTTCGTCAAAGGAAGGTGAATCTTTTATGGTGAATGTAAATGTTTTCTTTTAAAGGGCTCTCTAAATACGTACAGATTCTGCGATAATGTATGGACTTTTGTATTGAATGATGTTGAATTCAGAGAGGTGACAGAGCTTATTAAAGTGGATAAAGTGAAAATTGTCGCCTGTGATGGTAAAAGTAAGTGTTCAGCTGTCTTTAAATAAACTTTCGTATTTTATTAGTAGTGAATAGCTTATCATTGCCATATTTATATACATATAGTTAGAACACATTATTGCTCTATAAAATCCAGCTTTTCCTTTGTTCCACACATTGTGGCAGTTATCTGTCCCGAAAAGAGTAGAAGAAAATAATGAACAGATAGTGTTTTCAAGTGTTCAGAGATGGAGGGTCTAGTCTTCACTATAATTGAGCTTTCTGTCTGTTTAGTCCATGTTGTAAATATCTATGCCATTCTTCACCAAATATTCTTCATATCTACTTTAGGTGTGTATTTTTTACATGAACCACATTATTATCACTGAATTCTGTTTTATATTTCAGTTCCAGTCACTTAATGTTCTTTTATCTTTTTTGTTACTTATTTTTCCATATGAAAATATGTTTTTCAGGGTTGACTATACTTAACATCTTTCTGTGGAACAGAAAACTATTGAATTACAAATATAGTTTCCTTTTTATAAATGGTTAATAGCCAGGTAGTCCATAAATCAGGAAAGAGAAAATGCATAATAGTTGGTTAGAAACAAGTAATTACTATTTTATTTTACAATTCTCTATATAATCAAAAATATTTAATTAATTATAGATTTACTCCCAATAGTAAACTTAATGTAAGAAATCTTAGGACAGTGAAGTTGTTTGATAAGTTGCAATGTTTTGCATTCTCCCATTAGTCAGTTTTCTTATGCTATACTCCATATTTATTTTTATTTGTCTGAATCTTTTGGGTAGAGATAGAAGAGCTAAAATGTGACTCATAATTTTATAGCAAAGACTGTGACCTTCCTGTAAGTACATTATTGAATAGCAAAAGGAAGAGAGGAATAAAGTTCACAGTCTTCAAAGAACAGATTGCCTCCTAATGTTAGGTCTTTCTGACCTCAGCAGCATTCAAGAAAACATTCATGTTCTTTCAATGTTTATTTTTTGTTCTTTGAGTTATTTGGTGACATATTTAGGTACTTCATTAGAACATAGACTTTTTGAGGCAGAGAATATTTCATTTTTGTTTTTGTAGCCTTAGTGCCTTGCCTGGTATCTGTGTGTGCCTGGCATATATATATATATAATTTGATAGATCAGAGATATCTATCAAATACATCAGATAATTTCTAAATTTATAGAGAGGACTTTTTAAAAATATAGGCTCATGTGTCAGAATTGGCCTCATAACTCTTGCCTTCATCAAGTTTCTCTTGTTTTGCTAACTTGTAGAATAATTTCATTGTCATAGTCTATTACAACAAAAATTATTTCACAGTATGGACAAATAGAATAACATCTCATTTTCTAAAAAAAGTAACTTGTCCAACAACTTCAAATCCTTTGAAAATATCCAAAAATCAGAGCATAAGGCCCTCCTCCCATGTACTAAAGATTGTGTACTTTATTCATAGTTTTCTTTCTCTTCCTATCATCTAGAATCTTGTTGATATTAGACACATTTCTCACAGAAATAAGAATATGCTTTTCAACTTAGAAACAGCAAAATTAGGACAGGTTACTTAGAGATATACTGAGCTCAAGGTGTGATAGCTGTTAGCAAAGGAATGAACACAAATATTTAAAAAAAGACAGCATCTTAGGTAATAGTGGAGCAACTCAGTAGCTCAGTGGATTAAGAGCCAGATATAGAGATGAGAAGTCCTTCTTTCAAATTTGGTCTCAGACACTTCCTAGCTATGTGACTTTGGACAAGTTACTTAACTCTCATTGCCTAGCCTTTACTGCTCTTTTGCCTTGAGACCAGTATACATTATTGATTCAAATACTGAAGTAAGGGGAGAGGGAGAGGGAGAGAGAGGATTAAAGCCCTGAAGACTCACTATTAGCACAGTATAATGAAGTAATATTCATAATGATCCTAAGTATTCAAGAAAAGTTTGTTTTGATTAACATAGTCATTTAAAGAAAGACAGGAATTATGAAACTTTATTTTCAAATAAATATTTCATTTAAATTTCATTTAAAAAACAGACATGTTTTTTTTGGCTGAAAGGAAAATAGGTCATATCACTCTCCTGCTCAGAAACTTTTAATTCCCCTCTGATTTATAAAGTCTCAATTCCTTAATTTAACATTTTGCCTCCACAGTCTGATTCCAACCTTCCTTTTCAGCTTAATGCACCCCCCAATATACCTCTTAAGTTTTTGCTACACTTTTTAATTGCTATGCTCTAATTTATAGTTTCCTAATGCTATTTTCCTGTATCCCTGCTTTTGCAATGACTTCACTGACTCTTTCCATATCAGTGATCTTTCCCTCTTCAAATTACTCAGGAGTTTTGTGGATTATTTGACTACTAACTTTTTCAGATGTAATGAAAAATTAAATGTTGATCTTTATATGTACTAATCTGGAACATTATATCTTAACTCAAATTGTAGCCTTTTGTGGTCAAAAAAATGTTGAGGTGACCTTAAAAGATGTAAATAACGTATAGTTTTGAAAAGAGAATGTAAAAAAAAGCAACTTCACAAATGCCAAACTACTATTCACTGAAATGTTTACATTAGATTTCATTCAAATCATTTTATCCACCTCTAGCAATGAAAGTTTTTGAGAAATTATATAAACTTTCACTGTCTTAAGGCTTTTTCCCTTAATATCACCTGTTTCTTTGGAGAAAGTTGAGTTTTTTGTACTTTGTTAAATATTTAAACATGAAAATCAAGTTGCTGTGTAATTCCTGTACTAAAAAAATTGCATTTGTACTTTCTACCCCATCCTGCTCTGTTTTTTAGACACTGGCTCCAATACTGCAGAATGAATAGAAAAATGGATTGTCTGCCATTTTCTGTTACTATGCAGCACTTGTGAAGAGAAGCAAGGAAGAGACTGTTTAATTTATTCTAGCAATGCAGATATACGACTACACTGTGCTAGACTATCTCTGAGAATGCTAGTAGAAAGCATATTTCTGTAGTGTTTTACATCACCTTTATTATACAGCATGAAGAAAAATACCTTTTTTAAATGACAAATCAAAAGTTGTTGCCTTCTTATGAATATTCTTTAATAAACTTATTTAAAAACTCAGTGTGAATTAGTAATTATTAAAGATGTCATAGTAATTAGAAGATAATGGGCAGATGCCCATTCTGAAATGGTGTTACAGATATATCACACTCATAGTGTGTCCTTCAGTGTCTTCTTAGCTTCACCTTAGAATTTCTTAAGAAAGCTTCAGCAGTACTATAAATAAGTATGGGTGGAATTTAATGTAAAATTCATTTTAATTCTGGAGAAAATTCTTTTTCTCTCTGAAAGTACATAAACTAATATAGCCTGTTGTTAAAATCTGGTTGGGAATATCACAAAAAGTAAAACTTGATAGAAGTACTTATGTTGTCAAATGTCTAGCTCAAATATTAAAATAGTCTTCAATGGTTGTAACAGTTACAACTTTAATAGAAAACTAGAAATAAAGTCTACTATGTCGACTTTGCTAGTCATTAGGTTTTAAGATCCTGGCTGATAATTGGTTACCAACAGATAACCCTAATATTGATCAATTGTATGTCTGAAAATATCACTTAACATTTTTTCAATACATTTATGGGAGGTGAAGGGGCAGCACTGTGGCTTAATGGATACAGCATCAGGCCTGGAATCGGGAAGACCCTACTTCAGATCTGGCCTCAGATACTTGTGTGACTCTGAGAAAGTCACTTCACTTGTGTTTGTTTTACTCCACTGGAGAAGGAAATGACAAGCCGCTCCAGTGTTCTTGCCAAGAAAACCCCATGGACAACACCAGAACATGACAACAACAATGTTAGGTGAAAAGATTTTAAGATTTAAAGAACTTTATTGTCTTTCTGTCTACAGGTGTACAAGATAATCATTTCTAAAAACTCATGGTAAGTATTAAAATCTTAAAAATTCTAATATCAACCTTTTAAAAGTGGTTGGATTCGGGCTAAGGCTAGCTAATTGCTGTGAATCAAAGTCTACTTAAATTTTTCCTTTATATGCGTGAGGAGGGGGAATGTCACTAATATCCCCGATGGAATATTACTGGTAGTAATATATATTTTGAAAAAAAAAATGAAAAAGTCACTTGAAAACTGGTTCTATTTTGAAGGCATATTAATAGCTCTGATTAAGTACATGATATTAAATGCTTTTCTTCCAATTCATAGTTGTTTTCCTAGATTAGATGGGAAATCTGAATTATTGGTAGTTGAACCATGAAACATGAGAGTCATAGTCATAATGGTTTTGTTTAAAAAAAATTTGTAGACAACATAGATCGGTACATTGAGATAGATCTTGCGTGGGAGTCAGGAATCAGGAAGATCTGTTTCAACCCTTAACAAGTGGTGTAACAAGCTATTTAATCTTTGCATGCCTGTGCCCCTATTTAACAGTTCATAGACTTGTGGTCTTCCTCTGCTTGGGAGATATTTGGAGGCAGTCTCTGCATGGGTAATTCACTAAGCAGTGTTTTAAAAGTAAAGGTAGGACTGACATGCTGCACAATAATAATAGTGTCTACCAAGCATTTTACAGATAATCTCATTTGAACCTTACAACAACTCTGGTCCTATTATTAACCCTTTTTTGCAGTTGAAATTTGAGGCAGTGTTAAGTGACTTGCTTAAGGTCACACAACTAGTAAGTATCTGAGGCTTTATTTGAACTCAGGTGTTCCTAAGAATGGAGGTAGGAATATATCCTAAACACACTTAAGAGCCTGGAGATAACATACTAAGGAACTCTACTAAATAAATTATTAGAGATTATATATTTTATAGTGTCTAGCATTTTTTTTCTTCAAAGAGAAGTCTTGGGCACAATTATCTTGATAAGTATCTCTTGATAGTGGTTGTGTAAAAGGGAATTCTTTATTCCTGTGTTAATTTAATAGGGGACCTAGTTGTCCTTTTACCATAGAGATGTGTAGGGACGAAGCAGCCCATAGTGACATGAAGTAGAAACCAGAGAGACAGGAGGTGAGGTAAAAAAAAAGGATATAAAAGGGGCCAGAGTGAGGTGCTGGCAGTTGGGAGTTGCTGAGAATAGATTTTGACATGCTCGATCAGGGCGGATCTTAGGAAAAACACTAGATTAGGTTCAGTCTTGGATTGGGTTGGAACTTTGTGGGGTGGTTGTTATTGATTAGTTGGACTTTTCTCAATATTAGGCAATTATAGGCAGTTACAGCTAGTTTTAAGAGTTAGGCAATCTATCTCTTCCTATATTAAAATTTGTTAAAAAGCAGCAGCTTTTAAAATTTATTTTATCTTATTTTGTAAAACTCCTAATTTAACCCTTAAAGTTGAAATGTTTGCTCTTCCCTAAGCCATTCGAGGGATTTAGGTCTTTAAAATTTTCGAATGTATACCAAAAGTTGTATATGAATAAATTCTAGCCTGTTTTCATTCCAAAAGCTAACTAGAACCTTAGTGAGCATGGCACAGTCACCTCCTTTCTGAAAGATTTTGAATTCAAGGGATCTGAATAGAAGTACCATTTTGGGCTGCTCTACATTTAGCATTCCTGTAGTTGCCACATGAGTTCCTATTCCATTAAACTCTAGTTTTTGAGGGGGGCGTTATGGAAAATGCATAGAATTTGAAGCTCTCCAATGAAAGATGACTTGTAGTGATTGCCTTTTAATTGCCTATTAATGTTAGATAAGGTAAAAGGTGTCTGACATGAAGTTCCAGATCTAGAGTTAAAAGCAGAATTTTTCTGCTTTTTTTCCTGCTCTCTTCAAGAGGCTTATTCAGCATCTTTAATGGCATCAAAATTATATTTTCTTTACCTGAAATGTTCTTTACATCATATACAATGACATCTATACAGATACTGGGCTAACTGAGAAAGAATTTTAAATAAAACTAATCAAACTTAGATTTTGTTTTGATTGTCAGTGATATATGGTCTTCCTTTATCCTACTCCAGAAAAACTTGTCTAGAGTCGGTAGAGGACCTTTGTTGTAAATTTGCTTTTAAATACTCTTTTAGTTGTTAACGTATTAGAATATAAGCCCCTGAAGTACAGGAACAGATTTGTTTTTGCCATTGTGACACAGAATAGGACTTTAAATATGGTTGTAACTTGGCTCTTGGCTAGATCTGGAAACTGACACATAACCTCATGCAGAATGACTAGATGTTGTTTTTCCAAGGTAATAAAAAACCTGATTATGCTTCAGTGGTCCAGTGATTACTATTCCATGCAAAACATTTATCTCCAAGGAACCCCAAAATAATTCACAGCCACTTCTGGAGTCATTTTTGCAACAGTTCAAATATGTTATCAGTGTCAGAAATTCCTCTGAGTTTCCCCTTTTCTCATTTCCTTTCCAACCTTCAGGAGCCTCAGGACAACTGGTGGTGGCCATGAGCTTGTAACATAGAAGTTACTGTGAACGTTTTTCCTCTTCCACCTCTAATGTTTAGATCTGGCAAACATAAAGGAAATAGAACTCATCATTGAAAAATACCTAGATGATCAGCATGGTACACTATTCAGATTAGCAAGTATTTATTAAGGACTTACTATGTCCAAGGCAGGATAATTAGTGTAACTGAAGAGAGCAAGAACTGAGTAGTGGGAGAATAGTGGTAGCAACCTTAGTAATATGGCAGCACCTGGTATGAGAATAGTGAAAACTTAATATCAGTTAACATTTATGTAGCACTTACTGTATGCCAAGCACGATGGTAAGTGCTTTAAAATTACTATCTCATTTGCTCCTCACAGCATCCCTGGAGGATGGGTACTATTGCTATCTCTATTTTATAGATGAAGAAACTGAGGCAAGTCAAGAGATTTGCTTAAGATCACATAACCAGTGAGTTTCTGGTCAGATTTGAGCTCAAGTCTTCCTGACTCTAGGCCCAACACTCTATTATGGCACCTAAATGCCCCCAGATTATAAGAGAATGTATCCCAAGTTAATGGGAAAATCTGTTGTCACTTCCATTTGTTCTATGTTATTTCCACCACTGCCTTTGCTTTGAGCTGACTGTGTCAACTCCATGACAGTTAAAATGGAATGTACTGGTGGGGAACCCTTGAGGTATAATTTTAGTAGTATGGACCCAAAGGGTACTTTGAACACGGAGATAGTTATCTCCTAGAGGACCCAATCTACTAGTGCAAGTTGGAGGGAGAGAGTTACCAGGAAGAGGTCTCTCTTGTGGATATCCTAGTTATTACAGGGAGATACTGGAGGAAAATTGTCTTTGTTTTATTTTTGGACTGATTCAAATCAGTCTCTCAAGAGGCAGTTTTCCAGTATGCTTCATTTACAAGTCTGATTACAAATTTGTATAATTAATGGCGTAAGTACTTCTATTTACTGTATATCTTTATTATGATTGTAGCTGTCATTGAGCAGTATGCATGTTACATCCCTGAAATACTGGTGCCTAGCAGTACAGCTAATGCACACTGGGATTTATCCATGTTTTGTCTTTAAGCTTTTTAGCAGCACTAGATTGCTTGTCTTAATTTTAAAGACTAGACAGTTTGAGATCCTCACGGACTCAAGGTCAATAACACGAGATTTGCCTAATGGGCTTGAAATACAAAGTTTGAAACACAAAATTCCAAGGACTTATTTTTTTAGGGGCAAAACCCTAACCTCTGTGTGGCCTTTCTGTCTTTGATTCTATTTTAAGCTACCTTCCTTGTCCTATCAAGAATTCAGTTCAAAACTCCATTTGTAATACCCTATATGCTTCAGGAATCCTTTAGAGAAATTTGTGCCTTTTATGAATCCATTAGAGGAATTTTTCTTACAAGACATTTTGGTTTCTCCTCTGAAAGTGAGAAAAAAATTCTCCCCCCCCCCCATTTCCTATTAGAAGAAATAAGCAAGGAGAATTCTTCACCACTGGTTTATGAGGGTGAATGTGTTATGCCTTTTAGTTCATATTAGGCCATTTCCATGAATGCTTTTGCTGTTAGCCAGTTGTGTCAACTAAACAACAAAGGTAAAATGAACTCGTAGCAGGCAATGAATAATAGTTTTAGAAGTGTGAATACACAATGTATCTTGAACCTGGGGTTGAAAAATAAACATTAAAATAATTCATAATTATTAATTAATTAATTAAAACAAAAATAAACATTGTTCTTTTGAGTGGTTCCATCATTTAATTTATGGAATTTCATCACCTAGGGCAGTGATGGCAAACCTTTTAGAGACCGAGTTGCCCAAACTGCAACCCTCATCCTGCCTGTGAGCCCCCCACCTTACCCCAGATATGGGGAGGGAGGAAGCAGTTCCATTGGGCTGCTGAGTAGAAGAGCGAGCAATGGGAGAAATGTCCTCAGGCGTGTGTAGGGAGGGAGAAGGGAGCAGCCCACTCAGGCATGCTCTGGCAACAGTGCCATAGGTTCACCATCATAGCCCTAGAACAGTGATGGGCAAACTTAAAAGAGGGGCCAAAGGAAAGGAAATGCTCATCTGTCAGTTTCTAAGGCAACTCTTTCGAAGTTTCATTGTATTGTATCCTACTCATTGTATTCGTCAGATTAGGAATAATGTCCTGCTGCAGGATAGAACATTTCAGGGCCCCCTCCACCCCATGCCACTCCCCACCCCCCCTGCATCTGGCCCGCAGGTCATAGTTTGCCCATCACTGGTTTAGAATCTACATTCCCAATCATATCCCCATTGACCCATGTGATCAAGTAGTTGTTTTTCTTCTGTGTTTCTACTCCCACAGTTCTTTCTCTGAATTCGGGTAGCTTTCTTTTTCATAAGTCCCTCAGAATTGTCCTGGGTCATTGCATTGCTGCTAGTAGAGAAATCCATTATGTTTGATTATACCACAGTGTATCCGTCTCTGTGCACAATGTTCTTCTTGCTCTGCTCCTTTTGCTCTGCATCAATTCCTGGAGGTCTTTCCAGTTCACATGGAATTCCTCCAGTTCATTATTCCTTTGAGCACAATAGTATTCCATCACTAACAGATACCACAATTTGTTCTGTCATTCCCCAATTGAAGGACATCCCCTCATTTTCCAATTTTTTGCCACCACAAAAAAAAAAAATTTTTTTTGTACAAGTCTTTTCCCTTATTATCTCTTTGAGGTATAACCCCAGCAGTGGTATGGCTGGACTTGATCCACTTCTCATTCTTTTAGAGACAACAGATTGTTTGAATATAGGTCAGGTTGTGGCCACTCTCTTCGATCTCATACTTATCCTTCTAATTTGATAATGGCCTTTTACCTTTTCAACTAGTTTGTTGTCTGCCCAAAGCAGGCTTAGAAATGACTGTAATGTTAGTAACTTTTTCATTAAGATAGCATTTTCATCCTTTATTATGTTTTTGGGGTTAGATATTAACTGTTGTGCAGCTACTGGCTCTTCTTGAAGAAAATATTCTTATCAGTTGTAACAGTTCTGAGAAGTTACAAACTTTTTCCTCTCATTTTTTCATCCAAAAAAAGTTTTATTTCAACATATTCAATGATGTCAATTCTTGGACAATAATGTCACTTTTTAACTTTTTAACTTCTTTACCCTCTGCCACAGATGTTGGTAATTACAGCTGCAATTACATTCAAATATGAACAATAAAAAAGAAGTGGACTGAGTGTCCCATAAAATGATGTTTCTTATTGTCTTTTGGTCCATGTTGAAATCAGCTTTGCCCACTCCTTTATTTGCCTCTCTAGGAGGACTTGGGAGTCATCCTACCATACAGTTAGCTGCAATTTTGTCTTCTGGTTTCATTTATGAGGAGAATGTCAATATTGATGCGATTCAATTCCTCCCATAGAATATCACTCATTTGTCACTAGACAAATACTTCATAGTTAGAGGACCAACAGGTAAATGATTGTTCTTAGATTGCTTAAGAACTTAATGATTCTTAACTTCCTTTGGCCCCTTTTTTGCCAGTATGCCACTGTTAATTGTGGTAAAAGAAAAAAAGGGGCCATAAAGCAAGCCTTAAAGACTAATTTGTCTTCTTTTGTTTTATGGGTTGTGACCAACAAATTGTGCTTGGCTAGTCTTCAGACAACAGATGCATTCTTTATTTGGAAGTGAATTCAGAGCTTTCTGAGCTTGGTAAAACCTCTCAAAGTGTATGCTTCGTTGACCATTGCCTTGGAGAGACCAGTGGTAACTCTGTGCCTATGAGAGGCACTGAGATGAGATGGTAGGGAAGGCTTTCCCAGATACATCAGATTTACTTATTTCCCCATGTTCTCTTTCCATCTCTTAGACTTACCATTTTTCTACCCAGCTAGATTTTACTCATCTTAGAATAATCTCACCTCTCTCATTTAGCCCCACTCTGACAGTTATGTTTTCTGTACCTCACATTTTGTCACTGTTTCACATGTCAGAAGCTGAAGGATACAATGGATAGAGCACTGAGCTTGGAGTCACAAAGACTGGAGTTCAAATTTGGTCTCAGGCCCTTACTTTCTGTGTAACCTTGAGTTGGTTACTCAGTCTCTGTCTGCCTCAATCTCCTTATTTGTAAAACAGGAATGATAACAGTATCTATACCCCAGGATTGTGAGAATAAAATAATATAATTGTAGAGTATGTATTCTCTGTTTCCTTTCTTCCTTCTTCCCTCCTCCCTTCTTCTCTCCCTGCCCTTCTTCCTTCCCTACATCATTCCCTCCCTTCATGTCCTTCCTCCTCTCCTTTCCTTACCTTCTTCCCTCCCCTCCATCTCTTCCTTCTATCTATCTATCCTTCCTTTTTTTGAACTTCCTTCTCTCCATCCCTCAGAAAATCAGCAGATCCTCAGCAAATCAATAACTACAATGACTTCAGTGAATTGTAAGAGCAAAAAACAAAACTGAATCCTATGGAATTAATTACACTGACCAAACTTGGCCTCCCAAAAAAGATATGAGAATTTTTTTTTGCATAAGTGAAGAGCTTGGATACTCAGGATGCAGCACTAGATACAGTACACTGCTTGTACTGTAAGATTTGGTGGATGTTTTGGCTAGATTTCCTAAACTACTTATGCATACTCTTTATTTTTTATTCTTTGTTGCTAAGAGTAGTTTTCTGGGTCTACAACAGGGACAGAGTGCTTTGGAAAGTGAAAATGATATAAAAACAAAAGTGCCCACTTTGGGAATCATTGCTATAGATGATAAGGGAAAGAAAAAAATCACAACTGGTTACAGGGATTGAATGATAATTATATTAAAAATATATTTATTGAGTGCCTACTGTATGTAAGACACTGTGGGAGACACAAAGATGACAAAGAGAGTCCCTCTCCTTGAAGAACAGTCAAATCAGGACTGGCAGGCAGGCAAAATCAGGGAAAACCATGAAGAAAGTGGCTTGTAAACCAAGCCACAAATCTTGTGAAATTTAGAAAAGCAAGGATAGATGATGAGAATACCTACTCAACTTTTTTCTATTTGGGAGTTCCAATGATGCTGAACAGAAAAATCCCAATCCTGCTCATCCTAAGCAACTCTAGACCAAGTTCTCCCAGAAATTATCCAAATAGCTTGAAGACCTTCCTTGTTTTCACTGAACTCTGGAAGGATACCCATGGAGCATCCATTGCCCGTCACCTCTAGTTCTGCCTGCCAATAAGCCCATCTTCTCTTCTTGTTACACAGTTCCTTCATTGCACCCTTTACCCCTTTGAAATGTGTTTCAATTTCTACTGAAAATTTGTACTGAAATGGGAAAAGGTTTCCCATTTCATCCAAGTATACTCAACTAAAATGAATGCACTTTGCTTTGTGCGATGAATCAATAATGAATACCTAGTATGTTTACTGCGCTCTAATACCTGGCAATCCTAATCTTTTTTCTTCTTTTGACTGGGTGGAGGTGTTGGGCGGGAAGATGATGGGTTGAGGGTTGGCTGTCATATTCTGACATTTCCTGATCATTTATAATACACAGCATTAAAGGTATGAAACCAGCCTGAAAGCATTGGCCTCTTAGTCTTCACACAGGTGTTACCCCAAACATTTATGGGATTATCAAACCCACTAGTTCAAACAAAGAGAGTTTGAGACACTCCCTACTTATCTAGGTCACCAAAAGCTTATTAAAATCAATATTGAATTCCAAAGGACCCATGAATAAAAATGCTACCCACTTCCAGAGAGAGAATAGATGCATTGCAGATTGAAGTATACTTTTACAATGTTATTGCTTATGTTTTCTTTGGTAACATGGGTAATATGAAAATACATTTTGTGTGATTTCTCATGTATAATCAATACCAAATTGCTTACCTTCACAAGACTGGGGGGGGGCAGGGAAGGTGGGGAAGGCAAGAGAGCGGGACAGAATTTGAAATCAGAATTTTAAAAAACAATTGTTTTATAAAATGTTTACATGTAATTGGGAAATATTTAACAAAAAACTAGTTTTGAATTTATGGAAAGGAGAAAATAATGTTTAATAAGAAAAATTCACATTTAGGACAAAACTATGGTTACAAAAAACATATTTAGCTCATCTGAACCTCAGAACAATTCTCCAAAGAAGGCAATAACAATAACAATAATAATAATAATAATAGTAACAACTAGTTAGCATTAAATAGATCTCTTTAATGTTTACATAGCACTTTGCATACGTTATCTCATTTAGTCCTCTAAATAACCTTGTGAGGTAGGTGCTATTGTTACCTCTATTTTACAGATGAGGAAATTGAGGCACAGAAGTTAAGTGACTTCTCCAGATCCAGATACCTAGTAATCAACATTTGAACTCAAGACATCCTGACTAGTCTGGCAATCACTTCGATTCTTCCAAGAAGAAGAAAGATGCATTGATTTATCCAGTCATTCATAGATCCTGGCAGCACCAGGACTAGAACCTTTCAGACTCCAAGGTTCCTTTTAGACCGCTCTTTTTGCTACTCCACACTTAATCTGTTGACAAAATACAGAAATAAATTGAGAAATATAAATATATGAAGGGCCTATCTTAACACCAAAACAGGGAAAGAGAGAGAAAAATCTGCTCCTTTTAACTTGGTGTCAAGCCTTTGACAATGTAGCTGACTCATTCCCAAATAGTTACATGCTAATATTAAAACTACAGAGAGCTAGAAGGGACTTAAGAGATCTTCTAGTCCAACTCATAACTTTACAGATAAAGGAACTCAGGGCCTGAGAGGAAAATGGCTTTATCTACACCTACAGGATGAGGCAGAGCCAAGATTTGAATTCAGGTCCCTTCTTCCAAATTCAGCTCTCACTCCACCTTGTCATGCCACTTCTCACATAAAGTTAAAAATAGATATATATTTTTCAATTCTTCTCTGCCAGGCTATGTAGCCAGTATCTACACTCCCAATGATATGGGAAGGCAGATAGAGCAGCCAGACCTGGAGTTGGGAAGACCTGGATTCAAATGTGGCCTCCCATACTTCCTAGCCATGAGACCTGGCCAAGTCACAGCTTTTGAACTCAATTCTGTTAGGTGAGTGCTTATGTTGATAGGGTGTCAGGCTCATTGTAGTTTCTGCAAAAAATTAATTTTCATATAACATTTTAAAAGGGGTTTTCTTCATGACATTCAAGGAGTATGAATTCAAGTATGAATATTGCTACTTTACAGAGGGGAAACTGAGACCCAAAATGTCTTGCCTAGGGACACAAAGCTAGTATCAGAACCAAGACCCAAATCCAGAGCTTCCTATTCTAAAACCAGTGCTCTTTTTTGCTACTTCTCCATTAATAATTTATATTAATCTTATTGTATTATTAAACTTTTCAGTTTATAAAGCATCACTTTCCCTATTGCAACAAAGTAGTCCAAATAGTGTTATCCCCATTTTACAGATGAAGAACCTGAGGTCTGGACAAGACAGGTGACTTGGCCAAAGTCACACAGCTGAGCCCGAGGGTGGAGATTAGAACCAGGTCTCCACTCCAAGTCCAGTACTCTTGCCTCCTCTCCACACTGCATCTAGCCATGGTCTGGGAATGGAAGTTCATAATATGGTCTAAGGAGGAGAGGAAGTGAAGGATGGGATTGGAAATGGAGCAAATTATCTTTTACCCACTGTTTTTAAGTGCAAACTTATTTCAGGGCTGGAAAACCTGTTGTTCTTACTTTATACTGGACCAGGGAATAAAATGAGATACCTGTAGACCCAATAGCTTTTTACAAAAGGAAATATACTTAGCAGTCACCTGAGAAAGATATTTGGCAAGGATGAGATGTTAGTTCAGTAGAATCCATCTCTCCTGGCCTCCATTCAGAGATATCTCTGGTTAGATGAGCTTCAATGGGAGACTGGCAAGTCTGACATCCAATAAATACATTGGAGATAAGCCTTTTATACCTTAGACAATCAGGAAACCATGTCAGCCATGGGAACCTTAATCTTCTGGTCTAATCATGTGTCGAGGATATATCTGTTTAGGGAAAAATTACCCTAGATTACTTGGCAAGGACCAGACTAGTGGTTCTAAAACTAGCCTAGCCTATGTGGAGAAGACGCTTTATTCCTACCACAAATGTGGGAGAAAGAATGGAAGACAAGTCAAGTCAACAAACAATTCTCAGACTCCGGCTATATACCATGGACTGTGCTTAAGCACATGGGAAATACAAAAAAGACAAAAATAGTCCCAGCTCTTATGGAGATCACAATCAAATGGGAATGTCAATATGTAAATAACTATGAGGAAAAAAGATATGGACAAGATAACTTGGAGAACATCTCAGATGGAAAGATGAACCAGGAAAGACTTTTTACAAAAAGTGAGGTTTTAACTAACATTTGAAGGAAGCTGAGAGGCAGGAATGATGAGGGAGAGCATTCAGGTATGGATGACAGCCAATGGAAATGAAGTCAGGTGATGGTATGTCTTGTGTGAGTGATGTAAAGGAGGGCAATGCCACTAGATTACAAACTCCACAGAGAGAATTTATGGTATAAGGGACTTACTTAACTAGGAAACTTAACTTTAAAAGCCAGAGATTTGAAAGTAAGAGAAGGCTAATAGGAAGTTTTTCAGGAGGGGAAGAACGACAAGGCCAGAACTCCATTTTGCAAAGATCATTTTGAAAACAGAATGGATCAAAATTGGGAAAGACTTGAAGTGGGAGGTAAACCTTAATTCTTTGACTCCACACTGCTGCTTGCTTCCAGGGTCTCTCCCCATTGCTAGATATTGTATAGAAAAATCAAAAATATCTTCTTGGAGGGGGGGTCTCCTTCCTCCTAATTTTTTTCCTTAAAAAGCTAGTTTGGCAATATGGTACTGGCTAAGAGACAGAAGGGTGGATCAATGGAATAGACTAGGGGTAAATGACCTCAGCAAGCCCATGTTTGATAAACCCCAAGACCACAGCTTTTGGGATAAGAACTTGCTATTTGACAAAAACTGCTGTGAAAATTGGAAAACAGCATGGGAAAAATTAGGTTTAGATCAACATCTCACACCCTATACCAAGACAAATTCAGAATAGGTGAATGACTTGAATATAAAGAAGGAAACTATAAGTAAATTAGGTGAACATAGAATAGTATAGCTGTCAGATCTATGGGAAAGGAAGGAATTTAAGACCAAGCAAGAGATAGAGAACTTTACAAAATGTAAAATGAATGATTTTGATTACATCAAATTAAAAAGGTTTTGTACAAACAAAACCAATGCAACCAAAATTAGAAGGAATGCAACAAACTAGGAAAAAAAATATAACAAAGGAACTAAGTCAAATTTACAAAAAATCAAGCCATTCCCCAATCAACGAATAGTTAGGAGATATTAATAGGCAGTTCTTAGATGAAGAAATCAAACTATCAATAAGCACATAAAAAAGTGTTCTAAATCCCTCCTGATTAGAGAAATGGAAATAAAAACAATTCTGAGGTACCCTCTCACACCTAGCAGACTGGCCACCATGGCAACAAAGGAAAGTGATAAATGTTGGAGGGGATGTGGCAAAATTGGGGCTCTAATACATTGCTGGTGGAGTTGTGAATTGGTCCAACCATTCTGGAGGGCAATTTGGAACTATGTGCAAAGGACTTTAAAAGAATGCCTGCCCTTGGACTCAGCCATACCACTGCTGGGTTTGTACCCCAAAGAAATAATAAGGAAAAATACTTGTACTAAAATATTTATAGCAGTGTTCTTTGTGTTGGCGAAATATTGTAAAATGAGGGGATGCTCTTTGATTGGCGAACAGCTGAAGAAATTGTGGTATCTATTGGTGATGGAATACTATTGTGCTCAAAGGAATGATGAATTGGAGGAATTCCATGTCACCTGGAAAGACCTCCAGGAATTGATGCAGAGTGAAAGGAGCAGAACCAGGAGAACATTGTACACAGAGACTGATGCACTGTGGTAAAATCAAATTCAACTAGCAGCAAAGCAATGACTCAGGAAAATCCAGAGAAACTTATGAGAAAGTGCACTATCCACATCCAGGGAAAGAACTGTGGGAGTAGAAACACAGAAGAAAAACATATGATTGATCATGTGATTTGATGGGGATATGATTAGGATTTTGCTGTTAAAAGATCACTCTGCTGCAAATATTAATGATATGGAAATAGGTTTTGAACAGTCATACATGTATAATCCAGTGAAACTGCTTGTCAGCTTCAGGAGGAGGGAGGGAAGAGGGGTGAGAAAAATCATGAATCATGTTAGCATGGAAAAATATTTTAAATAAATAATTTTTTAAAAGCTAGTTTGGGAGTGCCTTTTGTTTCCTAAAATACTGGAGCAGGACTCAGAAGCTTCTGAGTTTCTTCCACTTCCCCACTGATGTGATTATGATGTGGTCAAGGCACTAGAAGATTTGGTTTTTTCTTTTCAGTGACTTAAGGATAACTCAAAATGTCCCAGGATTCAAAACAATAATAATATAGGACATCAAACAGATGATTCCAGAGAAATATTGTTCTCATATAAAAGTTCTCACCTGGAAATCTGCTTTGTAAAGCACAATTTTGCTCTCTTTGGATTGATAGGCAAGGCAAAAATAAAGAAAACTCATTAGAGTATAGGTCTCCAAAAAAGGGAAATTCTGTATTAATTTTCCTATTATTCAATTTATTTATTTTTTAAACCCTTACCTTCCATTTTATTTTATTTTATTTTATTATTTTTTTAAAACCCTTAACATTCTGTGTATTGGCTCCTAGGTGGAAGAGTGGTAAGGGTGGGCAATGGGGGTCAAGTGACTTGCCCAGGGTCACACAGCTGGGAAGTGTCTGAGGCCGGATTTGAACCTAGGACCTCCAGGCTCTAAGCCTGACTCTCAATCCATTGAGCTACCCAGCTGCCCCCCTTACCATCCATTTTAGAATCACTACTGTATATTGGTTCTAAGGCAAAAGAGCAGTAACGGCTTGGCAATGGGGGTTAAGTCACTTGCCCGTGGTAACACAGATATGAAGTATCTGAGGCCAGCTTTGAACCCAGAACCTCCTGTCTCTAGACCTGGTTCTGAATCCACTGAGTCACCCAGCTGTCCCTTCATTCAATTTAATAGTCTGGCAGCAACAATAGTAATGTAAGCCATTGGCCATGCCCTGAGTAAACATAACCTTCATGCAAAGACCCACAGGACAAGGATCTGGGACTGACTCTCATTGGACAAGAGTTCTATGATTAAGCTCTTGAAGTGTGAATTGTCAACAATGCTATTATTTGATCCTGGTATAAGCCCTGAATCTGATGTGTCTGACTCAGGAGCTGTCAAATAAAAGTGTCTAAAATGACAAGGAAGAAAATATTTGTGGTTATCTAATTCATCAGTGTCTTACCCCTCCTACAAGAAACTCAGAAATTATAACCCTTTCAGAGGCAGAAGGGATTTTCAAAATTATCAAATTATAGTTATATATGGGGACATTATGACATCAAAAGGATAAGTGATGTGCCCAACTTCATACATCTTGTTAGTGACAAAGATGAGATGAAAGCCGAGGCGGCTACTGAAATTACAAAGCATGAAATCAGAAACTTCATAGCTAGCATATAACCTCGGGAAGCTCACAACCCCTAACTTCAGTTTTCTCACCTTAAAAACAAGAAGAATCCCAAATTCCATGCTTTTAAAAATTGCTGGAAAAACTATGGCAGTTCCCGAGTTAGACACATCAGATTCAGGAGGATTCATAGCAGGATCAAAGCATTTTTGACAATTCACACTTCAAGAGCTTAACCATATAAACTATGTACAGTGTGGTAGAAAAATAGACCAGTACCTCAGACCACATACCAAGGCAAAGTCAAAATGGATACACGATTTAGAAATAAAGTAAAATACCATAAACAAATTAGGTTATCACAAAATAGTTTACCTGTCAGACTTATGGATAAGGGAAGAATGTATGTCTAAAAAAGACATAGAGAACATTATGAAATGTAAAATAGGCAGCTTTTGACTACATTAAATTAAAAAGGGGTTGCACAAACAAAATCAATACAACTAAGAATAAAAGGCAAACAACAAACTGGGAAAAAAATATTTATAGCTAGAGTCTGACAAAGGCTTTGGTTCTCAAATATGTAGAGTGGGGAGAATGTAGTCAAGAAGTAGACTCTTCCTAAGAAGAAAGGATTTGGGGGAAAGTATCTTTCTCATTTAGGTTAGAATAGGAAAACATGCTTTCTGGGCTTTAGAAAGAATGGGTTTCTAGGAAAAATCAGATGCTGGTGTTGATTTTTATTTTGATTTAGGATGAATGGAGAAGAGGAAAAGAAAGGCAGACCCCTTACCCCCATACTCCTCCCCACTCTCTGGGGTGGTTTAATGGGAAGGGGAAAAGAAGACCATTAGAAAAACTTTCTAGAGATTGCCAAATGTATAAGAACACAAAGTATTCCACAGTTGATAAATGGTAGAAGGATACGAACAGGCAATTTTCAGATAAAGAAATTAAAACTATATTTAGTCATATGGAAAAAAAATGCTCCAAAACACTATTAACTAGAGAAATACAAATTAAAATGACTCTGAGATACCACCACACACTTTTCAGACTGACTAATACAACAAAAAAGGAAAATGATAAATGTTGGAGAAGATGTGGAAAATTGGGACAATAATACACTATTGGTAGGTCTGTGAACTGATATAACCATTCTGGAGAACAATTTGGAACCATGCCCCAAAGGCCATAAAACTGTGCATTACCTTTGATCCAGCAATATCACTACTAGGTTTATATCCCAAAGAGATTCAAGATAAGGGAAAAGGATCTACATGTACAAAAATATTTATAGCAGCTCTTTTTGTGGTGGCAAAGAACTCGAAACTGAAGGTATGTCCAGCGTCCTTTCATGGCGAATGAATGAACAAGCTGCGGTATATGATCATAATGAAATACTGTTGTGCCCTGAGAAATGACAAAAAAAGATGATCACAAAAAACCTGGAAAGACATGTAAAATGATGCAAAATGAAGTGAGCAGAACCAGAACATTGTATGCAGCAGCAACGATAATTTATGATGATCAACCTCAAATAACAACTGTTATCGGCCAGGCAAGGATCCAGGATAACTCCAAGGGACTCATGGCAAAAAAATAATATCCTCCACCACAGAAAGAATAGATGGAGTCCGAACGCAGATCTTTATTTTATTCTTCACTTTATTTCCTCTATGAATTTGTCTCTAGTGTAAGTGATATGTGTCTTGTTTCATGGAATGACAAACATGGAAATATAATATATGTACAGCCTATGATCTGCCTTGTCAGGGAGGTGGAAGAGGCCTGAGGAAGGGAGAGAACATGGATTGCAAAATGCCAAAAAAATGAATATTAAACATTTTATCAAAGTGTAATCTGGAAAAAATAAAAACCAATGCAGTTGGGGGCAGCTGGGTAGCTCAGTGGATTGAGAGCCAGGCCTAGAGACGGGAGGTCCTAGGTTCAAATCCGGCCTCAGACACTTCCCAGCTGTGTGACCCTGGGCAAGTCACTTGACCCCCATTGCCTACCCTTACCAATCTTCCACCTATAAGTCAATACACAGAAGTTAAGGGTTTAAAATTTAAAAAACAAAAAAAAAACAACAACAAAAAAAAAACAATGCAGTTGGAGCATAGGGTAGTGTGGTTCAGAGTATGGGACTGGGAGTCAGAAGATGCTGGTCGAATTCCCAGACCTGCTGTATATTGCCTTTGTGACCCTGGGCTAGTCAGTAAACTTTTCTGAGCTTCAGGTATACTCATCAGTACAACGAGGAGGCCAGACAAGGTGAGCCTTAATGTCCTTCCAGCTCTAAATCTCTTTTCCTATCAAGGCATATAAACAGCCTGCAAGGAGCAGTCAGTTCTTGTAGGTTTGTCATCATTCAGTTCTGTCCGAGTCTTTGATGCCCCCTTTTGGGGAGTTTTCTTGGCAGAGAAACTGAGTGGATAGAGTGCCAGGCCTGGAGTCAAGAGGACCCAAGCTGGGTGACTCTGGGCAATTCAATTTAACCCTGTTTGCTTCCGTTTCTCTGTCTGTAAAATAAGCTAGAGAAGGAAATGGCAAACTATACCAGGATCCTTGCCAAAAAAACCCCCAACAAACCAAAAACCCAAATGGAGTCATAAGGAGATAGACATGACTGAAATGTCTGAACAACAAAATATAGCCCAGGAGGCAGGTGGGGGTCACAGAGCTAAGAAGTATCTGAGGTTAGACTGGAACCCAGGACTTTCTGTCTCTAGACCTGGCTTTCCTGAGCCACCTAGTTGCCCCCATGGCCCTTTTCTTTTAATACCAATGTTCTTCCAGTGGCCCCAGGACAGGGCTGTCAAAGACAAATGCAAGGAAGGGGTACCAAAACATAATGAAGGATCTCTACAGGCTGTAAGAATTGACTTAGGAAAACATACATAATATTAACATACTCTTCTATTGTATTTTTATTTATTTTGCTATATTTTTTCCAATTATGTTGTTTTTAAATCCTTACCTTCCATCTTAGAATCAATACTGAGTATTGGTTTCAGGGCAGAAGAGTGGTAAGGGTGGGCAATGGGGGTCAAGCAAGTTGCCCAGGGTCACACAGCTGAGAAGTGTCTGAGGCCAGATTTGAACTCATGACCTCTTGTCTTTAGGCCTGGCTCTCCATCCACTGAGCCACCTACCTGCCCCCTAAGCATTGCCTTTTAAAATCCAGAAATTTCTTGTATGGGAAGTTGTTGTATACACGCACAAATTGGCAAGATAATAGTTAGACAATAGAATTAGAGGATGCCGAATTGAATAATGTGTTATTGGAAATTTGGGGGTCTCTGAACTACATTTCCCATGAGCCCACTGGCTTCTTGTCATTACATTATAACGTAGACGGTTAAGTGATGTCGTAGACAGGAGGATAAAATTGAGTGGCTGGACTTGCACTTCCTCTTTGCTCTCTTGGTGTCTGATCCACCATGGGGAGAAGAGGTAACAGCACGCATCTTTTAAACTGACTTAGCTAGCATGGCACGTGGCTTCTTTTTCTAATGGTTACTAATAAATCTTTAAAACCCATAATAATTTTTAAGCTATCCTCTTTTATATTAATTTTATTTCTTACAATAGGAAGAGGACAGTGGATTGGATTATTTTCTTTTAATCCTTGCCTTTGGTCTTAGAATCAATATTGAGTATTGGTTCTAAGGCAGAAGAGTGGTAAGGGCTAGACAATGGGGATCAAGCAACTTGCCCAGGGTCACACAGCTAGGAAGTGTCTGAGATCAGATTTGAACCCAGGACCTTCCATCTCTGGGTCTGACTCTCAATCCACTGAGCCACCCAGCCGCCCTCTAGATTAGATTATTTTTGAGAAACTATATGAAACTGTGAAAGGCACCAAGCTTTCCCCTGAAATAAAAGCTTCCTCTACTTAATACCAGTGATCAATGATATTATGTCAAGAGAGCTAGATAAAGGTCCTCCACCACCTTTGGTGGACCATTTGTGAACAGTCTATAGCTGGGGAAAATGGGTCATGTGGGATGGGAAGACATGGAGGGAGTGTCTTTGTAATGTAAGAGGCTGGAATGTAAGAGGCCAGAAGTGACCCTGGGGCTCTAGCCTGAGACATTCCTAAGTCATTCAACAGTCAGCAAAATTTGCCTCTTTGCAGTCTTCTTGTTGTGTCCCCAGAGGCAAACCATGCCCGTGGAGTCCTTCTGTCCTCTGACAATTTTTCATGTATGTGCCAACATCTTCTCCAGGCTGAAAACAGCCTTCATTCCTCCAGGCTTAATCATTGATTCAAGGTCTGTTCCCACCCAGGTGCCCTCAGCTAGGAGACTGTAGTTTTATAGGGATACTGTGTATGTAAACATCCCAGTGGACTTACTCATGGGCTGAGTAATTCTGTGATATTTTTAAGTTACGTAAAAGCAAAGATGTGACAGGTCAACCAGATAATCCCTATTGAATTCTGCATCAATGAATTTCTCTTAAAACCCTGCCCTCCTCTTTTTTTCCTCTTTTTTTTTTAAACCCTTATCTTCTGTGAAGATAGGATTAACTCTCCCCTAGTCTATTTTTAGCTAATCAAATCAAGAACTTAAAGTACCCCTACTAGACACTAGGTGACTGCCACTTGGATTGGATTATTTTTGAGAAACTACATAAAACTGTGAAAGGCAAAAATTCTTGATTTGATTAGCTAAAAATAGACAAGGGGAGAGTTAATCCTATCTTCACAATTCCATGTTAGAATCAATACTGTGTATTGGTTCTAAGGCAGAAGAACAATAAGGGTTAGGCAATGGGGGCTAAGTGACTTGCCCAGGGTCACACAGATAGGAAGTATCTGAGACCATATTTGAACCCAGGACCTCCTGTCTCTAGACCTGGCTATCAATCCACTGAGCCACCCAGCTGCCCCACTTCTCTTCTTTTAAGTAGAAGGAGAATGGACTATATTATAGTGTGAAGACCCATTAACCCAGCAGATTGATCCAATCAGACGTACTCAATTTGGAGTTGTGTTTTTAAAACCTAACTCTTTGAGTTCCAGCCCTTCACTTTATGCTAGTCTTTTTGTTCTGTCATTTTTAAGTCATGTCCCTCTCTTTGTGACCCCATTTGGGATTTTCTTGGCAAAGATACTGGAGAGGTTTGTCACGTCCTTCTTCCCCTTCTCTTACTGATGGGGAAACCTAGGTAAACAGGGTTCAGCTAGTAAGTGACTAAGGCCAGATATGAACTCATGAAGGAATGAGTCTTCCTGCTTCTAAGTCCAGGGTTCTCTTCACTGTAGCACCCTATTTCCATCCAATATTCCTTAGACTAGCCTACTTCCATCCAATATTCCTGGCTAGACACTTTTTCTTTTCTTCTTTAATTGTTTTGGCTATCAGGAAAAAAAATACATAGCCCAAGATTACTCTGGGAGGAGTCATGAATGAAATCATGGTCATGATACAAAATGGTCCACAAGTCATAATGGAGAAAACACAGATAATGTGGAGAAATTTATACAGTCACTCTTTGATTTGTTTACCAGAGTACTGTAAGAGAAAATAGAGTAAAGAAAAGATATGATGTACAGGAAGAAAAGGCCATGGGTTCATTGATTAAATAAATAGTAAGATCTCTTAAACACATTGAGAATATGAGCTAGGTATTTGGCATTGCTGATATGGAAATATTATATAATACTGTTCAATAAACATTTATTTAAATATCTGAATTAGGCCTGAAATAATAATAATTAACATTTCTGGAGCACTTTTAAGTTTTGCAAAACAGAGGGGCAGCTGGGTAGCTCAGTGGATTGAGAGTCAGGCCTAGAGAAGGGGGGGTCCTAGGTTCAAATCTGGCCTCAGATACTTCCCAGCTGTGTGACCCTGGGCAAGTCACTTGACCCCCATTGCCCACCCTTACCACTCTTCCACCTAGGAGCCAATACACAGAAGTTAAGGGTTTTAAAAAAAAGTTTTGCAAAGCACTTCATATGTTATTTTATTTGATCTTCACAACAATGATTCTTTGAGGTAGATGCTATTATTATCCCCATTTTATAGAAGAGGAAATTGAGACTAATTGAGGTTAAGTGATTTGTCTAGGACCAAAGTCAGATCAAGTCTTGCATTCTATCCACTCTGTTAACAAGCTGCCCCATAAAAGGCAAGTGAAGGCTGGACCTGGCATTGGTAAATTCTGAGTTCAAATCCCTCCCCTAAAAGTGCTAGTCCTATGACCCTGGGCATGCTTGCATCTATTGACATTTCAATTCAGAAAATTTGGCTGAGTTTTCTTACTTCTAAGCCCTTTGCAATCTGGTTTCCATCCTCGTCATTCATCTGGGACTGCTCTCTCCAAAATTATCAAAAATTTTGTTGTTGCCAAACCTAAAGTCTTCACTCTTCTTGACTTCTCAGCAGCATCTGACACATCTGACCATGTCACTGTGTCATTCTATCCTTTTTGATTTTGTATCCCTATCCACCCAGTACAGTATCTGGAATATAAGAGAGGGTTAATAAGTGTTTGTTTTTTGATTGTGCCCTTTAACTGCCAATGCAGTGCTCACTTGGTAGATCCCCTACAACCCACCTTCACCTCTGTAAAAGCAATATATGTATTTCTGAGATGCTTTCCTCGATTGATTTTATTCCTGTTTTTCCTGAAAGGGCTCCATCCTATAAAAGATCAGGTGATTTGCCAAGGTCATGTAGACCCAGATTATATATGTTTAATATAGAATTATTATGAATAATCCTAAAATGGTGACCAGTCTTACTCTTCCCACCCCCAACCAATGCAAAGAAGAGATTGAGAATAGATATACACCTGAGGCAACTGGGTAGCTCAGTGAGATTGGAGGGGAGAGAAAAGCAGGGAGACCAATTAGAAAGTTATTATAAGAGTTCAGCAAGAGGTGATGATGGAATAGACAGAAGGTAGATTGTGAAAGTAGACCGAACAAGTCAATGGATGGGATGGGGAAGATAAGGGAGACATCACTGGCCAAGGATGACTGAAATAACCACTGTGAGTGATGAGATGAATGGTGGTACCCTCCATAGAAATAGGAAGTTTAGAGAAAGAGTTGGGTTGGAGGTTGGGCAAAATACAATAATGAATTCTGGTTTTGGACAGGTTAAATTTGAAATACAGATTACAGATCTAAGTAGAGCTGTCCATGCAGGCAGTTAATGATGGGAATGAAATTAGGGATGGATGTCCAAATTTCAAAGTCATCCATATGAAAATGGTCATTTCTATTCCACCACATTTTCTTGGTTTGGGCTCATTTAAAAAAATCTATGGGTCCTGTTCCCAGAAATGACTTCACGTAACATTTCAATGTTTTTTCTTATTATTTTAATTGAAAAATATTAAAATACAAATGATGCAAACAAATGTAATAAAAACTTTCAAGTTATGCAGAACACTGTACACCGGCAGCATCAAACCTGAACCTTTGTCAAAAAGAGAGGTGTGGGGTGGCCCAGGGCTTCAGGACCTAGTAAACTTCATCCTTGAAGTATTCTTTCCAGAGGGGTGTATGGACTCCACTCCCAGGTGCCTGAAGTCCCAGTCCCAGTTGTCAGGATACACCATGTAACCCCCACACCCATTATTGCACAAAAATAATAAGAATTTACATTTATATAGAAAGTTACAGTAGACAAAAGCACTTTTGCACATACGATCTCTTTTGATCCTCACAACCACCCTGTTAAGTAGGTACTGTTATTTTTTTCCCATATTCTACAGTTGATGAAATTGAGATTGAGAGAGGTTAAATTTCTTGTCCAAGGTTACAAGGCTAGTGAATATCAGAGACAGAATTTCACTCAGATTTTCTGATTTTAGATCTGGTAAAATGCGATGGAATCCATGTCCTTGTTGAAGTCCGTGACCACCCTGCTTGAGAAAGCTGCCATCTTTGTCCAGGTGGATCCCAGTTAAAAATACCCATCATAAATTTTTACTTTTTTGACTGAACCTTTGGTTTCGCATATATGGGGAGGTCCCAGCAAGGAAACTCCTTCTACCTAATTTGGACTCTACAATTTGTAGTCTATAGAGCTACTTAGAACCCTGAGAAGATAAATGACTTCACCAGGTCATACTGCCAGTGTATGTCAAAACAGGACTTCAAATTACGTCTTTCTGATTCCAAATTCTAATTCTTCAGGGTGGAGGAGGGAAGGAGGGGTGGTATTGCAATGATACCCATTACAAAGGACTTTAATGCACAGTTACTTTTGATAGGGAATATTCTTGGTATTTGATGGAACCATTTGATGGAAGATTGGGGTGGTGGGAGAATTGAGGGGGCAGGATTAGGATGAATGGGAAGGTAGAGAAACTTAAAGCTAAAGAGTCAGGTGCCAATCCTAACTGAAAATTATCTCAAAATGAAAATAAAAATGTCTCCACAATTATGAGAAAAAATATGAATATCATTCACTATAGAAAAAATACACAATTTTTTGGAATAAGTGACTGTATAAGAGGACAGGTGTATCTGTAAACAAAGGACAACATTAATATTATTCTCCAGCAGTCTGGCTTTTACCCATGTTAACAACAATAATTAATATGTGTATATTAATAGATTAATAATTAATTAAGTATTTTAAAATTTGTAAGGTGATTTACATATATTATCTCATTTGATCCCCACAACAACCCTGTGGGGTAGGAGCTGTTATTTCCCCCTCATTTCAGAAGAGGAACCTGAGACAGACTAGGTTAAGTGAATTGACCAGTCCAATAGGTAATAAGTGTCAGAGACAGGATTTAAATTCAATACATCTTTCATATCATCTGAAGCTTAAGGGAAAAAAAATAAATTATTTCTCTGGGTGACTTCAAAAAATAAATATATGTACAGTATTGTCCCCACATGAAAAAAAAGATTCAATAGGAGATGAGCAGCATTCTAGCCACCCACCAAAATAAATAAGTTATGGTTTAAAAGACCACCTTGGATCACAAATTTTCAGGTTCTGCTTAAGAAATCCAGCAGTGTTTCTCCAAGGAGAGAGGTTATAATACCTTCTCTTCTTTCCCATTTAGAGTAAATCTACACATCTACTCCTGTAAACACATAGAAAAATGCCAAGTGGGCACCTCAATCCCCAAGGAACAGGCTGAACGTTCTGTTTACCTCTCCCTAAAGTGCTAGGCCACCTGGCCTGACTGGAATGAAAGGTTTGCATCATAAATTCCCAAGTCTAACTAGAGGGCAATTCTTTCAACCTGATCTTATCTTTGCTTCTTTTATCTTTTCTTAGACAGATAGGTAGGGAATCAGGGACTGTTCTCTCTCTCTCTCTCTCTCTCTCTCTCTCTCTCTCTCTGGGTGAAAAGTGACAAAATAATGAGATAGAGAAACACTGACCACAGGCTGGATCTAGGTTTCCATTTCCTTCCCCCTCTCTAAAGACCCCCTAACCTGGAGTTTGGGAAGGAATGATTTCCCAGAAGGGTTATCCTTGCAAAGTGTACAAATCACATGTTCCCATGGAACAGTAACAAACATTTACATGACTTTCTACCCTTTCCAAAACTCTTGGCTCACCATATCCCTGGGAGGTAGGTAGCATAAAGATTATTAGCCCCATTTCAGAGCTCCAGAATGTGGGGCTCAGAGACAGTGCCATTTCTAAGCAGGTATAGAACAATTAAGTGGTAGAACCAAGTCTCAAACTTGAATTCCAGTGATCTAGTGCTTTTTTCACAATACCAAGCTGATGTAGCTGGTGACTCACCTGGATCTCCCTCCAAATTCTCTCCAAAGTGAGTCGGGTAACCCAAGAAATATCTCGTCCACGAGAATATCATCCCCCGGGGACAAACTGGGTGAGAACCTCCAAAAGAGAGTAACTTACACATTCTGTTCCTCTCTCCAATTCTGTTCTTTACCATACTGTGCAATAACATAATTGGCAATCACTCAAAGCAGCAATCAATTGCCTCTTGGTCCTGCTTACCATCAAATCTAAATGCTGGTCCCAAAGAAGAAATCTCTCACCTTTGGGGGGTTGCCACAAAAGTTCAAGGTTCCATTTCTCTGCAGAAACATCACACTGTGCTAAAGGGTTTCTTACATGCTTGACAGAGTTACTCATACCCAAAAGGTGGCCAAGTTCTCTCTCTCAGAGTTCCCTCCCATAAATGGCTTTGTACCGCAGATATTCCTCCAAGCATTGGAGTGCATTGTCATCTATCTTCGGGTCAAACTTGTTGGCCAGCAGATGGTGACTTTGCAGCATAAAGCGCAGATCTCCAGCCCCAAACACACAGACGCCCCGCTGGTAGGTCCCGGTGCAGCGGGGATAGGGGGCCCCATTGCTGATATCCCCATCCATGCCTTGCCACTTCACAAAGCGGGCAATGGCATTCAGGTCAGAGGTGTGGTACTTTTCATGATGGGGTACAGAGCCAGGCATCGAGGGCATCCTATGGAGAGTGGCCCAGAGATGTTCGTCGGGGCTATAGGTATCCTTCACCCACTCAATCAGCTTTTGAGCATCTGGGTTCGTAAAGAGGTGTTGGATAAAGTCTCGGGAAGCCACAATATAGGCATTCCCTGTGAACATGGGCAAGCCGTGGGGCGGAGGGGTCTTTATCTTTCTGGTCTGGAATATCATGTTCTTGACCTCATAGTGATATTTCCAGCGGGCTTTTTTGTAGTCGGTGGGTATCTCTGATTCCATACTGTTCTTCCCATTCAACACCTTAAGAGCCCTCACCATCTCAGCATTTGTCTTTATGGGAAAATCAGTGCCACAGGTATTCACAAGATATCTCCAGGGCACAGAACTCTTGAGCAATTCCTCCATGCAATTCATATCAGCTTGTACTCTGGACCAGGATGCATATACCACTTGGACCAGGTTTTTGGCCACAAAGACATTTGGGAGACATGAAGTAATGGCTCTGACTGCCTCCTTGAAGGTTTCCGGAGACTTCTTATCCACGTGGATACAGTAGATGTTCTGAGGAGCATACACAGCCCTCAGAAGCCTCTCAAAGTTTTCAATCTTCTCATGAATCACCATTGAGTACGCAATGGGGTATTCCTCCTCCTCCTTGCTCAATGGAAACTGAAAGAACCTCCGACTGGTCCTGAAGTGAGCACAGTCCTGAGTCATGTTGAGATATTGGGTCTCCGTCAAAGGTACCCTTTTTGCCTTGTTCTCCAGCTTCTTCAAGGCTGCCTGAGCCAGGGCATCAGGGTCCCCTCTGGTGATCAGAGAGCAGTTGATGGAGTTGATGGGTGACAGCTTCAGGGACTGATAGAGCTCATCCTTGCAGTGTTCCTTCCACAAGTCCAGGGATTCCACCCCCAAGTCACTGAGGTCACATTCCCAATTGTCGGACAGTTTCAGAACAGCTGTGGCCAGGAGCATGAGACTTCCGAAAGCCCACAGATACTGTTTCTGGCAGAACCATACTTTCTTCAAATTCATTGTGGAAAAAATGAAGTCCTAAGAAGGTAGAAATCTCCTTTAGAGCACAAATTAATGATGACCAGACCGTCAGCGCATAAATCTCATTCCAAACCAGCAACAGGGATATTTTTTTCCTTAATTCTCCTCTTGTTGGCCAACAGGCTCAGAGCAAGTCTCACAGTCATTTGATAACAGGCTGTGTGGGAAGCATTTACACTGGCTGGAAGTAGAAGCCTGGTCACAATCCCTCTCTATCTGCTTCGGGAGACCGAAGGTGAAGAAATACTAGACCTGGTTTGCTTAGTAAGGTATAAATGCAATCAGTTAAGAGGAAGTCCCCACCCCTCATTCTTCACTCTTCTCTCTCTCTCTCTCTCTCTCTCTCTCTCTCTCTCTCTCTCTCTCTCTCTCTCTCTCTCTCTCCTCCCTCTTCTATTGCGTAGTCCATTCTTATCTATAATCTAGAGTGTTAGATAAGGCAGACAAGCAAAGTCTAAGGAAATTTATTCCTGTTTTAGAAAGGTCTTCCTCAGTTTTTTGATATCAGAATGTGCATTTTTAAAGAGCCTTTAAACTTCTGATTCTTAAAACATTGGAATGAAATATATTTTTCTGACAAATACCAGTGGCCGCCAGTTTTTTCTTCAGTCATTGAGGTAACATGATAAGTCATCATAAGCTCACACACCTATATTAACCACATAAGCACAGCCTGTAGATCAGAGATGCCCTCAGCATTGAGGACACACAGGTCCATTTTTAGGATTGTCACCCTGATTGGGATCCTCACACCTGGGGAGTCTCATTTATTATTATGTCTTCAGCAAGATTTAATGCCCCTTTTATACACAAGTGTTGAGGCCACGGTAAAATGTTATTAGGCCAGTAATAAGGAGCTGGTGAACTAAATATCCTTTTAGTTTAGTTGTTTGTTTTTTTGTACTTACCCCAAATAAACAAAATCTCCAGTAAAGCAAGTTCTCCAAATTTCAGTTTGTAAGGGAAATTTGGGGGGAAAGGGAGACACCCAAACCAGAGGCCCTGTTGACTATCAGAAGACACTTCTTGGGGGAGACTTGTGCCTTAAGGTCATATTGTAGTTATCGCTCCAAACAAGCTAAAGCTTCCCTTTCTTTCCAGCTCCCACCCACTTTGGAGGTGCCGCCAGGGATTTCTCAAAATCTGTGATTTTAGCCACTCCATTCAGAATGAATTCACCCTCCCAGAGCCTGACTCTCTCCACAGGAACTCCTCACCCTGTTTTGCTTTCTGATTCTCACCCATCCATTTCTCAAGAGCAAAAAGGTCTTCAGGGCAGCAAGGTGTCTTAATGGATAATATAATGCTTGGAGATTGACGTCCTGGATTAAAATCTGCCTTCTGTGAGATCCTAGGCAAGCCACTTAACCCCAATTACCCCTTGCAGCTCTTCTACCTTGGAGCTGATACTTAGTATGGATTCTACAAAGCAGGTAAGGGTTTAAAAAAAAAAAAAAAAGGTCCTCAGGATTTTCAAGTGATTCCTAGCATACTTCCTCCCCTCCCTTCTGCCTCTTGACCCAGTCACTGGGAAAGTTTAGGCAGGTCACCCAGAGCCTTGTAGATGTCTTAGTCATTCACACTCAGTATGTGGGAGTTACTAAATAGAAAAGAGGTTCTCCTGAACTGGTTACAGCATTTCCCCCCAAATTGTGGCCAGTCTGGTTGTTTGTCAAAAACTGTGTGTAATTATTCAAAGCACATGAATAAACTCAACCGATCTCTTTAAAAATTTTTATATTTTTTTGGTTTTGAACTTTAAACACCAAAAAAGAAGAAACATTCATATTTGAAGAACAGAAAATGTTATATATGAAATTGTGGATCTCTATTACATAAACGTGCATAACAAATTCAACATGTTACAGGCCTGTGTCTGTTCCTTCTTGAACTTCTCTCAATTTTGAAAAATACTTCAATGCCTTTTTTTTTTGCAATTGTAACTCCACCAGCAGTATCCTTCCACCCCCCCCCCAAAAATCCCACTCATAAAAAATACAATTAAAAGAAAGTAAAATTAAACAAAATCAACCTGTGCCCCAGAATGTGTCTCCTTTTGTACCCTGAAACAGTGATTCCTTCCAAGAAGTGAATAGCAAGCCTCTTCATAGGGACCATTAACATTCTTACTATTTCATTCTATTCTGTCTATTCCTGTTACAGAATTTCCTATGTGAGACTGAAATACATCAATGATTTTAACTATGATTTCCACAGACCTCCTTTTAGTCCTTAATTTGTTAGATTGCAGTCTTGTAACCTTTTCTATTTTGTGTCCCCCTTTATTAGACTTAATAGGCAGAAAAAAAATAATTCTTTAAAAGGCCTGGTTTATTAGCATGATGCAATGAGAAAAATTTAGAGAAATATAGTTTTTAACCTCTTTCAAAACACCTTCTTGACAATATCGGAAAGTAAAAAAGATTAAGTAAATCAAGGAAAACGAACAAAATCACCTTACGAGAAGTCTTCCTGCCTGTGTTTGACATTGGATCCCGAGGAACTTCCCTTTTTCCTTTGTTTTCTTGGAAAGTTAAAGTTCCATAAGCCAGATTTTCTAAGAAATTCCAATTCATCCACGCAGTCCCTGACAAGGGGCAGAGATAGCCGAGTTGGACTGTTCCTGGTTTGAAGGAAGAACTGGGTTCAGGGAGGCCACCCAGAAGTGCTTCTTCTGGTGGAAAATGATCCAAAGTTTGGACATGAGGAAGAAAAACACTTACTAAGCTCAGCAGAAAACGATCAGGTTTTTAAAAGGTATCAAAGCAGGCTCAAACTCCCTGGCTTGAACTCTCCACCTACTGGTCCAATTAAAAAACCAACAAAACAAACAAAAACCCTCTGACAGGTTTTAATGGATCATTTAAAAACAACTGACAGCAGTCTTCTCACTTTAGTACCTTGTCATCACTGACATGTTTTGATCTAATGCAAAAAAAGGTACTTTGGAAGGAGAGGCAAGTAATCGTTCTTGATTATCTCTCATTTCTTTGCAGAACTGAAGTGAGGTAAATAAACTATGTCCTTGACCAGAAAACCTGTCTTGTTCCTGGGGAAAGTAGAAATCAGAAATGAGCTTTTCTGTGAAGGTCAGTCAGTTCAGAACCAAAACAACACAGTCAGGATCCATGAGAAAGTGATTCCCTTACTCAAGCAGCCAGGATAAGGGATACTATGGAAAGTCCTGCTACTAACCAAAATAGCTCCCAGACCATAAGGTTTTGTCTCATTAATGCACATTGTTTGCTTGTATCTTGCACCCTATAAAAACTATTGTGTAATTTTTTTTTCAGATAGTGAAATATTTTGCCCTTTCCTTTTCCAGCTAGTTTTACAAAAGATGAAACTGAGGCAAACAGGGTTAAGTGACTTGTTCAGAGTCACAAAGCTAGTAAGTATGTCTGAAGTCAAATCTGAACTCAGGTCCTCCTAACTCCACACCCAGCACTTTATCTATTTTGCCTCCAAGCTGCCATTTATAGCTAACATTTCTATAACACATCTGGGCATTGTGCTAAGTCCTTTAAATTATTTTCTCATGTGATCCTCACAACAACCCTGGGGGATAGGTGTTATTAAATAATTCCCATTTTATAAACAAAGAAACTGAGGCCCATAGCAGTTAAATGACTTACCCAAGGTTATCTATCATGTGAGGCAGAGTTTGAACCCAACTCCTCTGACTCTAGGGCCAGTGCTCTTCTATTACACCAATTGCTTTAGGCACTATGCTGTTTCTCAAGAGGCACCCACTCCCCCAAGCAATTTTCCTTTAGCTTAAAATTATAACCTATAGAAGGTC
Source organism: Gracilinanus agilis (assembly GCF_016433145.1). Classification (NCBI taxonomy): domain Eukaryota; kingdom Metazoa; phylum Chordata; class Mammalia; order Didelphimorphia; family Didelphidae; genus Gracilinanus; species Gracilinanus agilis. The sequence continues at coordinate 580,417,539 of NC_058131.1, forward strand.
ACTGCATATTATTTATTTTCTTTTTCATTGTTTTTTGTTTGTTTGTTTGTTTTTCAGTTCAGCTCCTGGAAGCTTCTGAATGTGTTAGATGCCAAGTTAACCTAACTCCTCTATGCAATAATTTGAGTGCGAGGATAAAGGGATGATGGGCAACTAGTGGATAGAGCACCAGGTCTGGAGTCAGGAGGTCCTGAGTTCAAATCTAAACTCAGATATTTACTAGCTGTATGAGCTTGGGCCAGTCACTTAGCCCCATGTGCTTCAGTTTCCTCAAATGACCTGGAGAAGGAAATGGCAAACCATTCCAGTTTCTTTGCCAAGAAAATGCTGAACCTGGGCAAGTCACTTAACACTGTTTGCCTTGGTTTCCTCATCTGTAAAATGAGCTAGAGAAGGAAATGGCAAACCATTCCAGTATGTTTGTCAAGAAAACTCCAAATGGGATATGAAGAGTCAGAAACAGTTGAAAAAGACTGAGACATTGGTGTTCAGGATACAAAGTTTTTTGAGTAGAAAGACCCCAAACACCTCTTTGGGAGAGGCAAAGTCTCTGGGACACCAACCCTAATGAGAAGAGAGACTCTGCAGAGAGACTACTGTAGATAAACTATGAGGAAAGAGGGCAAGAATTGGCCAGGGAGGAGTTTACCTGGGTTGAGAGAGAAACTACATTATTTGGTTATTTCGTTTTTTCATAAATTACTCTTGTTAATCAGTTGCTAAGATCTGTCTTGCCTTGATCTTGACTTGGGTCTATTTTAATTATGGAATCAATCTGAATTGTTGATTCCTGGCGACCACATTTTAAATACATATTTATAAAATACCTAAAATCTCCCTCTTACAATTCACTGTGCACATATCAATTTGAAGGCTATTAGCACCTTCCAACTTCCAGTGCCCTAGACTAAAGTCCTAGTTGCCTCACCTGGATCACTGTGCACTAAAAGTTTAAAAAGATAATGACTATATGATAAGGGCAAGGCCTCTGAGCCAGTTGGATTAGATTCATGGTTCCAAAACTCAAATAGAAACCTATGGAGTGGAAAAATGGGAAAGGAACTGTACAGAAGGATCTCTGTAGCTACATATTGTCTTCAAAAGCCACATAGTAATATTATCTCTGTTCTATTGTATTTCATCTATTTCGTTAACAATTTTCCAATTATATTTTACTTTTTTTTAAATTTATTTTTAAACCCTTAACTTCTGTGTATTGGCTCCTAGGTGGAAGAGTGGTAAAGGTAGGCAATGGGGGTCAAGTGATTTGCCCAGGGTCACACAGCTGGGAAGTGTCTGAGGCCGGGTTTGAACCCAGGACTTCCCATCTCTAGGCCTGACTCTCAATCCACTGAGCTACCCAGATGCCCCTCCAATTATATTTTAATCTGTTACATTCAGGAGTCTTATAGGTCCTGTCAACATGGAATCTAGAAACCCCCAAACTTATAGCCACATGGGATCTGATAACCCCCCAAGTTCAGTTAGCTTGAAAGTTGAAAACCTCAAGGTTGGCCTTGTCTCTTGATGGGAAAGCCCAACTTCCACAAGTTTGGATTAACAATAGACCTTAACGTATTTTAGGTGGAATTAGCAGTCTTAATCAGATGTGAAGTGCCCTCATTTTGTCCTAGTAGTTTCTCCCTTTGTGTCAGAGGTTTTTTTTGGCTGGATCTTTCCCTTTTTTTGTGTCCATCATAAAGCATCAGCCTCACCCTGACAATCTTTTCTAGGACTCCTCATTTCCTTTGTAGCCATTATAAAGCCAATCAACTATACTCTCCCATCCTCAGTTCCCCTAAAAGGTATATAAATTTCCCAAATTCTTTTATTCTTTGGAGCTGTCACTCTTAAAGTGTTGGCATTCCTAGGGGTTGGTAGCCAGAGTGGCTAAAGTCTCAGGGCTCTGTGTGGACTTTGAGCACACAACTCTGTGTGGAGGCCTGAGAGATTGTATCGAACCCCTCTTCTGATTTAAAGACATGGGTTTTCTGACTATTTAATAGTTCTGTGTTTTTTACAGTTCAACAGTCCAGAGGCCATGTGTTTGACACGTTGGAATAGATTAGACCACTAAAGAATGGCAATGCTCTTGGGAGATTTTTTTGGTTTTGTTTTTTGATCTTGCAGGGAAATGAGCAATAGATTCTTCTAGTGCATTGGTTTAGCTCCCCGGTCTGCCTGCAGCGTAGTGAGTCCCCCTCTTTCTTTCACATAGGCAGGTGAAAGACTTTACAGGGTTTCTAGCATAATGTAAACTCTTTATGGATTTATACCAACAGGAGCTCCTTACATCCTGCCTCTAAGCTACAACATCACACCTGGAAAGACTGTTCTGCCTCCAGTCAAAGCTACCTATATCTCACAGCAAATACCCCCCCACTGAATATTGAAAAAGTATTTGCTCCAGGAGATCAAAGAGATTTTTGACATACTACTTGTGCTCCAAAAATCTTAGCTGTTATATATATTATATATATATATTTTAAACCTTAAGGGCAAACGATTATAATAGAATATATCAGTTCTTTCCAGACTTCAAATTGGGACTTGGCATAGAATGCCCCTGCTGTGACGGCTCTGGTTTTGAAAGGTTTAGACCAATCTGCAGTGAATTGGACTGTGAAGACTAGTCTACCAACCTATTGATGATCATGTGTCTCATCTTTTGTTGTGGCCAAAACTGTGGCGAAACTCTATGGGGCAAGGACCCTAAGCCAAGGCTCAATCATTGATGACTTCATGCTTTGACTAATCAGTTTTTGAAAGCCTGGTCATACTTGCAATAGAGAGCCCTCTCTGGTACAAAGATTTTATTTTTTTTTTTTAAACCCTTACCTTCCTTCTTGGAATCAATACAGTGTATTAGTTCTAAGGCAGAAGTATAGTAAGGGCTAGGTAATGGGGGTTAAGTGACTTGCCCAGGGTCACACAGCTGGGAAGTGTCTGAGGTCAGATCTGAACCCAGGACCTCATTTCTAGGTCTGGCTCTCAATCCACTGAGCCACCCAGCTGCCCCCTGGTACAAAGACTTTAAAAGAATGTTTGAATAGTCAAAGCAGAGAAGTTATTTCTATATCATCCATACAATTAAGTTATTAGCAAAATCCCATAAGCATCAGAACATGTTGACAACATTGTGGAAGACTGACCACAAATGAGATTGGATTGAATGCACAAACAAAATATAGACCAGTCTGGAAGAGAACTGAAAGAAGGGATCACAGATAAGTAAGGAAGTGTCAGAATTAATACATTAATTTTGAAATATACTTTAGAAAAACAATCTAAGAATTTAACATATGACCACCATGGCTATGGAATGATCTCTGCCATTCTATTCATACTTATGATCTGTGTTCTTGGGTCGAGGACTCTGTAGGACATCTGGTAAACTTAATGGAAACCTCTGCTGATTTCCTATGTCCCCGGATAATGTTAACACTGGATTCTAACAGACTTTCCCTTTTTCTAGAAACACGATACCATCTACTTGCTGGATTGCCAACCACTGCTGAATCAACCTTCTTATCATGTAGAGAATTTTCTGGCTTTGTGGTCTTTCTTCCCATGGCAATTCTAATTTGGGTTCGTAGTTTTTCTTATAATTCTTGATTAAACTATTCATGAATTTCCAGGGTTATGGTTCACCTTGCCATGGCATGTTGCCCTGAGTCTGAGAGACACAATGCAGAAACCATACCCTGAATGAATATCTATTGTGTTATCTTGGGAAATACCATTCTTGATACCTGAGCTGATGTATTATCTGGCAGGATTCGTTTTATTCCCTGAATTGAACTTCCAGGTAGCATTTAATCTGTTCTCAAAAAATGAAAGGTGAGCCTTCCCAGCCTAGCTTGACTTTCATGACTCTCCAATTATGCCACTGGATTTGTGCAACCCCCCTGTGGATTTTCAGAAGATACCCAACTTAGTATTTCAAGACCTGCAAGACTGAAGGTGATAATTTATCATATTGTCATCTATTCCTGGGACTATGGATCATCATTATTGTTGCTGTTCAGTTATTTTCTGTTGTGTCTGACTCTGTGAGTTCATTTGGGGTTTTCTTGGCAAAGATACTAGTATGGTTTGCCATTTTTTTTCTCCAGATAATTTTATAGATGAGGAATTGAGGCAAATAGGGTTTAAGTGACTTGCCCAGGGTCACGCAGCTAGTAAGTGGTTGAGGCTGAATTTGTACTCAGGAAGATGAGCCTTCCTGATTCCAAGCCCAGTGCTCTATCCACTGGACTACCTAGCTGCCCTCCCAGGACCCTAGGTAGCATATTGAATTAATTCTTCACTGACTTTCTCTAGAATGGTTATCAACAATGGCTATTTGCCCTGTTGGAGAAATATCAATTTAAAGAATAGGATTTGACATTTCTGGAACACATAATCATAGGTCGGTAGGAAATTGCTTTAGGGCACCCCTATACTGGTGAGAAGTCTGAAATAAATCCTTGAGCTTAAAAGATAATAATATAAGTCCATCCCCAAATTTTTCATACTGGCAACCTTTCTGATAGACTTTTTGAAATATCTCATGTGGAAATTTAATATTAATCTATACCTTGTCCTGACACCCCAAAACAACCTTTTTGATTTTAAAGGAAAAGAAAAAAATTTGATTTTAAGATTGAAGCTACAGACTGGTCTCTTCCCCCTTGCTGAAGCAGGGTGGAAATAAGTTCTTTGTTTATCTGTAAACAAGCATCTTGGTAAATAAAACAACAGAATAAAATAGGAAGAGTCAGGTGAAAAAAAGTGGACATACGTTCTGTGTGACCAATCTAAATGTCTTATTCCTGCTGTGCAGAAGACCTGCCTCTTGTCCAGAGTGAGGACAACCCTCCAATCAAAGAGGCTTTGGAAGAGGACATCACTAAGAACATAAATTTTAATAGGGGGAGGAAGTAGTCCTTTTTTTGATTGGAATCATGGACTGAGGAGATGTGTGGTTTGCCTGAGTGGGGGTGGGGGTTGGTTGGAGGGGGTTGGTGGTGGGAAGGGAACTGGTACTACCAGCTTCTAGGGGGAGGCAGCTCAGAGAGCAGCTGCCTCTATGTGACAGGTACCTTTTCTTTCTCTGGCCTGCTTTTTGTTATTTAGTAAATTATTATAAATTAAGATATGGTCTCCAGAGAATTTTAATCATGATACAAGGCATTGGACAATGGCAATAGAACTTAAATTCAGCAAGCTTCAAACAATGATTTACTTCATCCTTTTTATTAATATATCCAGACCCTACTTATGAGAAAGAGCACCATCTACATCCAGAGAAAGAACTGTGGGAGTAGAGACACAGAATTAAAAACATTTCCTTGATCACCTGGTTCGATGGAGATATGATTGGGGACGTAGACTCTAAATGATCACTCTATTGCAAATATTAATAATATGGAAATAAGTCTTGATCAATGACATATGTAAAACCCAGTTGAATTACTCATTGGCTACAGGAGAGGGAGGGAAGAGGAGAAGAAAAGAAAAGGAATCATGTAACCATGGAAAAACATTCTAAATTAATTAATTAAATAAATGAATTGAAAAAATTTATATATATATCCAGACCCTCATAAGTAATTCAACATGTAAACCTTTCTATTCAGTATTTCATTAGAAGCCACTCTCAGGTATTTTGGGAACTATGTGTATAACTCTATCTCCTAGGATATACAGCCTTCGGAGGCAATGTGCTTGGGCCAAGTCTTTTGTGCAACAGGCCTATCTGGATTCAGGAAATCCTCCGCCATGCCTGCTAGTTTCTGAATGGGTAAGAATAGCATAAGGCTTGAGGTCTGCCACTTATAGAGCTACCTCTACTACCTGGTAGATTGATAAGGGTAGAGGGCTAAGGAGAGGACATGGGAACCAGTGGCCATAGGATGCTTGCTCCATTCCTGGTTCAGACTTTCTCACCAATGATATTCTCCCTGCCAAGATATGGTCTCAAGTTTTAAGAAGATGTTGGAGGCTCCACAGTATTTTCTGACTTACTCTGTGTTGATTATTTCTAGCTTTAGATTATTGCTCCCACTTCAACTGGATGACTTTTGTGGAGTCTTCTGGGTTTGGTTTTCTTCCCATTTCACGATTCCTGCTGAGCCTTCTGGATCCCTTTTTACCCAATGAACCTTGGCTGGATCCCAGAGCAGCATTCTAATAACCCTGTGGTATCACAACTTGGGCTGTACTCTTCTTTCAACCCAGCATATATTATCCTTAATCCCCTATCCTATTATTTGTTCTTAATCACAGGCACCTGTAAAAGCAGGGTGGGGATTACTAACATACTTTCCTTTTACAGTCCTCCCCAGCAGAGATCTCTTCCTTCTTGGAAGTCATAGTGTCATGTTGCCTGGGACACTCACTGATAATCCTCTTTTTCTCCATGGCAATGTACACTGTTCTTGTATACTGTTGTCATGATGAAGGGGAAAAACCGACAAAGCTATGGAGAGCAGAGGAGAGCACCCTTCCTGTAACTAGGCTTTCTGTTCTGAAATGGGCACCAAGAACACCAACAGTGTAGAGGAGGAACAGAAGGGCAGAAAGACCACACCACAATCTTCCCCCAGTCGCCTTCCCAGTAAGATAACACATTAATGGAGCACATAAAGTAGTTTCATGGGGCCTCCAAAAAGAAGTGGAGTTTGATCTAAATCTTTTCTTTTGCTTGGAAACTCTTGAATTTGGCAATTACATTTCTGGGTGTTTTCTTTTCTGGATCGAATGTCGCAGGTGTTCTATGAATCCTTTCAATGTCTATATTGCCCTCTTGTTGTAGGACTTCAGGGCAATTTTGCTGAATTATTTCTGTTAGTATGGAGTCCAGGTTTCTATTAATTTCTGGTTTTTCTGGAAGACCAATTATTCTCAAATTGTCTCTTCTAGACCGGTTTTCTTGGTCTGTCACTCTCTCATTGAGATATTTCATGTTTCCTTCTATTTTTTCAGTCTTTTGACTTTGTTTTATTTGTTCTTATTGTCTTGAGAGATCATTAGCTTCTAATTGCTCAATTCTAGCCTTTAGGGATTGGTTTTTGGCTATAATCTTCTGGTTTTCGGCTATGATCTTTTGGTTTTCGGCTATAATCTTCTGGTTTTCGGCCATAATCTTCTGGTATTCCTTTTCAATCTGGTCATTTCTGGTGTTCAATTTGCTTATCAGTTCATTTGGTTTCTGAGCCTCACTTTCCAATTGCAAGATTCTACCTTTTAAACTGTTATTTTCTTGCCAGAGCTCTTCCATTTTCCTCAAAATCTCAGTTTTGAACTCTTCCATAGCTTGTGAGGAATTTTCCTTATTTGAGGAGGGTCTGGATGCTTGTTTGTTCTCCTCCTCTGTTTGCTCGGTTGTCTGGATTTTCTCTGTGTAAAAGTTGTCGAGTGTTAAAGACTTCTTTTTCTTGTTGTTAATCTTTCTCTTCTGAACTTCCTGAGCTGGGTAGCCATCGTTAGCCCAGCAGCTTCTCAGGTTTATCCTCACACTCAGGGTCTGTCCAGGGTCTGTCCGCGGTCTTTTGGCTCCTGAGGTCTGAGTTCTGGTTTTTTCCAAGGTCAAGCCCCCTGGTGGACCCCCTTGCTTGATCTTCTACCAGAGGTTTCTTTACAAGTCCCAGGGCACTGCTTCCACAGTCGTATACCCGTCTGCACTGGTTCCCCACTCAGGGTTTCAGAGCTTTAGCTTGTGGCTGTGTCTGCCTCCACCCACGCCTCCGCCCGCGTCTGCACTCTGAGCCTGTGTTCTGCTCCTGTGCTCAGGTTTGTGTGTGGGTTTTTTTAGCTTTTTGGGGTCCTAAATCTTGCTGCTCTCAGGAACAGGCCCCAGAGCTGCCAATGACTCGATGGGTGCCCCAAACTTGCTCTATTTCTTTTTAGCTGGCTTCGGCGCTATAGGTGTTGTGTGTGGAGGGGGTGGGGGTGGGGTGGTTGCTCAGCCTGTGATTTAGTGAGAGCTGTTTCACCCCTTTATAGCTTGGAAATGCCTCGATTCCATGTACCTTCCATGCTGTGCCCTGTTGTGGGGTTCCTCCGTTCGTCTGGACTTGTTTTTATGTCCCCTTGAGGAGTTTTGTGTGTTTCGGTCAGGAGAGGTTAAGAGCTGCTTCTTACTCTGCCGCCATCTTAACCCGGAAAAAAAACTGATCTAAATCTTGAAGGTTGCTTGGGATTGACACCAAATTCTTACAGAGGAGACTGTCTGGAATGCTAGCTACAGGGCACTTGTGCCATGCCCCACTCTGACAAGCCTTACTTTGCTCAGTTTCTCCCTCTACTACTCTTCATTTAGAAAAAAACCTTCTGAACCCAACTCCAGAACTTCTCCTATTCCTGGGTAAAGTATAGTATATATAGTAAGTGCTATACTCTGTAAGCACCGGGGATACAAATATGAGTAAAAATAAAGGATTTACATTCTAATGGGGAAAGATAGCATATAAAAGGGAGCAGAAAAATGTGTGTGTGTGTGTGTGTGTGTGGCCTAGATACAATTTAGAAAAGTCCAGAGAATCAGGAATAGAGCCAAGAAATGTGGGAAGCCAATAAGAGAATAGATAAAAATCTGAGACCCCTCTTTTGACACCTTTTATGATCCATACCTTTTCTTATTGGAAAAACATTATAGACTTATTGAAAAGCTTTGAGTCCTTAGCAGACCAGCAACTACTGAGTTAAAAATTTCTCTCCTTGATAATTAAGAAGCCTGAACTCTAAAAAATATAGTCAAGGCTGGACACAGACAAAGATAGAGATAAGACTGAAGCCAGACTTTATCTGACCAGGTACAGATCTGTAAATCAAGGCAGAATGCAATTAGTAAACATCTTCATGAAATATATTTCTGCTCCCAGAATTAACCCCTACTAATTGGTGGTTGGAATTTGGCCCTTGTCCTTGTACCTATATCTCTCTACTTTTAGACTTTAATGGATTGTGTATGATTTGTAACCCCTTCACAGCTGTGACTCTTTCTTTGTGTTCTTTGTTTGAAACCAGTATAAAATAAAGTCCAAATCCCATAGCATTAGAGCAACATGGGCTAACCACTAGCCTGGTTGTTCTCATTTTCTTTTTCCTGTCTTAACAATCCGATTCCACCAAACGCCACTCAGGACCCCTACCATATAGAGCTGGCTCTCTATAAAGAAAGGATTAATGAAAGCTCACTTGAGCACTTCTTCAAATGGAAGATCTGGGAAGTAATTCATCCATCAGAGGAGAGGACAGAGGCATCTTCCAGATTGAGAAATTCCTGGGATAGTGGTGAAGTCCGATTTGGGGAGTTCATCTGGATATTTCTTCTGTCACCTTTGCCTCTGTTCTTTCCTGATCTTAGGTGAAAGAGTCCATTGAAAGAGCATTTACACTGGAGTAGGGTGCAACCTTCTGACCTTTGAAAGGTCCAGAAACTAAGTCACCAGAAGCCTAGGAGCTGATATATGCTAGATTTTGCTGATAGCTGAGCTTCCTGAGCAGCTAAGTCTTGAGTGATCTTCTTGACTTAGTAAGGAAGGGATTCAAGACGGTCAAGGAGAAGCAGTGACTCTTGCTTTAGGAAGTGAACTTGGTGGAGCAAATTCTTTCTAGAAACCATTTTAAAATTTCAGTCCAATCTCCTCAAGGATTGAATAGCACAGGGCAGAGTTTTGAGTATTGAGTTAAGTATTGAGTCCAAATTTGTACTTCTTGCTCTATTTTCTCAGTAAATATCCCTTTGTAAAAACTAATTTATGTTAATTGGTTAAAGGAAAGGGTACTGGCAGTAGGAGAGAATATGCTGAAACCTGGGCTAGAATTTCTGGAATTAAAGAAAGAGGTCCCTCCTTGACCCCTAAGGTATATTTCTAGAACCCTGTGGGGAAGATATAGTCTTGCTTAAGGACTTACCTGATCTGTGAGAGTGAAAATTGAGATAAAGATCCTCAGAATTTTGGCTTACAAATGATTGAACAAATGAATGAATGAAAATGAATTTGTTAAGCACCAACTAAGCGGTTAGGTACTAGGAATACAAATACAGAAAACTAGATATTGTTTTAGAGTTCCCATTCTAATAGAAGAAGGCAACACCAAAGAGGGAAATGTTGGCCAGGGAGTGGTATTTGGGGCTGAGAAATTATAGGGATGGTGAATGGAATCACTGGGCAATTGAGTGACACACCTGTCCTTTCTGGAATGGGATTGTTATTTTGATTACTGTTTACATAGCCCAGAAGAGGAGGCATGCTTGGAAGCATCACCAGAAAATGGCCAACTGCATCATGGAGGATCTGGAAGGTCCTGGATTTGGTAAAATCTCACCAATAGAAGTAATTGCCCTTATGGCAGGAGCTGTGGTATCAAGAGAATGGCAATAGCATGGCTACAAGATTGCCAGGGTGAATCTGTAATAATATGATAATCCTCATAGGTAAAATGAAGGAGTTAGACAAGATGACTTCTAAAGTCCTTTCTAGTTCTAAGTCTATGGATGATCTACCTGTAGGCCAACCTGTCTATAAAGATAACTATAAAGATATATGCCTATCTATAAAGATAACAGATCGGAAATCCCATTTCATTCCTCTAAGGGCATACTTGAGGACTCCACATATTGTATACAAGCAGTTCCAAATTTAATGGCAAAGTGAATCTAGAAGTTCTTTTGTAAATTGGCTATCCAAAACTTTAAAGACATTTTCCCATTGGATCAATTTTATGATTAATCCCTATGTTCCCAGGCTGGCCCATAAAATTTCAATTCAACAATTCAATAAATGTTTATTAAGCACCTCTGTGCCAGGCACTGTATTTGGCAATGAATATACATTTGGAATGGGTATTGGCACACATACAGAGAGCCTTTGACACCCTTTCCCCATGTGGAGAGACTGGAAAGTGTGCTTCTAGGAATTTCCTCAACTGTAAAATGGGGATAATTATAGCATCAACTTCCCAGAGTTGTTGCAAGGATTAAATGTGGTATTGGAAAGTGTTTAGCACAGCGCTAGGCACATTGAAGATACCATATAAATGCTAGCTGTTTTTGCTAGGAAAGGATTCAAGACATTTTATGAAAAAAGATGGTGACACCTTATAAAGAGACGGGGACACCTAACCTCCCTCAGATCTAGAGATAAGTTTAGGCCATGCCACCTATATGGTCCAAAAGGGAAAGAAGGATTGACATAGCAAGAAATGAGACAGAGATACAACACCTCTCTTTATTTCTTTTTATGTAAGCACACATACATAAATTTACATACAGGTAATTTCTTTCCCCTTTGAGATGCCAGCAAAAACATTATCTGATGTTGGAAGTAACAGAAGTGGTTTCTGATTCTTTCCTACTCCTATAATAGTCCTATAAATCTGGTCTGTTTTCCTTCTTCAGAAAAATAAAGCATTTTTACAAAAAAAAAAAAAAAAAAAAAGACTTTCACATCATAGAGTCTATGGCCCCCATGGTCTGGAAAATCCATATAAAAATTCTTGGCCTTCTTTGTACTATGCATGATTTGAAATTGAGGCTGTCCCAACATTGGCCTTGAGTGAGCGGTCCATTTCACTCTTTTATATATTCACTCAGAAACATGATATTTTCAGCTATGATTGTTGTGCCTTGTCTTCTCCAAAAATTTGAGTTATGAAGAGTCAGACAGGACTAATCTAACTAAGCTAACTTCACTATAAACTCCTTGGAGCAAGAAGCAGGTCTTAAGCTTTGTTGTATAAAGTTGACAGAGCTAAGAGCACTTCCATGGTTCCTTTAGAATATATACTCAATGATCAATTAATGAATGAGGAAAAAAAGAACTCATTGAAGAATCTGGGAACATATGATTCAGGGGCATGTCTGCATAGATGTATGGCACTTTCTTATTTTCTGTTAATCTGATAGCAGGTTCTTAGAATTGTAGAGCAACAGGTGACCTTAGAGACCATCTAGTCTAATCCTTTCATTTTATAAGTGATTTGGGGGTTTGGAGGAAGGCTCAGTAAGCCCAAGTGATTTTTCCAAGGATGCATAGCTTGTAAGTGGCAGAATGAGATAGGACAAGATCTCAGGTTTTTTTGGCTTCTAGGTTTGGATTCTTTCTAATGTGATTTATTTTTATTTTTATTTTTTAAATTTATTTTTTTTTCCATGGATAGATTTTGATTCTTTGGCCTCTACTTTAATGCTATTGTTTAAAGCAGCCTTTCTTTTAGGGATTCAAATACTGGTTTTATCATATGACAGAAAGGGATATTTACCATTATCCCAATAATGGACATATTTCTGCTATAATTAGTAAATTAATGTGCCCCCCAAAAGTAAGAGGTACCCCTTTAGGAAACAATGACTTTATAGAAGAAGTTAAACTTGAATAGTATCTATATCTAAATCAAATAAGAATCTATATACTAGCAATGTATTTAGTAGTGTAGAGGAACTTTTCTTCAAAATAAACTCTTCGAACATGTGGTTTGAACATTGTAATGAGATTAAGGCACCTCAAGGAATTAAAGATTTAAAATCTTTGTGTCACAGTTTCTTCCTTGACACAAATGACCCAGGCATATAGCTCAGGGCAAATTTCATTTCTCTGATGTATAACTCCCCATCAAGGAAATCTGGGAAATTCCTGTATGACATTACAGAGTACATCATCAGCCGCTCCCTTTGCATGCACAATTCAAAGGATTTAAAGAATGAACGAAATTGTTTCTAAATGAATGGATGAAAAAGTATTAATTAAAAACTTTCTTTGTGCCAAGCACGGTGCTAAATGCTGGGAATACAAATAAAAAAGTAAATATATCAATTCTCAAAGAGTTTGCATTCTCATGAGTAAAATAACACATATAGGAGAGTGGTGGCCAGGGAGGGCCACCTTGGTCCAGAAAGTTATAGCAATAGACTGAACCATCCCATCCAAGAACAATGGCAGGGTTTCTTTGTTCCATGGCTCTAGAATTGGAGGGGAAAGCAGTTAAGGATGGCAAGATGCTTGGCAAAGTTTCAGAGAAGATGTCTAGAGAGTAGGGAGTAAAGTAGCTTTCCTGGGGAGGTGGGGAAAGCCCAATTGATCAATGGTCAAAGGATATGAAAAGGCAGTTCTCAGATGAAGAAATCAAAAACATCTATAGTCATATGAAAAAATGTTCCAGATCACTATTGATTAGAACATTGCAAACTAAGCAACTCTAAGATACTACCCCATGCTTTTTAGATTGGCTAATATGACAAAAAAGAATAATAAATGCTAGGGAAGATGTGGGAAAATTGGAATATTAATACACTTCTTGGTGGAGGTGTGAACTGAAATAACCATTCTGGAGAGCAATTTGGAGCTATGTCTAAAAGACTATAAAACTGAGTATATGCTTTGACCCAGGAATACCACTACTTCGTCTATATCCTAAAGTATACTAAAGAGATCATAGAGAAGGGAAAAGGACCTCTGTGCACAAAATTATTTTTAGCAGTAATCTTTGTAGTGGCAAGAAATTGGAAATTGAAGGAATATCCATTAATTGAGGAATGACTGAACAAGTACTATGTTCCACATTATACTATAGTATACTATATTCCATAAGAAATGACCAAAGGGATGACTTCAGAAAAACTTGTATGGACTGATGCTAAGTGAAGTGAACAGAACCAAGAGAACACTGTGTATAGTAATGGAAATATTGCATGATGAGCAACTGAAGACTAAGCTTAATAGCAATACAAGGACAAAAGACAGCTCCAAGGGATTCATGATGAAAAGTGCTTTCCACATCTGTCAGAGTATGAATGCTAATTGAACTATGCCGTTTCTTGCCTCATTTCCTTCATGAGTTTTTTCTTACATGTGCCATATATGTCTTCTTTCACAACATGAGGAATAGGGGAATTTGTATTGCAAGATAATACTGGAATAACCTATATCAGATTGTTTGCCCCCTGGGGAGGGGGTAGTTGAGGGAGGGAGAGAGGGAGAGAATTTGGATTGTAACAGGTCAGATAGCAATTGTAAAAAATTGTTTCTACATGCAATTAAAAAAAATTGAAAAGAAAGGCAAGAACTAAAAACTTAAGAAAAGGTCTAGGAGAGGCACTCAATTAGGACATTGGATATTAGGGCAGAAGTACCAGAGATGTGTTCAAACCTTCAGGATATGGCCTATAGTGGGCAGCAAGGTAGAGAGTAGGAAGTTCATAGGATTTAAAAAATGCACAAACTTTCTAATAAATTGAAAGATGCCATCTGGTTCCTATCAGAGCCCATGGAAGGTTACAATGCTCACCAGAGATTACATCTACTCCTGTAGCTTTTAGGGCATTTTCCTAAGTAGTGTCCCTCCTTCGACACTTCCTTTGATAACTTAGAACTCATGGCTATTGGCATGACGTTTTCCTAATATCATTTACACTTCTTGGAACTCTCAGCTTCAACTGATGCCATCAATTGTTCTCTGTTGTGGTCATCCTGGAGATCAGGGACTGTTTTTAATCTTCCTCAGCACTTAGCACAATGCTAAGTGTTAGTAGTAGGAATGTAGAAAACGCTTAATAAATGTTTGCTAGTTGATTGGTCTCTATGCCTTTTTGCATAGCATGTAGCTTTGCTTTTGGTTCATAACCCCTTTATTTCTCATTAGTTTCTAGCAGCTTCTGTCATCACATTTCTTCCTGGTCACATGTAGAATTTGGTTCTTCTTGAAGTTTCCATTTGGCAAGGGGATAGTTGAGGGAGGGAAGGAGAGAATTTTGATTGCAAAAGGTCAGATAGTAATTATAAAAAAATTTTTTCTACATGTAATTAAAAAAATAAATGGAAAAGAAGGGTGTTGTGAGGGCTATTTAGCAATTAATTTAGTATTAGTGTTGGACCTAGCAGGAAGGGCTGGAGAATTCCAAGATGGAATGAAGGAGCAGGAAGTGGGGTTTGTGCTCTGAGAGAGACTCCATTAGTAGTTGGGGACATAACTGTTGCTAACCCTGGGAGATCTCAGAGTTAGGGAAAACTGCATCCAGATTCCCTGGGATCCTGAGAGGTGGAGGCTTTCAGCAGTGGACATCAGACCTGCAGATCAGCACCAAGTGGGAAGTGGTTTGTGATCTGGTGGATAGCATTGCAAACTCTCTCTCCCTACCTGGGTACCTTGGATCACCTATCCTGGTGGAGTTGGCTCTTGGCATTCTGTGACCATCCTTGGATTTACTGTGAGACCCCAATTGAAAGCCATCCTCAGGCCCTTTAGTTGAGCTGACCAAACCTGGCTGGAACCAGGTTTGAAGAAGCTTTCCCTGTGACTTCAGTACTGCTTCCTTTGGGCCTTGCCTGGCTTAGGTCACTAGAATAGTTTAGTCAAGTCCTTCCCCTGACCCAGTGGTTTGCCCTTAGGTTGTAAGTATAGAATCCCTTATTCCCATCCTTTATTATTGTTTCCCTCAATTAAACTGTTATAAACTTTTACCTTTTGCCTGCTGGTTCCATAGACCCTGGCCTAGGAGGGCTGAGTGACTGTTGGCCTAACAGCCATTCCTATTGACAGTTAACAGCTTGGCTGTAAATCCTGGTCTCCTTATCCTGGTTGGTCCTGTCTCTCCTTCAACCCAGTGTGAACCCACAAACCATTTAGTTACATTTAATAATAATAGTTAATATCCCTGGAGCCCCACAATTACAAGGGCAAGAACTAAAAACTTTAAAAAAGATTTAGGAAAGGCAGCAAAGCAATATATATCTATGGGTATTTAAAAAATAATTCAATGTTTGTATTTTTATTTTATTTTTTATTTTTTCAGTTACATGTAGAAATACTTTTAAAAATTCAGATTTTTCTCCCCTCCTAACCTTCTCCCCCATCCCTGAGGTAGTGAATAGACTGATATAGGTTAAACCTGTACTTCCATGTAATACATATTTCCATTTTACTCATGTCATTATAGAAGATACATATCACATATACAATGGAAATCTCATGAAGGATATATAGTGGGAGATGGCAT
This sequence comes from Gracilinanus agilis, assembly GCF_016433145.1. Classification (NCBI taxonomy): domain Eukaryota; kingdom Metazoa; phylum Chordata; class Mammalia; order Didelphimorphia; family Didelphidae; genus Gracilinanus; species Gracilinanus agilis. The sequence continues at coordinate 580,433,521 of NC_058131.1, forward strand.
GCTTTGGTCTGCACTCAGTTTCTAATAGTTCCTTCTTTGGCTGTGGTTTGGGTGCTTTGTCTTATACTATATCACTCCCTCTAAAATCCTCCTTAGATGATATGATGGTATACTTAAAGAATCCTAGAAAATCAACTAAAAGTCTAGTGGAAATAACCACTATAGCAAAGTTGCAGGATACAAGATAAACCCACATAAATCATCAGCATTTCTATATATTTCCAACAAACTCAGCTGCAAGAGCTAGAAAGAGAAACTTCATTTGAAATCACTAGATAATATAAGATATTTAGTAATCTCTCTATCAAGATAAACACAGGAATTATATGAACACAACTACAAAATACTTTTCATATGATTAAAACTAGATCTAAATAAATGGAAAAATGTTAATTGCTCATCGGTAGGATGAGCCAGCATAATAAAAATTATAATTTTGCCCAAATTAATCTACTTATTCAGTGACATACCTACTGAACAACCAAAAAACTTTTTATGTAATTAGAAAAAATCATAATGAAATTCATCTGTAAGAACAAGAGATCAAGAATATTGAGAGAAATAATAAAAAATATTTGAAGAATGGGGGCCTAGAAGTACAAGATCTTAAACTGTACTATAAAGCAGTGGTCATCAAAATAATATGGAACTGACTAAGATACAGAAGGGAAGATCAGTGGAATAGACTTGTGGTAAATGACGTCAAGACAGTCTATGATAAACCCCCAAATTCTAGCTTTGGGGACAAAAATCCACTATTTGACAAAAACTGCAGGGAAAATTGGAAAACAGTATGGGAGAGATTGGGTCTAGATCAACATCTCACACTCTACACCAAGACAAATTCAGAAAGGGTAAATGACTTGAATATAAGGAAGGAAACTATAAGTAAATTAGGTGAACATAGAATAGTATACTTCTCAGATCTGTGGGAAAGGAAGGAATTTAAGACCAAGCAAGAGACAGAGAACGTTACAAAATGTAAAATGAATGACTTTGATTATATCAAATTAAAAAGGTTTTGTACAAACAAAACCAATGCAACCAAAATGAGAAGGAAAGCAACAAACTGGGAGAATATTTTTATAACAAAACTTTCTGACAAAGGTTTAATTTCCCAAATATATAAGACACTTGGTTGAATTTACAAAAAAATCAAGCTGTTCCCCAATCAACAAATGGTCAAGGGACATGAATACTCAGTTTTCATATGATGATATTAAAACTGTCAAGAAACACATGAAAAAGTGTTCTAAATCCCTCCTGATTAGAGAAATGGAAATTAAAACAACTCTGAGGTACCACTTTATACCTAGCAGACTGGTCAATATGGCAGCAAAGGAAAGTGATAAATGTTGGCAGGGATGTGGCAAAATTGGGACACTAATACATTGTTGGTGGAGTTGTGAACTGGAGGGCAATTTGGAACTATGCGCAAAGGGCTTTAAAAGACTGCCTATTCTTTGACCCAGCCATACCACTGCTGGTATGATAATAAGGAAAGATAATAAGGAAAAAGACTTGTACAAAAATATTTATAGCTGCACTCTTTGTACTGGCAAAAAATTGGAAAATGAGTGTGTGCCCATTGATTGGGGAATGGCTGAACAAATTGTGGCATCTGATGGTGATAGAAAATTATTGTGCTGAAAGGAATAGTGAACTGGAGGAATTCCATGTGAACTGGAAAGGCCTCCAGGAATTGATGCAGAGTGAAAGGAGCAGAACCAGGAGAACATTATACACAGAGACTGATACATTATGGCACAGTTGAATGTAACAGACTTTTCTACTATCAGCAAAGTAATGATCCAGGACAATCCAGAGGAACTTATGAGAAAGAACGCTCCCCACAACCAGAGAAAGAACTGTGGGCACAGAAATGCAGAAGAAAAACATATGAACGATAATGTAGTTTGTTAGGGATATGATTAGGGTTTTAACGTTAAAGAATCACACTACTGCAAATATAAATAACATGGAAATAGGTTTTGAACAACGATACATGTATAGCCCAGTGGAATTGCTTGTCAGCTCCGGGAGTGGGGAGGAAAGGGGCAGGGGGAATCATGAATCATGTAACCATGGAAAAAAAATACTAAACATAAATAAACAAATAAATAAATAAATAAATGAATAAATAAATGAATAAATAAATAAATAAATAAAATCCTCCTTATTTCCAAAGAGATGACACAGGCCATTTCCTTTTCCAGGGATTTATCTCAACACCACAAAGGGCAGGCAGCCAGGTGGCACAGTGGATAGAGTACTGAGCCTGGAGTCAGGAAGATTCATTATCCCGAGTTCAAATCAACACCCATTGCTGTGTACCAGTGTTGATATAAGAGATAGATGTATATTTCAGAATATTAGAGAATGAACCTTAGGAAAGATTTTAGAGATATCTAATCGTGTGAAGTTGGGCAAGTCACTTAATCCTGTTTGCCTCAGTTTCTTCATCTGTTAACCACTCCAATATCTTTGCCAGGAAAACTCCCAAAGGGGTCCAAAGAGTTGGACACAATTTAACAACAGTATAACATATTCAGTATCACAAGCCTGAAGGAAAATAACATTTTAGAACAGAAGTGTCAGACACATGGCTAGATTTGTGTAGCATCCATGATCCTGAGAGGTCTCCAACTGCCCTCAACTGCCCCCTCTCCTGGAGTTCTGGGGGGCACTATGGAATTCAGAATTCAGAATTCAGACCTCTCAGGATCATGGATGCTACACTTGGGAACTGGATTAAAACACAATTGGGAAATACATACCCTCCCCCCCCCCCCCAATGCAATAGATGATTACATAGACAAGGCTATTATGTGGTTTTCTAAGTTACAGTACCTTAGCAGGGATCCTTATATATGGCATAGAGGCCCCTTTCTACTTGGGAATGACACCACTGCTCTAAGGTCCATGGGGTAGCAGAGGGAGTCATAGCTCAAACAGTAAATTCAGCCCCCCAAGGACCACTGCATCTGAAGCCTCCCCTTGCACTACAGGATGCTGTCCTGACCTGAAGCCTTCTAGGAATAAGCCTTGACATCAAGAGCAAACGTATCCTTTACACCTCGAATAGGGACTGAGTTATCAATTATTAGAAGCTATTTCCTGAAGTATCTGGAGCAAGGCAGGAGTGTACAGCATCGATATAAGAGATAGACGTATATTCTAGAATAATAGGAAGTGAATCTTAGGCAAGATTTTAGAGATATCTAGCCCCTATTTAATAAGTAAGGAGACTAAAGTCACACAGGTAATTAGAGAAGGAACTCAATTTGATCATTTCTTAAGCATTAATTAAGCACTGTGCTTAGTTCTAGAGGTTGTGAAGAGATTTAGTTTCTACCTGACACCTCATTTATATTTAGCTTTACATTTTAAGGCAAGTATTTTTTTTTTTTAAAGTCTTATCTTCTGCCTTAGAATTGATCCTGAGTCTCAGTTCCAAGGCGGAAGAACAGTAAAGGCAAGGGAGTCGGGGTAAAATGATTTGCCCAGGGTCACATAGGTTGGAGAGGTCTGAGGCTGAATTTGAACCCAAGGTCTTTCTTCTCCAGGTCTGACTCTCAATCCACTGAGCCACCTGGCTGTCTCAAAGCTTGTATTTTTAAGCATGGTTTGTTCATTACCCAATAAAACCTGTCTTATAGAATCACAGAATATTGGAACCAGGAGATACTTTAGAGATTCATGATCTCTATTCCTGTTGTTTGAATGACAGTTCCGCCATTCTTCGTTTGGTCTTTGAGTTCTTGGTTCTTTTGGTGTGTACCCTACCCTTATTGAAATGTAAGTTCCTTTGGAGATAGGCTATATTTCTTTTTGTTTATATTTGTTTTTTCAGTGCTTAGCATAGATCCTGCTACTTAATTAGTATTGTTTCCTTCTTTCTCTTCCTTAGTGCTACCACTCCCAGAATATACTGGTTTTTGTTTTTTTTTAGGCAAGAAAAGCAGCTTTTCTTTGATCCCTCCCATTTATTTATTTAAGAATTCTTAGTAGTTTACCATTGATTTGAAGGTTTGACTTCTTGTCAAGCCATCAGGAAGCAGAAATCCTAAAGTGGAATTGATAACATAAGTAGTAAACAAATATTTATTAAGAGATTTGTGCTAAATGCTGGTGACTCAGAACTCATTGTTTGCCATATCAGGAAGGAGAGAGAGGAATTTGGCTCAGAATTAAAAAAAAAAAGCTAAAATTGTTTTTACATGTAATTGAAGAAAAATATTTTAATTTTTAATTATTTAAGTTATTTAATTAAATTAATTAAATAATTTTTTTTCTATACCCCCACCTTCTCTCTGTCTTGGAATCAATACTGGGCATTGGTTCCAGGGCATAAGACTAGTAGGGGCTAGGCAATGGGGTTAAGTGACTTGCCCAGGATCACACAGTTAGAAAGTCTCTGAGGTCATATTTGAATCCAGGACTTCTCATCTCTAGGTCTGGCTCTCAATCCACTGATTGACCCATCTGTTTCCTTAATTAGATAATTAAATAACAATTAAAAATTTTAATGGTCATTTTATAAAAAAAGATAATGAAAAGTGAAAGCATGGTGTTTATAATGGCAAGTATGAACAAGGATCCACTTATCTGTGTGGATAAAGGATAAACAGCTTACTTAGTAAGATTCTGATAGTGTATTTACAAGGGAGAAGGTGTCCTGACTTTTGAGTCATAAGTATTTTGAGCTCTGAGTCTTATCTCCCTGTGACTAAGGGGGATGACTATCACACAAAGAAGTATCCCTCATAGATGCCTAGATGCTTTTATTCTATAATTCTTTGATCAGAAAATAGTGTTCTGGCCAATGACTAGAGTACAAGTTCCCACAGGGGCAGGATAGCATAACTGATAGGGCCCTGGAGTTCTAAATATATGATCCTATGGCTGACTTCAATGGGTTTTTTATTTCATTGTGGGTCCTTCTGCTGGTGGTATATACAAAAACCCATTCTTGACTTGGAGTCAAGAAGACCTTGGTTCAAATCCTGACTACAGACATTTATCTATGGGACCCTGGGTAGGTCGTTTCACACCTTTGTTCTACAGCTTCTTCATTTAGAAAATGAAGAGGTGGGACTTGATGGCTTCTAAGATCCTTGCAAGCTCTAAATCTGTGAAATGATGATCTTGTTCCTGTCTTCATAACAATTTTTTCTCTTTGTCTTCTTTATGTTACATGAGCAATTAGGGGAACACATAGGATTACCGTAATTTACATAATGAAATGATTTAATGGAATAGGGAGATTAAATGTTGTATATGGGGAATATTAAGTAGGTATTTCTGGCTAAAACCATAAGATGGTGAAAGGAAACAAATGTACAATAAACTTGGAAAGCTTCACTGGGGATAGATGATGCAGGGTTTTTAATGCCTGATAGAGAGGGCTAGAGTTTATTCAAGAGGCCATAAGGAACCACTGTGATTTCTTAAGGGATTGAATTGATCAGACATGTATTTTAGGAGAATCAGTTTGACATCTGTATGGAGATGGATTGACTAAAGAGGGAAAATTTGAGTCAAAGGCACCAATTAGCAACTATGGCAACAGTCAAGGGAGAAGTCATAAGTTTGCAATTTGTCTAGGAAAGAGGTGAATGAGGATGGTTGTAGTACGAAGGATAAAAAGGAATGAATACAAGAGATATTCATAGAGGTAGGTTCAGCAGAACATGGCAGTATGGTAAATAGAGGGGATGAGTGAGAGAAGATTCTGGGATGATTCCAAGATTGAGAACCTATATTCATGGGTTAGTTGTACCTTCGACAGAAGCAGAGAAGTTATGAAGAGGGAAGAATCTGGGGAAAAAAAGATAATGAGTTCTGTTTTATCATTGTAATAGAGGTGTGGAAGGGACATACATTGGTAAATATCCATAAGCAATTTGGCCAGCATGGATCTCCCTATATTGTGACTTGCTTGATAGTTACTTTCAGTTATCTTAACATTTTGAAGGAATATTATGTGGTTTTTACATAGATAGAGATATCCCCTTGTTAGAGGAGATCCTTTAAGTGGCATTTTCCTTTACCAATTCAAATGCTTTTATGTTGTCATTATAAAACAAAAAATTAGGAGAGTGGACTCTTTTATTCTCTATACTTTTCAGTCACTTGAGAGGAGGTTTAGAAAAGTCCATTATTATCATTTATTCACTTCGCAATGTTATCAAGAGTCAGTGGGTGTATCTAGATTTGTAACTCTTCAAAGATAATTCAAAATTGCTTTCCAAAATGGTTGGATTAGTTCACAATTTCACCAACAATGTATTAATGTTCTCATTTTCCACATCCCTTCCAACATTTGTCATTTTGCCCTTTTACCATTTTAACCAATCTGATAGGTATGAAATGATATCTCAGAGTTTTTTAACTTGCATTTTTCTAATAATACTTTAGAGCATTTTAAAGTATATTTATATATAGCTTTGATTTCTTCATCTAAAAACTGTGGGTAGGCTACTTTTGGTATCTTCTTACAGTGAACTCTGTTGCCAACTCTACAAGTCGTCTCCCCATCAGTGGCAGTAGCTAGCTCAGCCAACCCTCTTAAGTTAATGGAGCTCCAAGGAACCCATCCCAGGCTGCCTCATGAGTCATGTTCCTTCTTCATGCTTCACCCTATGCAATGTAGCAGGTAAGCAAATATAAAAAATAAGCCCAATAAATGCATTAAAAAAGGAGCAAAATGATATGTGAGGTTCAAAAGAAGGAAAAATCATTTCTGACTAGGGTGGGGAAAGATAGTATCAGAGAAAGAATCAAGGAGGAGGTGTTATTTGAACTGTGTAGAATTTTCTGATACTTAAAACCTTACTTTGCCACTATAGGAATTCTGGGTTCCTATTGAATTACACTCTTTGGGACAATCTGGTTATATTAGGTGCATGTTTTGTAAAATGTCTTCAGCTTTTCAAGAGACTAAAAAGTTAATGTGTCTCCCTTAGTCCAGAACTTACTACCAGGAAATAATCTGAAATCATAGAATTTATTTTACAGGAGTGGTAAATTGCTCTTTTATGCTTACATTTATTGTTCTTCTGTAATGATTTCTGGGTTCCTATTGAATTACACTCTTTGGGGCAATCTGGTTACATTAGATGTTTTGTAAAATGTCTTCAGCTATTCAAGAGACTAAAAATTTAATGTGTCTCCTGTAGTCCAGAACGTACTACAAGGAAATAATCTGAAATTATAGAATTTATTTTACAGGAGTGGTAAATTGCCCTTTTATGCCTATATTTATTTTCTTCTGTTATGCCTTTCTAAGCAATGACATTTGTGTATAAGTATGTGACTAAGAGTAATTCAACAAATAATTCCCAGTTCTTTGCTTTTCAACTGGACCTATTTTACACACATTGGGATTCACAAGATAAATATCAGAGCCTGTGGTCTCACCCTTTGCAGTCTGGGTTTGTCATGTACATGACCAGATTTCTGATCTCCATTCCAATTAAGTTCTTAGCTTTCCCTTCCAAATCTAAGATGTATTTACCCATGATTGCGAGGAAAGACTGTATCCCAAGAGTTTATTTAGCACAATGTCTGGTACATAGTAGGTACTAAATAAATGTTAATTGGTTTACCAGCTGATCTATATGTAATACAAACTTCATTGTCCAAGTATCTTGCTATAATTTTTTAGTTCTATCACATATAAATTTTATGCTTGTGTGTCTATGTCAGTGTGTTATCTCAGATTCTCAGCTACTATTTAGTCAGGGTCCAGATCAATGTCATTCTCATATAATATTGTATAGTTGGGTGATTTCTTAATAGTCTTTGGTAATAATATAGTGGTTCTTAACCAGTGGATTATGAAGTTAAAAAATATATTTTGGTAACTATATTTTTGATGTAACTGAATTCCTATAATTTTATATATTTTATTTAATGCCTCTAAGAACATTATTTTGAGGAGTTCATAGGTTTTGCCAAACTGGCAAAGTGGTCTAACATAGTCAAGAACCCCTAATATAAAAGTATTAGAGGGCAGCTAAGTAGTAAAGTTGATAGAGTGCCAAGCCTGGAGTCTTACAGGTGACTAGCCAGTGACTCTGACAGCCCTCTAGGAAATTGAAACATGTTGCTAGAGCTTGTGGGGAACCCACAATTTGATAAATAAGAAGTTCAATAAAAGTAACCCAATCTTAAAGCCCGGTCTAAAGAACAGATTTGATCATAACTATTAAAAAAAAAGCTAAGCTTGACATTCTGAGTGATCAAGAGCACTATTACTTTAGATGTTGTTGAAATAAGCTGGTTTTGTAGAATAATTATCAAGTTCCAGGTTTCAAATGAGAGGAAATGATTATTATCACTGTTTGTTCAGCAATAGATAGATAACACCAGAATAATGATATATAAAGAATAAAAAAGTGAGGGACTGTATTAACTGGTGATAGAAGATAGAAAGTTAGATGGAGAATAATGAAATAGGAAAAAAGAAAGAGCGTTTAGAAGATAATATCTTTAAATTTAAAGATGTTTTATTTCCCAAATACATATAATAACAATTTTCAACATGCTTCCAAAAATTATAAGATCCAAATTATCTCCATCCATCCCTTCCCTACCCCCTCTCAGAGATGATAAGTAATTTGATCCATGTTATATATGTATTATCAGGCAAAACATACTTTCACATTGGTCATTGTTGTAAAAGAATACTCATTTGAAACCAAAACCCTCAAATAAGACTGTAAATAAACTAATGTGAAAAATAGTATGCTTTGATCTGCATCTGACTCCAACATTTCCTTCTCTGGAGGTGGATAGCATTCTTTGTCATCAGTCCTTCAGAATTGTCCCAGATCATTGCATTGCTGAGAGTAGCTAAATCTTTTTCAGTTGATCATTGTACAATATTGCAACTACAGTGTATAATGTTCTCCTGGTTCTGCTTATTTTTCTCTAATTCAGTTCATGTAGATCTTTCTAGCTTTTTCTGAAATCATTGTGCTTATCATTTTTTATAGCACAATAGTATTCCTTCACCACTATATATCACAATCTGTTCAGCAATTCCCCAATTGATGGACATCCCCTTAATTTTCGATTCTTTGCCACCACAAAAAGAGCTGCTATAAATATTTTTGTACAAGTAGGTCCTTTCTTGTTTATTATCTCTTTGGGATATAAATCCAGTAATGATATTACAGGATCAAAGGGTATGCACAATTTTAAAGCCCTTTAGGCATAGTTCCAAACTGCCTTCCAGAATGTTAGATCAGTTCACAACTTTGCCAACAATGCATTAGTGACCTAGTTTTGCCACACTCCCTTCAGTATCCTTTACTGTCATGTTGACCAATCTGATATTCTGTGTTGTATTTGTTTAATATATAAACCCCTCATTTAAAGCCCTTTACAATCTTCCTTCAATCCAACTTTCTAGCCATTTTCTTTACTGTCATATTGGCCAAGCTATATGTGAGGTGGTATGGCAGAGTTGTTTTAATTTGCAGAGTAATTTTAATTGTGATTTAGAGCATTTTCATATGATTATTGATAGCTTTGGTTTCTTCATCTGAAAATTGCTTATTCATTTCCTTTGACCATTATAATTTGGAAAATGACTTGTAATTCTTGTAAATTTGACTTAATTCTCTATAAATTTGAGAAATTAGACCTTTATCAGAGAAATTTGTTACAAAAATTTTCTCCCTAGTTTATTGTTTCCCCTCTAATCTTGGTTACATTAGTTTTGTTTGTACAAAAGCTTTTTAATTTAATATAAACAAAATTATTCATTTTACATTTTATAATGCTCTCTATCTCTTTTTTTGGTCATAAATTCTTCCCTTTTCCATAGAACTGCCAGGTAAATTATTCCATGTTCCCCTAATTTACTTATGGTATTCTTTACATCTAAGTCAAATTCCCATTTTGATCTTATCTTGGTATAGGAGAGTGATGGTGAACCTTTTAGAGGCAAGAATGCCATGCCTGCCTACCCCCAGACAGGTACCATTACTCTCTCCCCCATCAAGTGCAGAGGAAGGGGGTGAAGTGAGGAATGTCCTCAGTGAGAGTAGAGAGGGGGAGGGGAGTGGCTTGAATACTCTGCTCCCCTCCAGCTCTGCCTCCTATGAACCATCCACCTTACCCCCTGTGCATTCCCATTGGACTGCTGGGCTGAAGGGTGGGGGAATGTGAAAAAAATGTCATTAGGCACAGTGGAGAGGAGCAGCTCTGCCTGAGTCCTTCTGCCTTTCTAGTAATGAACTCTGGGGGAATGGGGGCAGCCATTTGCCCACAGAGAGTACTCTGTGTGCGATCTTTGGCACCCATGCCATAGGTTCACCATTTTTGGTATAGGATGTGAGATATTGGTTTATACCTAGCTTCTTCCATACTATTTTCTAATTATCCCAGCATTTTTTGTTAAATAGTATGTTCTTATCCCAAAAGATGGGGTGTTTGGGTTTATCAAATACTCATAAATGCAGAAAGATGTGTGAGTAGAAATCCAAAAAGAAGAAAATTGGAATATGAAGTGAACTTCAAGCAAAAATAATGAAAAACTCAGAAGGGGAAAAATTGGAAACAAGCCCTGGACTTATAGTGAGGCAAAAATCGGCATAGTATTAATGTACAGAATACATAGGGTAAGAAGAGTTGACTAAACTAGAGAAACCTGAATTCACTAGAGTTTAATTAAATGGAACCTTCAATCAACTAAAATTTCTCCTCTTCTGCCATTTTTTGTTTTCTTTTTAAACTTTTACTTTCTGTCTTAATAATAACTCTAAGATGGAAGGGCCAGGGCTAGGCAAATGGGGTTGAGTGATATGCCCAAGGTCATAGAGCTAGGAAGTGTCTGAGGTTATTTGTACCCAGTTCTTCCCAACTCCAGGACTTGTACTCTATGCATTGTGCCACCTAGCTGCCCCTCTCCTACTATTTTTGGAAAAAGAGACAAATGAAAAATCAGATTAAGCTCTTTTGTATGTGGGTGTGGGTATAGGTGGTGAAGTGGGGTATGGACCTGTAGTTTCATAAGTGTGGAGAACTTCTTATGTGGAAACTCCCTTCACTGCTACAGATCAGCAACTTATATGTAATTTATAATCTTTAAAAATTGCTTAGGAGTATTAAGAAATGAAGTATATTGCTCATAATTTTATAGCTAGTGTCTGTCAGAGGTAGAACCTAATCCAAACTCAGTGTAACAGCATGGCTGGTTCTCTAGAAATTATACTATGCTGCCTCTAATTAAAAATTAATGAGAAGGATTTAATAATGTCCGGTTTTGGTTTTCAGCAGATACTTTCAACCTAATTTCCTCCTTCTACTTCTATTATTAACTAGCTAGATGACTGGGTAAATTACTTACCTATACCAATGCCTTGGTTTTCTCATTTGTGTATATTAAGAGTTATTCTGATTTCCTCATTGGGTAGCATGCTATAGCCGTCTTCCACCAAAATATATTTTATTTTTCTCAATTACATGTAATAACAATTTCCAATATACATCTTCCAAAATTCTGCAATCCAAATTCTTTCCTTCCCAAGATGTAGCTGGATTTGAAGTTAGGCCTTCCAGATTCCAGGGCCAGCATTCTATTTCACTGAATCATCTAGCTGCCCCTATACAGTTTCTTAAAAAGAAATAAGGCCCAGATGAAAGGAAAGAATTACTGATAAGACTGAAATGATTGGGGAATTTTTTTTTGTAAAGTGAAGCATGAAGGGCAATAGAGAAATGAAACTGGTAGAAAATATTCTCATGTGAAGATCTGGCAGAATTCTGAAAACATAAAAGCTTCTCTTACTGTGCAATGGCCATTTTTGCCTGAAATCTTAGCAGAACCATAACTGGGAATTTTTTCAACAGGTATGAAAAACAATTGAGGGAGTGGAGGGAAATGTGGAGCATAATAATTGCAGAGAGGCTAATCTGAACCTGGGTATAATTGTGCCCAGAGAAGCATTATCTGGCGTCCTTCTTTGTACTGGTTGAAAAAAAATGAGTTCTACGAGAGAGGCCCCACAGTGACAGGATTTGGAGGGTAGCTACATGAACCAGTGCAGAATAATAAGGGGACTGCAGTTGTCTTGGGGAGAAAGCATAGTCCCCTGGGAAGGAAGTGCATCCTCCAAATGTCAATACCCTTATCTAAGCCTCATTTACTTCTAACTAGTTATGACTCTGTTCTTTAATCATATTCCAAATTCTAGTCTTTTCCCATAAAGATGATATAAAATCAAATAAAACCACCTATAGCTGGACCCCAATGATTAATAAAAAAATAATCCTACTACTATGCCCAAAGGGCTTTAAAAGACTGTCTGCCCTTTGATCCAGCCACATCATTGCTGGGTTTGCACCCCAAAGAGATAATATGGAAAAATACTTTTACAAAAATATTTATATCTGCTCTCTTTGTGGTGGCAAAAAATTGGAAAATGAGGGGATGCCCTACAATTGGGGAATGGCTGAACAAATTGTGGTTGGTGATGGAATACTATTGTGTTCAAAGGAATGATAAATTGGAAGAATTCCATGTGAACTGGAATGACCTCCAGGAATTGATGCAGAGCGAAAGGAGCAGAACCAGGAGAACCATATACACAGAGACGGATACACAATGGAACATAATGGACTTCTCTACTAGCAGCAATGCAATGATCCAGGACAATTCTGAGGGACTTATGAGAAAGAAAACAATCCACATCCAGAGAAAGATTGTGGGAGTAGAAATGCAGAAGAAAAACATATGACTGCTCACATGGTTTGATGGGGAAATGATATGATTGGGGATGTTGACTTTAAATGATTGCTCTATTGCAAATAGTAATAATATGGAAATAGGGTTTGAAAAATGATACATATAAAACCCAGTGAAATTGCTCATGTGCTATGGGAGGGAGGAGGAAAGAATATGAATCATATAACCATGGAAAAACACTACAAATAAATAAATAAAATAAATAATAAAAGTAATCCTAAAAATTAATTTTAAAAAATCCTAATCTATTTCATGTTTTAGGGGAAGTATTTCTTTTCAATGTCACTTTTGAGCTCTTTTAGAAATAGGGCTTGTACTGTGTTATTTTCCCCATTGAGATGATAATCTTAGAGATGATTTTAAAAAATCATGCCATAGATTGATCATAAAATGAAAAACATGCCAGTTGATAAATGGATTTTTCTTTTGTAGGTCATGACCTCCTATTGGGAAGGGTAGATTGCCTGAATGTTGTAATTTGCTCTTGAATTCATACTATTTGCTTTAAATTATACTTTCTTAAGTTCTTGAGAAGTTGTCCAAAGGAAAGTAGATGGAAAGATTGGCATTTATAGAAGAATGCTACCAAACGAGTAAATGTAGACTTAAAAAAAATGTTTGGGATCATGTTGCGATGTTAGATTCAGAAACTCGCATCTGGATGACTAGAAAAACCAGTGAGTGTAGAAGAGGGTTAGCAGATTAACAGTCTCTTATATGGAATTCTTGGCATGTGGAGATGATTTTGACTGGCTCCTAAAGGTCCAGCCCCTGGTTAAATCCTATGAATAGGTTTCTGGGGATGACGGGTTAGGATGTGTGTATAGGTCTCACTGTATTCTATTTTGTCATTCCATAAGACTTTTTCTTTCTTTTTTTTTCTTTCATTTTCCCTTTT
>NC_058131.1:580447557-580462671 GCF_016433145.1 Gracilinanus agilis
CCTTCCTTCCTTCCTTCCTTCCTTCCTTCCTTTCTTTCTTTCTTTCTTTCTTTCCTTGCCTTCCTTTACTTGCCTTCCTTTACTTGCCTGAATGTAGCAATGGAAAAGACTTTAGTGGTCATCCAATTCAAGTCTTATCTTAAAAAAATAACTCCCTCTCAAATGTACCTGACAAGTGGTCATCCAGCCTTTGCTTGTTGGAAGGTGAAAGCTAAGGAATAAAATCCTGAGTCTATAGACATGGAAGATTAGAACAATGTTAACAATGGTTTTATTGTCTCCAGTCTGGATACATTCCAGACTATGCAGATAGACTGGTTACAGTCTTCAAATTGTGGGCAATCTTCCTAATCCATCATCTTTATTATCTCATTTATCTATTCAGAAACCTTTGGTGGTTTCTCCCTGCCCAATATAAGAAGTACATCTGACATTCAAGAACCACAGTGATTTGGTTCCAGCTTAATTTAATTTTTATTTTTGGTCTCTTTACCAAAGGCATGCTAGTAATTGGTTTAAAAAAAACAGTTAATTAAAAAAAAAGCTTACGTTCCATCTTAGAATCAATACCGTGAATAGGTTTCAAGGCAGAAGAGAAGAAAGGGCTGGGCCATGGGGGTTAAATGATTTGACTGGGATCACACAGCTAGGAAGTGTCTGAGGACAGATTTGAATCCAGAATTTCCCATCTCCAGATCTGGCTCTCTATCCACTGAGTCACCTAGCTGCCGGACTTTATGTGTTTTTGGAAGTTTATGTCTCAATTCATAAATTTTCTTTGTAACCTTTCACACAAATGACCTCTACTCAGTCCTTTAAGATGAGGTAATCCAAGAACAAAAGCAGAAGATTCTCTTTCCTCTTGCCTGAGATCAGCCTTTTGGAATCATGAATATCCAACAGTAGTGCAGAGAAAATTTTTTCTATTGAAGCCAATATTTTGGAAAGTTTCACAACTTCTAAACATAGTTCTTAAAGGAAATCCTGGGTCAGTCCAATGAAAGATGTAGCTTGTCAGTGATCTCCACTGGTCATTACTTCATTTCCTAGTTTCTGAAGCCACTAAGGAGAGCCTCACCAAGAATCCATGCAGACAAAACATGCCCAAAGTAGAGAGAGATAAAGAATGATCAGAACAAGCCAGATGCTAAAAGGAGAAGACAGTTTTATTATTTTCCGCCCTCCTCTCTCAATATAACAAATTCTTATTTAGTGACTATCTGGGGCAACACATTATACTGGTGTTAAGAATACAAAGATTATGACATAAACCCCATTTTCAACTTAATGGTTGTACGTTTCTGTCAGTTTCTATAGATTTTGGTATCAGATTCTTGTAGGTTATTCAAAGCAAAGATTCTTTAAAAGCCCAATTTGTGTCATTCCTGCTTAAATCTAGCTACAATGATTTGATTTGTGTAAAAGTTTTAAAAATTCATATGATCAAGATTATACATATGTATTATATATTCACATACACATATACAAACATATACATTTATATATACAGTGATCCCTCACCTGTCATGGCAGTTACATTCCAGACCCTGGCAGGTAATAGGTGAAAATCCACAAAGTAGAGGTAGTATATTTTAAGGCTTTATAAACCCTTTCCACTTTCCCATAAACCTTTTCTTCACTCTTATTAACTTTCCCACACTCTTATAAAGGCTTCATATGCTCTTAAACATTTTCTATACTCTTAAACCCAATGAAATTAAAAAATTTTTAAAAAAATTAAAAAAAACAATGAAATTAAACAATTTAAAAAAATTTTAACATTTAACATTTAATAATATTTATTTTTTAGAAAAGTTAACATGATTACATGGTTCATGCCCTTACTTTCCCCTTCACCCCCTGACCTCCTCCTTCCCTCCCCCCTCCATAGCCAATGCACATTTCCACTGGTTTAACATGTGTCATTGATCAATTTCCAAATTCTTGATAGTTGCATTGGTGTGGTAGTTTCGAGTCTATATCCCCAATCATGTCCACCTCAACCCATGTGTTCAAGCAGTTGTTTTTCTTCTGTGTTTCCACTCCTGCAGTTCTTCCTCTGAATGTGGGTAGCATTCTTTTCCATAAATCCCTCAGAATTGTCCTGGGTCATTGCATTGCTGCTAGTACAGAAATCCATTACATTCCATTTTACCACAGTGTATTGGTCTCTGTGTACAATGTTCTTCTGGCTCTGCTCCTTTCGCTCTGCATCAATTCCTGGAGGTCTTTCCAGTTCACATGGAATTTCTCCAATTTATTATTCCTTTGAGCACAATAGTATTCCATCACCAGAATATACCACAATTTGTTCAGCCATTCCCCAATTGAAGGGCATACCCTCATTTTCCAGTTTTTTGCCACCACAAAAAGCACGGCTATAAATATTTTTGTACAAGTTTGTTTATCTATTATCTCTTTGGGGTACAGACCCAACAATGGTATGGTTGGATCGAAGGGCAGACAGTCTTTTATAGCCCTTTGAGCGTAGTTTCAAATTGCCTTCCAGAATGTTTGGATCAGTTCACAACTCCACCAGCAATGCATTAATGTCCCAATTTTGCCACATCCCCTCCAATATTCATTACTCTCCCCTTCTATAATTTTAGCCAATCTTCTAGGTGTGAGGTGATATCTCAGAGTTGTTGTGATTTGCATTTCTCTAATTATTAGAGATTTAGAACACTTTCTCATATACTTATTGATACTTTTGATTTCTTTATCTGAAAATTGCCTATTCATGCCCCTTGCCCATTTATCGATTGGGGAATGACTTGATTTTTTTATACAATTGATTTAACTCCTTGTATATTTGAGTAATCAGACCCCTGTCAGAGTTTTTTGTTGTAAAGATTTTTTCCTAATTTGTTGTTTCCCTTCTGATTTTGTTTGCATTGTTTTTGTTTGTACAAAACCTTTTTAATTTAATGTAATCAAAATTCATTATTTTACATTTTGTAATTTTTTCTAACTCTTGCTTTGTTTTAAAATCTTTCCTTTCCCAGAGATCTGACAAGTATACTATTCTGTGTTTGCTTAACTTATTTATAGTTTCCCTCTTTATATTCAAATCATTCACCCATTCTGAATTTATCTTGGTGTAGGGTGTGAGGTGTTGATCTAAACCTAATCTCTCCCATATTATTTTCCAAATTTCCTAGCAGTTTTTGTCAAATAGTGGATTTTTGTACCAAAAATTGGGCTCTTTGGGTTTATCATACACTGTCTTGCTGACATCATTTACCCCAAGTCTATTCCACTGATCCTCCCTTCTGTCTCTTAGCCAGTACCATACCATTTTGATGGCCACTGCTTTATAGTATAGCTTAATATCTGGTACTCCTAGGCTACCTTCCATCACATTTTTTTTCATTATTTCTCTTGATATTCTTGATCTTTTGTTATCCCAAATGAACTTTGTTATAGTTTTTTCTAATTCAATAAAAAAGTTTTTTGGTAGTTTGATAGGTATGGTGCTAAATAGGTAAATTAATTTGGGGAGAATGGTCATTTTTATTATGTTAGCTCATCCTACCCATGAGCAATCAATGTTTTTCCAATTGTTTAGATCTAGTTTTAATTGTTTGGAAAGTGTTTTGTAGTTGTTTTCGTACAGAACATTCCTGTGTTTGTTTTAGTAGATAGATTCCTAAGTATTTTATGTTGTCTAGAGTGATTTTAAATGGTGTTTCTCTTTCTACCTCTTGCTGCTATGATATGTTGGAAATATATAGAAATGCTGATGATTTATGTGCATTTATTTTGTATCCTGCAACTTTGTTAAAGTTGTTGATTATTTCTACAAGCTTCTTAGTTGATTCTCTAGGATTTTTTAAGTAGACCATCATATCATCTGCAAAGAGTGATAGCTTAGTCTCCTCATTGCCTATTTTGATACCTTCAATTTCTTTTTCTTCTCTAATTGCTACTGCTAGTGTTTCTAGTACAATGTTAAATAATAGAGCATCCTTGTTTGTGATAATGGGCATCCTTGTTTCACTCCTGATCTTATTGGGAAGGCTTCTAATTTATCCCCAATGCATATGATGCTTGTTGATGGTTTTAGGTATGTACTGTTTATTATTTTTAGGAAAGGTCCTTCTATTCCTATACTTTTCAGTGTTTTCAATAGGAATGGATGCTGTATTTTGTCAAAGGCTTTTTCAGCATCTATTGAGATAATCATGTGATTTTTGTTTGTTAGACTGTTGATATGGTCAATTATGTGGATGGTTTTCCTAATGTTGAACCAACCTTGCATTCCTGGTATAAATCCCACCTGATCATGGTGGATGATCTTCTTAATTATTTGCTGGAGTCTCTTTGCTAGTATTCTATTTAAGATTTTTGCATCTATGTTCATTAGGGAGATTGGTCTGTAGTTTTCTTTCTCTGTTTTTGGTCTACCTGGCTTTGGGATCAGTACCATATTTGTGTCATAAAAGAAATTTGGTATGACTCCTTCTTTGCTTATCATATCAAATAATTTGTATAGTATTGGGATTAGTTGCTCTTTGAATGTCTGATAGAATTCACTTGTGAATCCATCAGGCCCTGGTGATTTTTTCTTAGGGAGTTCTTTGATGGCTTGTTCAATTTCTTTTTCTGATATGGGATTATTTAGGCATTCTATTTCTTCTGCTGTTAATCTAGGCAATTTATATTTTTGTAAATATTCATCCACATCTCTTACATTGCTATATTTATTGCCATATAATTGGGCAAAATAGTTTTTAATGATTGCCTTAACTTCCCCTTCATTAGAGGTGAGGTCTCCCTTTTCATCTTTGATACTGTCAATTTGGTTTTCTTCTTTCCTTTTTTTAATTAGATTGACCAGTACTTTGTCTATTTTATCTGTTTTTTCAAAATACCAGCTTCTAGTCTTATTTATTAATTCAATAGTTCTTTTACTTTCGATTTTACTAATTTCTCCTTTGATTTTTAGTATTTCTAATTTAGTTTTCATCTGGGGATTTTTAATTTGCTTGCTTTCTAATTTTTTAAGTTGCATGCCCAATTCATTAATCTCTGCCCTCCCTAATTTGTTAATATATTCACTCAAGGATATAAATTTCCCCCTGAGTACTGCCTTGGCTGCATCCCACAGAGTTTTGTAGGATGTCTCATCATTGTCATTCTCTTCAATGAAATTGTTCATTGTTTCTATTATTTCTTCTTTGACTAATTGGTTTTAGAGAATCATATTATTTAATTTCCAATTAGTTTTTGATTTGCCGGTCTAGGTGCTCTTACTAATTATTATTTTTATTGCATTATGATCTGAGAAGGTTACATTTATCATTTCTGCTTTTTTGCATTTATTTGCAATATTTCTATGCCCTATTACATGGTCAATCTTTGTGAATGTACTATGTGCAGCTGAAAAGAAGTTGTATTCCTTTTTGTTCCTACTTATTTTTCTCCACATATCTATTAAATCTAATTTTCTATGACTTCTATTCATCTCCCTCACCTCTTTCTTATTTATTTTTGGTTTAATTTATCTAGATCTGAAAGAGGAATATTTAGATCTCCCACTAGTAAGGTTTTACTATATATTTCCTTCTTGAGCTCTGCCAGTTTCTCCTTTATGAATTTGGATGCTATGCCACTTGGTGCATATATATTGAGCACTGTTATTTCCTCATTGTCTATACTGCCTTTTATCAGGATGTAATTACCTTCCCTGTCTTTTTTAATCATATCTATTTTTACTTTGGCTTTGTCAGAAATCATGATAGCCACTCCTGCCTTCTTTTTCTCATTTGAAGCCCCAAAAGATTTTGCTCAAGCCCTTTACCTTAAACTTGTGAATGTCCACCAGCCTCATATGTGTTTCTTGTAGACAACACATGGTAGGATTTTGGTTTCTAATCTATTCTGCTATTTGCTTCCGTTTTATAGGCGAGTTCATCCCATTCACATTCAGAGTTATAATTATCAGTTGTGTATTCACCTACATTTTGGTATCCTCTCCTAGTTTTACACCTTCTTCTTACACTATTTCCTTTGCAACCAGTGGTTTGCTTTAAGCCAGTAACTCTTGTCCCCTCCCTTGATTTACTTCCCTTTCTACCCCCTCCCTTATTATTCTCCTCTTTTTATTTTTTTGTTTCTTTAAAAAATTTTTTTTAACATTTATTAATATTCATTTTTTAGAAAAGTTAACATGGTTACATGATTTATGCTCCTACTTTCCCCTTCACCCCTCACCCTCCCCCCACCCATGGCCAATGCGCATTTCCACTGGTTTTAACATGTGTCATTGATCAAGACCTATTTCCAAATTGTTAATAGTTGCATTGGTGTGGTAGGTTTGAATCAAAATCCCCAATCATGTCCGCCTCAACCCATGTGTTCAAGCAGCTGCTTTTCTTCTGTTTTTCCAGTCCTGTAGTTCTTCCTCTGAATGTGAGTAGCGTTCTTTTCCATAAATCCTTCAGAACTCGTCTTTTTATTTTTAAGGCCTGATGAACTCCCTCCCCCTTCTTCTTCCCTCCCTTTTTTTGACCTCCCTACCCCCTACTCCCCTTGGTTTATCCCTTCTGACTTCCTCAGTAGGGTTAGATAGAGTTTTTTATCCCAATGGATATAGCTACTCTTCCCTCTCAGGGTTAATTACACCGAGAGTAAGGTTTAAATATTACCTCTTAATGCTCTCTTCCTCTCCTTCTTATAATAGTATTTATCCCCTCCTCTTCCTATGCCCTCTTTGTGTGTAATAAAATATCCTATTTTTTCTTATTCCTTGAAGTTTCTCTTGGTTTTCTCTACTATTCACCCCCCTCTTTCCCAGCCCCCCATATCATCTTAGACCATTTAGTATTCCAACCTCTCCCTATGAATAATTCTTCTAATTACTATAATAGTGAATACTATAATAGTGAATAGAGTTCACTACAGGGAATTATACATAACATTTCTCCACATAGGAATACAAATAATTAGATATTATTGAAGCCCTTAAAGAGGCAAATTTAAAAAATATGAGTTTTCTTACTTTCCCTTCTGTTTCTTATTTACCTTTTCATGTTTCTCTTGATTTTTATGGTTGGATATCGAACGTTCCATTTAGTCCTGGTCTTTTCTGTGCAAATACTTGGAAATCTTTTTATCTTGTTGAATGCCCAAACTTTCCCCTGGAAGTATATAATCAGTTTTGATGGGTAGGTGATCCTTGGTTGTAGATCCAGTTCTCTTGCCTTTCTGAATATCATATTCCAAGCCTTGGGGTCTTGTAGTGTGGAGGCTGCCAGATCCTATGTGATCCTGATTGGTGCTCCTTGATATCTGAATTGTCTCTTTCTGGCTTCTTGTAAAAGTTTTTCTTTTACTTGGAAGCTCTTGAATTTGGCTATTATATTCCTGGGGGTTGTCTTTTCAGGGTCTAGTGTTGAGGGTGATCTATGGCTCCTTTCAATGTCTATATTGCCCTCTTGTTGTAGAACTTCAGGGCAGTTTTGCTTAATAATTTCTTTTAGTATGGAGTCCAAATTTCTATTAATTTCTGCTTTTTCAGGAAGACCAATGATTCTCAAATTGTCTCTCCTACACTTTTTTTCTTGACCTGTCAATTTCTCATTGAGATATTTCATGTTTCCTTCTATTTTATCAGTCTTTTGACTTTGTTTTATTTGTTCTTGCTGTCTTGAAAGATCATTGGCTTCTTGCCCAATTCTTGTCTTTAGAGACTGGTTTTCTGTTATAAGCTTTTGATTTTCCTTTTCGATTTGGTCTATCCTGTTTTCTTGCTGTTTGATTTTGGTCTCTAATTTGCTCATCAATTCTTTTGATTTGGGTGCATCTTTTTTGAATTGCCCAGTTCTAGCCTTTAGAGACTGGTTTTCCTTTTCAATCTGGTCATTTCTGGTCTTTGATTTACTTGCCTCACTTTCCAATTGTGAAATTCTGCCTTCTAAACTGTTATTTTTTTTTTGCCAGATCTCTTCCATCTTTCTCATAATCTCAGATTTGAACTCTTTAAGACCTTGTGACCCATTTTCATTTTTTTGAGAAGGCTTGGATATGGTTACTTGTTTGTTCTTCTCTGCTGTTTGCTCTGTTGTCTGGATTTTTTCTGTGTAAAAGTTGTCGATTGTTAAAGGTTTCTTCTTCATCTTTCTCTTCTGGGGTTTCCTGAGTCTGGCTTGCCATTGTGAGCTGTGTGCCCTCTCAGCTTTATCCTCACACCCAGGGTCTGTCTGCACTCTTTGTGCTCCTGAGGTCTCAGGTCTAGTTGTTCTCAGGGTCAAGCATCCTGGTGGTCCAATTGCTTGTTCTTCTGCCTGAAGCTCCTTTAACAGTCTCAGGGCACTGCTTCCACAGTTGTGCACCCCTCTGAGCTGGGTCCCCACTCAGTGTCCTAGCCTGCACTCAGGTTCTGAGTCTGTTCCTGCACTCAGGATCCATGTCTGCATCTGTGCTCAGGGTCTGTGTTCAAAGTCTGCACGTTCTTTATCTTCTTGGGGTTTTAAGTCTTGCTGCTCTCAGGAGCAGGCCCTGGTGACCCCAGGTAGCTTCCAATGACTTAATGGGTGCCCCAAACTTGCTCTAACTCTTTTTCTCTGGCTTTGGCACTGTAGGTGGTGTATGTGGGGAGGAGGTTTCTCAGTTCATGTTTTAGTGAGAGCTATTTCACCCCTTTATAGCATGGAAGTGCCCCAATTCCATGTACCTTCAATGCTGCGCCCTGTTGTGGGGTCCCTTCATTCTTCTGGATTTGTTTTTATGTCTTCTTGAGGAGTCCTATATGTGTGCATTAGAAGAGGTTAAGCAGCTACTTTTTACTTTGCCGCCATCTTAACCCGGAAGCCAAATTAAACAATTAAAAAAAAATAAAACTCTTACCTTCTGTCTTGGAGCCAATACATTGTATTGGCTCCAAGGAAGAAGAGTGGTAAGAGCTAAACAATGGGGGTCAAGTGACTTGCCCAGGGTCACACAGCTGGGAAGTGTCTGAGGCCAGATTTGAACTTAGGACCTCCTGTCTCTAGGCCTGACTCTCAATCCACTGAGCTATCCAGCTGCCTGCACAATGAAATTTTTAATAAAGTACTAACATATAGTGAAAACTCTGTGATACAGAATTAGAAATATATATATATTTTTTAAACCTGTGTTACAGTGAAATTGTGATAAGTGAACCACAATTTAGCGAAGGACAACTGTACACACATCTGTGCATTTGTGTGTTCTTTTTTGCCTTTCTCTCCTTATCTTTAAATAAAAACTTTCAATTTTACTTCATTTCTCAATAGTATATCTTTTTAAAAATAATCTATCATTTTGAACTTATTATACCATAACAATATCTAAGCCTGTTTTGTTGTTGTTTTCTTTTGGTTCTATTTGTTTTTTTACCAACTTCCCAACTTTTATCACTGTTTTTGCCAAATAGTTTCTTTCAAATTCTAGATACTGTGAACATTTTTCTTTCTTCATCAAACATATCTATGATACATTGTCTATTTGCCAATTTTTATCTAATATTATATAATTTTGATGATTTTTTGTAAGATAATTTGAGATATGGTTGTGCAAAGCCCAGATTCCTCCACTTCCTTCTTTTTCTTTTTCTTATGTTTCTTGATATTCTTGACCATCATTTGCTGCAAATGAATTTTGTTATAATTATATCAAACTCAAGTGTTCCTTTGGTAATTTTATTGGCATAGCATTAAATCAGTGTAACAGTTTGAATAGTACTGTCATTTTTGTTTTTAGTAAAGCTCATCCATAACAATGAAATGCCTCCAGTTATTTAGACCTTTTATTTCTATAAAATTGGATTATCATTGTTTATTTAAGCCCAGTATGTCTTGATTGGCTAATTCTTGGATATTTAATGAAGTTTGTTATCAACTTAAGTTAAATTTCTCTACCTAATCTTTTCTCCCATTTTTCTTTAGTAATACATAGAAATGGTGTTTTTTGTGAAGTTATTTTGTACTGTGCTATTTTACTGAAGCTATTACTTGTCTTGAATATTTTTTCATTGAAATGTCACATGTAAATGGAGACAATATTCTTCCCCTTAAACTTTGCTTGGTTCTTCAATATTTTTTCTTTTTTTCTTACAAAAGCATTTTTTATATTATATCACACAATAGTCAAGACAGTGGATATATTTGCTTACTTCTAATCTTAATGGTAAACTTTGTAGTTATGTTACAAATAATGATTGCACCTGGCATGAGTTGGATACTTTTGATCATATTAAGGAAAATATATTTTATTTCTATGCTTTAAAAAAATCCTTACCTTTCAACTTAGAGTATTGATTCTAAAATAGAAGAGAAATAAGGGCTGGGCAATGGGCCTGACTTGCCCAGGTTCCCACAGTTTAGATGAGGCCAGATCTGAACCTAGGATCTCCCATCTCCAGGTCTGGCTCTTTATCCACTGAGCCTTTTAGCTGCCCACCTATTCTTTGTTTTTTAATATCAGTTTAAATATTTAATTCAATTTAAAAAAATTATTAACCACTTCCTATGTGTAAGGCACTGTTCTAGGCTCTGAAGATACAAAGTTCATTTCAGAAATGAATAGACTCTGCCATCTGGAAGGATTTATTATGTGGAAATAGAGGATAGAGAAATACAATATGTACACAGATAAGTAAATTCAAAGTTCATGTAGGAGATGGTAACCAGGCTTGGCATTGAAGGAGCTTAGCAATTGTTCAATCTGAAGAACAAAGAAGAGTAAATATAAAATTTATGTATGAGGTTGCAGCTGAGCTGGACTTTCTTAAAGGAAGCTAGCAATTATATAAAATGAAGGTTAGAATATAGTATTTTCCAGACATGGTATACTCCTAAGCAGTCCCATGTGGGTAGCATAAAGAATAAAATGTATTATAAGTAATCTCTGGGATATCAGTTTGACTGGAGCAGAGAGTGTATGAAGTGGAAGAATGTGAACATCAAAATATAGGTGGGAAGCAGATTTTTAAAGGCTTTAAATGCCAACCTGAGAGTCTTATATTTTATTCTAACGGCAATGGGGATATAGTAAAGATATGGTCAGATCTGTATTTTAGGAATAGCAGTTTTGTAGCTTCATGAATGATGGTTTGAGAAAAAAATAGAGAATAAAAGTAGGGAGGTCAATTAAGGAAGTTATTGCAATGGCGATGATGAGAAGAAGAGAGCCTGAACCAAGATAGAGTCTGTCTAAGCAGAAAGATGGGGATAGCTATTATAGATAATTTGGAGAGGTCTTATTAATTGATTGGTTAGAGGATGAAATAGGGATAAGAAAAAAACATATCTTCAAATTTGTGAACGTTGGGTGACATATCCTCAAGAAAGGGGTAGATTTTGGGGAAAATATATTGGGTGGGGGAGGAACAGGTAACATGATAAGTTTTGGCTATGTTGAGTTTGAAATGAGTATAGTATATCCAGGTGAAGATGTGAAGCAAGCAGGTGATAATGTTTGGGTCTAGAGTGAAATTGGGGTAGCTGGAGAGATTTATAAATCTTTATAAATAATATAATTATAAATAAAATTTGTAAATAATAAAAATGGTAATTGAACCCATGTAAACCAATGAGATCACCAAGTAAGGGGACTATAGAGAGAGAAAAGAGAAGAAAGTTTAGGACAGTCTTGGTGGTTAGAAAATGAGTATTTTATTTTGATGAAGTCTTCCCATGCCCCCATGCCCCAGTATCTATTTATATAATTATATACCTTTGATTATTTTTATTATAAATGTAATATGTTTATAGTTTCCTCTATATGTATTTTTTATTATTTGATATTATATATATTTTCATTGAAATATCCTTGCATTGCTGGTAAAAATATAACCTGATCATAGTGGATTTAAAAAATATATTGCCTTATTAATATTTTCTTATTCATTTAATGTTTTTTGCACCAATATTTTTTAGTGTTATTTATCAAAAGTTTTCTTTGTTTTCTCTCTGGTTTGGATTAAATGTGTTTGTTAAATTTTCTTTCCTTTCCTATATTGCTTTAGAAATTTTGAATTCTTAAAATATGAGAGAATTCATGTATAAATCTTTGTTCCCCTGAAGGATTATGCCCAACTTTATGGGACAAATTATTTCTAGTGTGTATGCCATTTCTCCTTTCTCTTAAGTATATTATATATACTTCTAATATATATATTATATTATATATACACATATGTATTCTAATCCTTTTCTTTTTTGCTGTTGTACAATTCTGGACAATTTGCACTGGAACTTTGTGCAAACTGTGGTTTTTAACAACATGTACTTAACTTTTTAGTTCCAATATTCCTGGAGATTTGTCTTTTGAGATTTATTCTAACATGGCATTCAGGTTTTTTCTTTTGTTATGTTCTTCTGGGAAGTTATTGATGCTTATATTGTTTCTCCAAGCTCTCTTTTCAGAGCTGTGCATTTTGAAAGGAGATTTTAAATATGTTCTCTCTCTCTCTCTGCCTCTCTGTCTCTGTCTCTGTCTCTTTCCTTCTTTCCTTTCTCCTCTTTCTCCCTCTCTCTCTCCTCGGTCCTCTCTCTTTCATTGATTCCTTTCTTTCTTACCTTACTTTCTGTCTTTGAATCCATACTAAGTATTGGTTCCAAGCCAGAAGAGAGGTAAGGCTAGGCAATTAGGGTTAAGTGACTACCCGAGGTCACACAGCTAGGAAACACCTGAGGCCATATTTGAGCAGCAAAAGTCCTCCTGGCTCTATTCTGGTTTTCTATCTGGCTTTTTATCCACTGAGCCACCTAGCTGCCCTGAATATGTCCTTTTGATTTGCTCAGATAATTCTGTTTGTATCTGAGAATTTTAAAGAATTCCTAAGATCATAAGATTAGAGATGAAAAAGGTTTTAGAAAGTATATTTCATTTCCTCTGTTGTTTTTTCAGGGCATCCACTGCTTTGTGAAGATTTTCCAGCTTTTGTTCTAAGCCATCTACTTTCCTTTCAAGTATTTTTTTAATTAAAGTTCTTATTTCACTCTTTATCTCTTCCTTCAATTACTTTGTTAAACCTTCCAACCATTTTTGTGCTTTTTGGGGGGTCATCCTATTATCTTTTCTGGAGTTCTAACTGTAGTTAATATTTTCTAAAAGTATTCTCTTCATCAGAAGAATCATTTCTATTTTAATTGGAAATTCATTACTCTATATAAACAAAATTGGATCAGGAGCCATCTTCTAATTGTTCCCTTTTTTCAGTCTCTTGTCTTTCTTTTTGGTCTGTGAGGATATTCTTGTTGGCATTTCTTTTTTTTTCTTCTTCCTTTAGTTGTTTTGTTTGAGTTTATTTGGTACAGCTTTAGGTGTTTTGAATTGTGAGGGGGCATATAGGCTTACATAAAACCACTCACTAAAACCAAGTCTAGGAAGTCTAGGAAGAAAACATTTTAAATCATGAATATGAACCAAGGGAATTCTTGTGTTTCTGACTTGTAGGCTGTCTTTGTAGGTCAAAGCTTCTTCCTCTGACCCCTACTCTCTGCCCTCTTCATACCTATCCATGTTAATCTCTTCCCCCTGTCCTAGTCTTATCTCTAACATTACCCTATTTTTCCATTGCTGGGTTCTGAAAAAAACTAAAACCTACTCTAATTATTCTTCCTATTAGACCTCTGTCCTACCCTGTAACCCCAGAATTGCATTGTATATGCAACCCTGCTTAAATAGCCTTTCTTAGAGACATTGGATCTTTTTACTATACTTTTAGGAGAGAAGGAATAGAACTTTGGCAACTCACAGTTATCAGTCAGTGCTCAAGGGAGTCTGTTTGAGGCACTGAGAGGAGCCTGGGAGAACTTTTATCTTGAAAACATTTATAGAATTACCTGTCAGGGAGAAAGATTCTGGGAGACACTAGTTGATTGCCATAAGAAAATATATGTCAGATATTTAGAGAGTTGTCATCTTTGAGAGACTGAAGATTTACTTTGAGAGAACTAAGTTTTCACTGAATTTTTATTAGTAGTATTAGCTAAGATTTATATATCACTTTTAAAAAAATTCTGGCTTTTCCATATGTTACATATCACTTTAAGGTTTACAGAGCACTATGCAAATATTGTATCATTTAATCTTCACAATGATTCTGGGAGGTAGGTGTTAGTGTTATTACTGCCACTTTACAGATGAGTAAACTAAGACAAACAAAATTTAACTGAC
This sequence comes from Gracilinanus agilis, assembly GCF_016433145.1. Classification (NCBI taxonomy): domain Eukaryota; kingdom Metazoa; phylum Chordata; class Mammalia; order Didelphimorphia; family Didelphidae; genus Gracilinanus; species Gracilinanus agilis. The sequence goes on from NC_058131.1 coordinate 580,461,706, forward strand.
TTGCCTAGTCACACAGCTGGGAAGTGTCTGAGGCAGGAATTGACTTTAGATCTTCCTGCCTATCTCCTGTACCAACTATCTGCCTACATTATGGTTCTAGTGTTTTGAAGGAGTCCATAATTGCAATTGGTAGAGAGTTATAGTTGAAACTTTTGTCTCCTGCTTTTGAAGATCACCAACTTTGGCTATGATCTTCCTCATAGTTGGTATAGTGTTGAAATATTTATCTTAGTTTTTAAAAAAATTATTTGTTAACATTAAAATATAAGGCCAAAGTCAGTTAGGTGGATAGGGCATCAGGACTCAAGTTGGGACAACCTGGTTCAAATCTGCCGTCAGATACTTCCTATTTGTGTGACCCTGGGCAAGTCATTTAACCACATTTCTCTAGCCCTTGCTCTTCTGTTTTAGAAGTGCTACTAAAATAGAAATTAAAGATTAAAAAATTATATATGTATATATACACATATGTATGTAATATATATTTTAATATATTGGTGAACTGTAAAAATTTAAATTAATATAAATAACTCCAGGTTCTTATTTTTCATAGTTTTATTAATAATCATTAAAAAGTAGAGAAATCAGATTTAATCCTAATCTAATCTAACTGACCATGTGATTTTTCACATGGATGTCTCTCTCTCAAGCCATGGTCCTATCTGGTTGCCTCCAAGGGAATAGAGAGAAGGCAGTGCCACATCAAAACTTTTATCCTCCATTCCCCCCATGTCCATTCACACAGTATTCATGCAGCTTAAGCATGCAAATGGGACACTGGGTAAGATGAGCTGGGTTGGACAAGCCTTAGGGAGTGAATTCTATCTACACAAAACAAAGGAAACCTCTATTCCCATAAACTCTTTCTCCTTTCTTTCAGACAGACCCTTGACTTATCAGTATTATTTTGTTTTGGTTTATATATATATATATATATGTATATATATATATATATATATATATATA
>NC_058131.1:580462747-580489809 GCF_016433145.1 Gracilinanus agilis
TATATATATATATATATATATATGTATATATATATATATATATAACACTGATGTGTGAATGTGAAATCCCCTACCCAACTCATGATTACATCAGTATCAGCAGTTTTTCCTAATTTGGTTATCCTGTGATCACAGATCTTAAACTTTTCTAAAAATAATCAAAATATAATTCTATTTGAAGTATTTTCTGTATCTTAATCATATAAACATTTTTCTAGTAGTTTAGTGTCTAGTTCTTTTGGAACTGAATTAGTATTCGAATAATAGTTTACTCCTTTTGGAACCAAATAAGTATTCGATTGTAATGTAGTGCAAAAGTGCAAACAACCCTGCAAAAGGCTAACTGCAGAATTTCTGGTAGTTGAGAGGGTTTAGAACCCTGACTAGAGGGAGTTGGTCCTGGAGGTTTGGTCAGAGCAGAAGGGTCAACTGAGCTCGGTCTTGGGGCTGAAACCTGGCCTTGATTCCTTGATTCTGTTCCTTTTCTCTTGAGATTTTGTAGCTTAGCTAATTCCTCTGGATCTTCCTGACCTTCCCTATTCCAATCCCCATTTCCTTTCCTAATTTCCTGTGGGTTCTGGGAGAAGGGTGGATTTGGGTGGTAGCAATCAAACTTTGAAGATTTAGTTTTCCCCATAGTCAAGTAGGGCTTATCCTTGATACAAATTATCTCCTCATTCATTGTGTGCAATTTCCTAACCTTAAAGGCAACAAACCTCCTGGGACTGAGTGAGGGCAGATCCTTTCTCAGTCTCACATTCCTGTGTCCCTCCCCCACCTGGAGCTTCTCCCTAGGCAGTTGTTAGAGAAACCTTGTATCCCTCTGTCCTTTATAACCAACCCTGCCAACTTAATAAACCCTGTTGTCATTTAATGAAACCTTTTGCTAAATTATTGATTGAATGATAAAAGAGGGAAAGGAGAGAAAGGAATAGTTTCTCTCTGGGTCCTGAGGGGAGTTGGAGGCGTCCATCTTGGAGGAAGTGGTGATCTCTATACTTCCTCTGAAGAAGCCCGTCTATTTCACAGACTTTTCCTTTGTGAACCTGAGAAATTGACTAGAAAGCCCTCTAGTTAGTTTCAAACAATTTCTGGCTGGCCTTAACCTTTTGTCTGTAGAAGTGCCCTTCCTACTTGAAAAGTTCAGCCTGTTTCCTTTCAGTGTCCTCTGTCTCAAGCCTGTGTACCCAGTGTTTGTCTCCCTGTTGCAGCTGCCTGCCCAATTACCTCAACCTCTCCCCCTTGCCACTCATTCTACTTCATCATCTTATATTTCCCTAAACTCAGTCATTCCCTTACATCTCCTACCACCTCAATTTACTACTGTCCACTATTGTACCCTCCTTTCCTACCTACTAACTTAAGGACCCACAAACCCCATTCACTTGTTTTATCCCCTTATTACAGTAAGTATTAAATATTTCTAAAAATAATAATCACTTAATTCTGAAAGAATCATTTCTAAGAAGAATCTTCTAGAAGGCATAATGTTTTCTGACACTTCTCCATCCTATGTTCTACTATGTTATCTGATTTTTCCATCTTTTTTACTCTGGGTTTTATTTTTATTTTATTTGATTCATTCTTGGGTAACTATAAATATATCTGAAAAATTATTATATTTTGTATAAGTTTTTGATTATATAAGGAGGCCACTCACAAGGCTCAGCGTCTTTGGTTGCTAACCGGAATCTGGCTTTATTGTGAGTCCAGCCCTCTCTCAATAAACCTATTTCCTTTTGGCTTGGAGACTTTGTTTTATTTTTTGTGTGTCTCTGCTAATAAATTTTTGTCACAGATGAGCCTAGAATTTGTATCAGAGAGAGGAGAGAAAGCTTATATGGGAATATAGGTTTCCTTTGTTTTACCAAAGTAAGACCTCATCACAAATTAATTTATTTAAACAACTTCCTATTTTTAATCATTTTCTGAAGTCATTCTCATTCATGCCTACTAGATTATCTTTGAACCTAATGAGAGAATGAATAAGGAAATAAATCAAATTAAATGCTGAGGGGTGGAAGTTTCTTACATTTGTCCCTGAGATGAATTATACAAATCACTTATTTGTATGTTGAATTATGTAACTTATGTAGCCTTGTAACCCACTCATAAAGGATCTATATAGCAGAGTTAGGGAAAAAAATGTATACATGTGTATGCATGCATGTGTGATTATATTTACACAATATAGACATATATGTGTAATTTATGTACATATACAAACACATGTAATTTCCTTACCTATGTAAATGTTTCCCTCAATGGAATACAAATGTCTCCAGACTATGATGTCTTCTTGGTTTGTCTCTGTATCATATCTAAGATTCAAACCCAGATTTCCCTGATTAAAAATGCAGTTCTCATTCCACTATTTCATGCTTTGTCAGGGGGGATGCTAAAAAAAAGAAAAAAAAAAGCTGAGAAAATAATAAAAACAAACTTTGTGAGTATATCATGGTTTTGCCTGAGGCTGGTCCTGATTCTGGTATTCCTTCCTCATTTCTAGTTCTGACCCGTCCCCAAAGTGTTATACCAGTGAATTCCCTAGGACAAAGAAGTCTTGTTTTGATCCCAGATCTGACAAAGAAAACATACAGCAATTTAAACTCTGGTCTCTTAGTTTGGCACAATTTCTTTGGGGGTAATGAATTGAAATAAATAATTTTTATGGGATTTGGCAGTTTTCACTTGGTTAAAATGAAGATCTGATCTTGTTTCTTTATGTGAATTAATCTTGTTCACACCTTTTCCTTTGTCAGATTTGCTTTCAAACTTGAAATTGTTGATTTAGGGAGGACATAGACGCTGAAAACAATCTTCATCTCCACCCCCTTTTCAAAGGCCTCTAATATTGGGAAAGTCACAGGAAAGGTCATTACCTACAATTAACAAGTCTATTTTAAGAATCATTTAGAAGAAGGAATATTGGAAAGTCCCAAACAAGGAACTCATTCAGGGCAGGAGACCACGACTAGGTCTGCAACCCTGGAACTGAGGCCTCTGCAGGTTCCAATAATAGATCAGTAGGGACTCTTCCAGCTCAGGCAAAACTGTAAATCTCTACTATTTTGCCTTATACTGGCCTCCGGGTATAACATTGCTCCAGATCTACCATCCCTTCATGAAACTCTTCCCAGAGCCATCTATGTTTTAATATTGTCCTTCCTCCCACACTGCTGAAACTCCTTTATATGTGTTGAGATCTCTTTATCATCTCTGATAGTCTGATAAGGACAGTTTAGTTGATAAGGAAATAAGGACTGGAAAAGGGAGTTGTCTTTTACATCATGCTTCCAGTTCTGGCTCCAGGAGCATGGAGTTTATTATATATATTTCAAGACTCATTTCACACAAAAGAACCCCCCTGAAACTTTGCAGATGCGCAGAAATGATAAATTGTGTCACATCAAAACACAAAACATTGGCTTCAGAATAGACCAAGGCCAAGGCTGAATTTTGACTGGCTTCTTATCAGAAAGCCAAGTTGGGGAGTATCCCTCTCAGGGTCTAATTGCCCCCGCTAAGATTTTGGCCTTGGCTATACCAGGCAGCAGCATTCCTTGCTGTTTTAACAATGTTAACCCTTTAAATTCAGGTTTGATAGGAATTTAAAACTTTTCAATAAGGCCACAATACTTTTCAACAAGAAATCACAAGGATCACAAAAGGGGTCAAAAGAGGAGTCTCAGATTTTTATCTATTCTCTTATTGGCTTCCTACACTTATGCTCTATTGTCTCTTAATGACTTCCAGGTATCAAAGGGCTCCCCAAGATTGTATTCTTTCTACACCAATTCATCTTAGACACCCTAACTCCTCTCAAGCCTCAGCCCATTTATCATCTACTATAGCAATGTTTTCCTGATTTCTCTACTTGTTAGAGTTCTCATCTTTTTAAAATTATCATGCATATCTTATTGTTCAATCACTTTCAGTTGTGTTCAATGCTTTGTGACCCTATTTGAGGTTTTCTTTGCAGAGATACTGGAGAGGCTTTCCATTTCCCTCTTCAGCTCATTTTACAAATGAGGAAAAGGAGGCAAACTGAGTTAAGTGACTTGCCCAGGGTCACCCAGCTAGTAATTGTCTGAGGACAGATTTGAACTCAGGAAGATGAGTCTTCTTGACTCTAGGTCCACTACTCTATTCGCTTTGCCACCCAGATGCCCAACCATGTACATATTTGCCTGTTTAAAAGGTAGCGTGATACCAACTGTGGAAAGAGTTCTAGATATAGAATCAGAGAATTTAGATTTTACTCCTTCCTTTGTTACTTACAACCTGTATGATGTTGGGAAAATTGCTTGTCCTTTTTGGGACTCAGGTTCTCCCATTGACAAAATGAGGAGGCTGGACTAGAATGGTATCTGAAGCCCAGGGTTGCTCTTGTTGTTGATATTTTGGGATTGTTTCTGTTTGGTGTTAAGATGGGCCAGTTAGTTTAACTGTAACAAAGTTGATATATGCTGGGAAGAACAGTGGAGTTAGACTGACACAACTGTGGAGGCAGTTGTAAAAAACAAAACCTCTGTTTATTAAGGTTATAAGGATTAAAGAGTTTAACAGAAAAGTAAAAGCAGGAAAGATCCCTAAAAACTAATGCGTTATAACCTCCACCCACAACAACTTAAAGTCCCTCACAGAATCTGTTTCTGTCCCTTAAACCAGATCTACTCTCTCCTTATTTCTAACTTACCCAATTTCTAAGACTGTGATCCTGTGTGTAAAAATTATGACCAATGTTGTTTCACCCAGTAGAATGCAAACTGGGATGGAGGGGGCCAGAAATAATTCCCTCTCCTTTTTTTCCTGCCTCTAAACATCACCTATCAGTGCCTTGCACATAGGAAGGGATAAAATGTCCTTGCTAATCCCCTGATGTGCTAACAAGCAAGGGTCCGAGAACCCCTTCAAGGTTACAGATGTGTGTATTTTGTGATCCCATTCTAGATTTGACATCCTCCTCTTTGTTATGTGGATGTTAAAATTAATATCCAAAAACTAAATATTATATTTTTATAAATTTTTATTAATAATAAACTAACAAAAAAAACTAACTAAAAGGGCACTAACTAGCCCACTCCAAGAGCAAAAGAGAAAGAGGGAGGAGTTACAGTCAACTATAAAACAATAATGTGACTATGCAAATGTGGAGGATTAGGAGAGATTAAAGGGAATTTTGGGAAATACTAAGGGACTTATGGGGGATGCAGTCCAAGGTTCAAAATCTCTATTTATTCATACCCCACTGTGATCCTTTGGGACACTAGTCTCCTGAATGGATCATAGTTACCTATTAATGTCTCTAAGAATAATTATTTTCCAAGATAAAAGTTGGGGGAAAAGTTCAGTATGATTGCTGACTTATGGAGGAGATGTTTGATGGGAGAAGGTCTGACCTTAAGGAACACAGCAAAAAACAGATGGTTCTTTTCCCATCCACAAGTGGCTCTCTCTATTCCTAACCTAAATCTTTACTTAATCTTTGTCTTTTTCTTCTTCTGTGGTGATCCTCAGGGACTTATTGACCCCTGGTAAATTTGTGAAGTTGGTTAAATTGTCTTTAGTGTTATTTTGCCTGGCAACTCTTTTAGCTTTCCTGGCACTATGCTCAGACCCTCATTCTGAATTTTCTTTACCATATATTATCTGCAGTAGTCTCCTATAAGATTTTATTTGATAAGGAATTAAAGTTTGATCCCTCTCAGAGATATTTTTATTTGTATAGGGGGCTCTTCAGTATGGTAAAGCCCCTAAGATCCAAAGGAATGACTATTCAATGGTTGAATTTCAGACAATATGACAGGCAATAGGACAAATGAGGGAAGTGAAAATTCTAATCATTCCTGTCCCAAGAAGAGAAGGGGAAATGCACATTACCTGGGATGACTTAGGCCTGGGTTTGGTTCCTGAGATAATCCTGGTGCCTGAAAAATCCAGGTTTTCTGAGCTTTAGGCTATTGTGACTTGTGAATAACTGGACATTTCATAGACATTCATTCTATCTTCAATTCTAATGAAAGAAGATAATATAAAAGGGAGCTAAAAAGATATGAGTGGCATTATGGTGAAATCTGTAGATTCAGAGGCACAATTAGGAAGAGAATGACACATGGTTGTCTATCCCCAAAATGGAGGTCCTAGAAGGAATTCACCAATGGTGGAAGGAAATCAGCATGGTAAAGTGATGTCCCAGGGTGAGAAGGCTCTAGATACTGAAGGAAATTTCAGAATGAGAAGGCAACTGAGTCATGGTGGCAAAATCCATAACATTAGAAGCCCATCTGGGAGGGGAAGGAAGCATGACTGGTTCGGACCCACCAGGGAGTAATTCACCAATAGAAGGGGAATGATGTGAGGGTAAGAAGAGACTGGATGCTGAGAAATTTCTGGGGTTAGAAGGCAACTGAGTCAGGTGGTGAGTCTAATTCTAATTCTAACTCTAACTCTAACTCTATAAAGGACTCAAAATTACCCCTCACTCTTTCCACACAAAGCATTTTCTCAACACAAATCTCAGCTCTCCACCTCTCCACCCACATATCTTTCTTCATGTTCCCAGGTTAGTTGTCTCTTAAGGTCCAAAGACTAGTCACCAATTCTAAAGCTGTTTTCTGATACCCAGAAATAGCCCTGGGAAATATAAGATTGTATATTCAGATGCAGAAGGAATTTGAGAGAGTCATCTGACCCAAACCCTCATTCTACAAACATGGAAGCCGAAGCCTACAAGGCTAAACAACTTGCCCAAGTTTACACGGGTAGCAAATGACAGCTTGCTTTCCCACTGAAGATTTGGATGAACATTTCTTCTTTTTCATTGTCTCTAATGTCTAGTAAGAGAGTGAGGTCCTATTCTGTCACAATATAGCCTCAGATGCCCCTATGAATCATTTTGGGGACTCTTAATTCATGAAGAATAGCCTATCTACAAAGGTAAATTCTAAATAATTTCCTTTTCCCTTCACCAAATCTTTGTCACTAGCAGGGACCATGGAAGGACAATGGTAAGAGTCTACATGATGCAATCCAGGAAGCTCTGGCAGTCCATGTACCTGGGATTCTCTGCCTCTGGCATGTGACCAAAGTCATTCACAAGCTGGTCATGACCCTCTTTTCCTACTCTATGAACACTTGGGATCATCAGAGCATTAACATCCTCTTCCCCACAAGATATTGGAAAGGAAGCCAACATTGTGTTCTGGAGTTGTTTTCTTATCAGACTCAGAAAAAATTTAATTCAGGGACATTTTGATCTGTGACTGACTGCCGGGCTTCAAGATGTATCAAAGAAAGACTTGGCAGGACTGAGACCTATTCATTCTAATTTACTGTCAGCAATGCTACAAACTGGCTCAATTGCTTAGGCAAATAATTTGGTATTATGCAAGAAAAGTTATGAAATCATCTCTTCCATTTAACCCGGAGATTCTGTAACTATATGCTCCAAGAGGTTATTGACAGGAAGATGAGACCTATTGCTATAAAAATATTTGTAGCTGCACTATTTGCAAGTAGTAGTAAATGGGTATAATCAAACAATATGCCTAATAATTGAGGAATTGCCAAACAAATTGGAGCATGTGAATATTTCAGGATATTGTTGTACTGCAAGGAATAATGAACATGAAGAATTAAATGAAATATGGAATAACCATTATGGATTCACATACAAGAATACTATATATATCAAAATAAAAGAAAATACACACTGGCAAGCATTATCCATCTATTCTAAACAATTTTTATACTATTTTGCTTAACTATTTTTAGGGAATACTCTATAAATAGTTGAAGGAAAAAATACAACTTGATTTAACATATGTTTTCCTGGGGAAAAAACAATAGGTTTGTTAATAGAACTGAATCTGGTGGCTTGATGCAATAGAATGATGATGAACGAAGTCTTGGGAGAACCTGGTTTTAAACTCAAATTCTACTACTAACGGTCTACCTGCTCATACATAAGTCTCACAATGTAGTATTTGAACTGTCTCATTTGATAGAGGTTTTTTTTAACATCGGTTTAATTAGGGTCAATTAAATTTTTTTTTTTAAATTAGATTTGGAATTTCAGAGATTTTCATGGTTCCCTATGATCTTCAAGCCTGGATTAGATGCTAAGAGCTTTTCCCATTCTCATCCCTAAGTGGTAGGTTGCCTGAATACTTTATGTTACTATCCTTCATTGACAATGGAATGGTTTTAATATTCATATTTATTATATTTGTATTAATTAGTGCTAGTAACAGATAGCTGTTAAAGTTTACAAAAATGTTATTAAAATCAATATAAAACTGAAATTTTCCCAGCCTCATCTAAACTTGATATTCCCATAATGTCATAAAAGGTGGGCCCAGGGACAGCTAGGTAGTTCAGTAGATAGAGTCAGTCTTGGAGACAAGAGATCTTAGGTTCAAATATTGCATTAGACACTTCTAGTTTGTGACCAGAACAAGTCACTTAACCCCCATTGCTTAGTGCTTATCACTCTTCTGCCTTGGTACCAATGCTCAGTATTGATTCTAATAGAGGAGGTAAGAGTTTAAAAAAAGAAGTGGGCCTATCAGGAACTAAGAAGTATTGGGCCACATGTCTATAGTTGTTCCTGGCAAATAAAGTATAATAGGGTCATAGGTTTAGGACCAGAAGGATCTTCGAGGCCAGTAGGTTCAACTCCTTCATTTTATAGATGAGGAAGCTGAGGCCTACAAAGGCTGACTTGCCCAGTATCATTTAGCTAGGAAACATCTTCTTAGGGATGTTCTTCTTCTTCACTGATGACTTGTTCAATTTCTTTTTCTGAGATGGGATTATTTAAGTATTTTATTTTCTCTTTTGTTAATCTGGGCAATTTATATTTTTGCAAATATTCATCCATTTCACCTAGATTGTCAGATTTGTTGTCATCTAATTGGGAAAAATAGTTCTTAATGATTTCTTCAATTTCCTTTTCATTGGAGGCAGTCACTCTTTTCATTTTTGATGTTGATAATTTGATTCTCTTGTTTCCTTTTTTAAAATCCAACTAACCAATGCTCTATTTTATTTTTTTTTATAAAACCAACTTCTAGTCTTATTTATTAGATCAATAATACTATTACTTTCAATTTTATTAATTTTTCCTTTGATTTTTAAGATTTCGAATTTAAGCTTGGATTGGAGATTTAAAAAATTTCCCCCCTAGATTTTTTAGTTGCATGTCCAATTCATTGATCCATTTTTTCTCTATTTTAAGCATTCAGAGGTATAAAATTTGCCCTAAGTAGTGCTTTGATTGTATCCCCTAAATTTTGATATATAGTCTCCTCATAGTCATTCTCTTTAGTGAAATGATTGTTTTTTCTTTGACCCACTCCTTTTGAAGAATTAGATTATTTAATTTCCAATTAATTTTAATCTGTCTTTCTATAAACTCTTATTGATTATAATTTTTGTTGAATTATGATCTAAATAGGTTTCATTTATTATTTCTGCTTTTCTGCATTTAGTTGTGAAGTTTTTATGTCCTAGTACATGGTCAATTTTTGTATATGTACCATGTGCTGCTGAAAAGAAGATATATTCTTTTCTGTCCCTATTCAATTTTCTCCAGATATTTATTAAATCTAACTTTTCTAAAATTTCATTCACTTCCTTTACTTTTTTCTTGTTTATTTTTTGGTTAGATTTATGTAGTTCTGATAGGGAAAGGTTGAAGTTCCCCACTACTTCAGTTTTATAGTTTTTATCCTTAAGCTCTTTTAGCTTCTTCTTTAAAAATCTGTAGGCTATACAATTTGGTGCAGATACATTAAGTACTGATATTACTTCCTTGTCTATTACCTTTTATCAAGAGGCAATAACCTTTCTTATCTCTTTTTTTTTGTTTGTTTGTTTTTTGTTTGTTTGTTTTTTTAAACCCTTAACTTCTGTGTATTGACTTATAGGTGGAAGAGTGGTAAGGGTAGGCAATGGGGGTCAAGTGACTTGCCCAGGGTCACACAGCTGGGAAGTGTCTGAGGCAGGATTTGAACCTAGGACCTCCCGTCTCTAGGCCTGGCTCTCAATCCACTGAGCTACCCAGCTGCCCCTTTCTTATCTCTTTTAATCAGATCTATTTTTGCTTTAACTTTGCCCTAGAACATGATTGCTACTCCTGCTTTTTTTTTTTTTTATCTCAATTGAAGCCCAATAGATTCTGCTCTAGGAAATATCTTAGACCTAATTTGACTTGCAAACATCCAAGCACTCTGTCTGCTATTTCAAAATGTTGCCTCAGGCCTAATGGTTTTAAGTATTGAGCCATATGACAATAATATCAAAAATTTGAATAGGATCATGCAGAAACAAGAGAGGTATGAGACATAAAATGGAAATAGATGCAAATGATCTGGGTTAGAGGAGAGAGGAGCAGCCGAGGTTCCTTTAAGAGGTAGCTTCCTTACTGGGCCAAATTCTATTGATTGTTTCAATTCAATTCAACACAGCAAACATTTTATTAGGCTCTCTGTGCTAGGCACCATTGGGTAGCAGGAACACAGAGGAAAATGTAACTGTTTCTGCCTCCCAAGAACTTATACCCTTTTGAGGGAGGGAGGGAGCTCTATGTATACTGAAAAGAAGAACAACTCTTCTAACAACCTTCAAATATAGGGACAGCACCCAAGGAATTGGAATGGAACTGAGATGGAAACCTATAGGCAAGATGGAATTCTCAAGTGTAGTCAGATCCAAGGATTTCAGGTTATGATTGACTGAAAAGATCGTCTCTTCTCCTCCTCTTAGAGCAGGAGGTAGAGGTGAAATCTGGAGAGGTTAGGTATCTTGTTCAGAGTCACTTAGCTTATAAATGTCCTAACCATTCAAAGAATTTCATCCAAACATCTATAAAAGAAAAACCAAGTAGATAAAGATTCTGAGTTGGAACGCTAACTCAGAGAGCTAGTTCATCAATACATACAAATTCAGTAAACATTGTGGATCAACAAAGATGGACCTAGAATTGAACAAGTGGAGGAAATGGACTGGACTATCTTAGGAAGAGTATGCTAAGTTTTTAATAACTCCCAAGTTTTACCCTAAGACAAAGGTCCCTCTTAAAAAACCAAAAATAAAAACCTCTTACCATTTGTTTCAGAATCAATATTAAGTATCTTTTCTAAGGCAGAAGAGAAGTAAGAGTTAGGCATTTGGGGTTAAGTGTCTTGCCTAGGATCACACAGCTAGGGAGTACCTAAGACCAGATTTGACCCCCAAACCTCCCATCTCCAAGTCTGACTCTATCCATTGAGCCATCTACCTGCCTCAAGGCCCTTTTAAAAAATCCCTTACCTTCTATCTTAGAATCAATACTGGGCATTGGGTCTAAGGCAGAAGGGTAGTAAGGGCTAGGCAATGGGGGTTGTGACTTGGCCAGGGTCATAAAGCTAGGAAGTGTCTGAGGTCAGATTTGAACCCAGGATTTTCTATCTCTAAGCCTGGCTCTCAGTCCATTGAGCCACCCCCCACCCCATTACATTTAATCTTGTTCCATTAGGCGATCCCTATTTAACACCTCCATCTGTATAGTGAATAGAGAGCTGGTTTTACAGTCAGGAAGACTTCAGTTCCAGTCCTGTCCCTAATACCTTCTTGATTGATAACCTTGGAGGATATAACATTTAGCTTCTCCGTGCCTGCCCCTAAACAACTCTCTAAGAACATAAGTGGTAGAACAGGGGCATATTTACACTGGTAGAGGAAATGTCCTAACGGGGAATTCCATATACCAGTGAAATCATAGGTCTAATCTACCAAGAAAAAAAAATTCTCCCATAGATATGTGTAAATGGAATTAGCTCATCCTTATTCATTGTTAGACTCTAGCCATCAGAAATAATGTCACCCCACCCAACCATGGGGAGTGGAGATTAGTTACCCACACGTGACAATAAGTAACAAATCAGGAACAAGGGATTGCCCTTTGGGCAGTCCAAAACAGTTTTGAGGTTGCCATTTGTCCACTTGAAATTAGAGGTGGATGCAGGAAGTGTCGAAAGATGCTATCTTTCAAATATGATGGTAACTTCCTGAGGAGGCAGTTGGAGTTTTGAACTTGGTGCTGAAGGATCTCTGGTGAGACCTCAGGCAGCTTCTCTCTGAATTGTCAGGTGGGTAAGTTAGGCTGACTTCCTTTCCCCTCCCTTTGCATTTCTAGAGTCTCTACCCTCAAGGAGGCTTCTTTGCCTCTCTGATTGTCAAAGGTCTTGCGGCTAGTAGCCTTGTTTAATTAACCTCTAAATCCTCATCCAGGCCCGACCTCTGGTCCAGGCCAGAGTTTCTCTCTATTTCCCTACCTTCAACTTTCCTAATTGTAAATAAACTTCTATAAAAGCCATCCTGACTTGGGTCTATTTTTAATTATGTAATCAAGCTAATCTGATTGATTCCTGGCAACCATACCTTAAATATATTTTAAATTCCCCTCTTACAGATATTAAAATGTCTAGGAATCATGGATTGCCAAAGTCATTAAATACCGAAAGGGCAATGGAGAGGCATATGGTAGGTCTGAATAGGCTGAAACATATTACTAATGAAATGCTGTCAGGAACCTCCCCCAGGGGCAGGACAGCTAAGTGGGAATGAGATGGAATGAGAAAAGCCAGAGACTCAGTAAGCTTGCAGAAAGCTCTTCTGATCTGCCATTTGTTGATTTTAATTTTTATACCTTTTTTTTAAGATTACATACATGTTGGCATGATTTCCATTCCCACTATACATTTTTTCTTAGAGACAATGTATTAAGTCATACTTTTCATTCTCCAGTAACTTTTCCATATTTTTCAAAGTGTGTTTGATATATCTCTTTGGCTACAGTTGTGGGAAAGTACAGGAGACAATTTCTTCATTTATCATTTCATTATTCTTTTATGTTAATGTACTGTACCCAATCAGGGATCAACGTGGGGGGAAACTTGAAGACTATTCTGGCCTGTTTTTTGCAGGCACCTGTGTATGGGAATCCAAGTTAGGGTTTTTAAATCTTTAACATTAACTCATTATTTGCTGGTTTGTTGTGAAGTGATTTCTAGGTGAATTTCTGTATTTTGCATTCATGAATGAATTTTGTAATTTTCTTTTTCAGTCTTCATCAATGTACGATGTGCCAGGTACTGGGCTAAATACTGGGGATACTAAGAAGGAGAAAAAATCCAGTCTCTGCTTTCAAGGAGCTTATGGTTTAATGGGGCAGACAACACGCAAACAACTTTACACAAATGAGATATAGTCAAGATAAATAGGAAATAATCAGCGGAGGGAAGGCACAAACAGTATGGGGGACATCACAAAAGGCTTCCTGTAAAAGGTGGGATTTTATGTGGGATTTAAAACAAAATTTGAAAGGGCAGCCTTTGAGTTTTCAGCTTCTTTCCATTCTTTACCACTATCCAATAGCAGTGATAGGTGAGAGCTGAAGATATCTTTTCTCCAGAGTTTCTATTTTATCAAAAGATTAACCTGTTTCTTTAAGTAATCTTAGCCCTGAGAGAAGGTATCTAACTATTAATGCCTTAGTGTTGCCTTCTGCAAACTAAGGCTAACAATTATTTTATTTTTGTTGTCATCTTTTCTTTTTATATCAGATTTCTTTTCAGATATATTCTTCCCCCACTACCTCTGTCCAACAAGTCAACCCTTGTATTAAAGATTAGAAAAGAAGGGAAAAAAAAGAAATTTTGCAAAACCAGTCAATATCAGCTATGTCTCATAGTATATGTCTAACATCCTTCATTTTTGAAGTGGACCAATGACATCAAAGGGTGATGTCTTGACTTGTGCATGAATTGGATCTAAGTGAGACAGAGTAGCATGAAGTCATTAGCCTCACTCTCTCTTCCAGAGTCATCAAAGTCTATTGGCAGGACAAAAGTCAGAATGGTCCAGAATGCAGTAGATGACCTCAGCATCTTCCACATCTGACCAAGCTGTAAGTGCTCCACAGTGACTGGTTTTGTTGCCTTCATGGATTTTGAAACAAATTGTTCTCATTTTCCCATTCCCCTAGGGAAAATATTAACATGGCTGGGGTAGGCACCCTCCTAACTCACCAATGGATTTGTGGCCCATCAGTTACCCTCAACCTGGTTTAGCGCATTTACTGAGATGGTTTTCTATGGTGTGGCCACTGCCCATGCTACAGCTTCTTGGAGCCACACGTGAGAGTCAAGTGTCAAGTGGAAACCAAAAGCGGATAAGAACCCCCGAAGAGGGGTTGGCAAGCCCTCACACTAGAGTTGCTAGTTTTCCTTGAGCACCCATATGCCCCTATTTGTCTAACATTATATGCGATATTACATACCTATAATATTCCACCTCCAAAATGAAAAGAGGGAGGTACATTTTCTCCAGTCTTATCAGGGACTCATTTGAGCATTATAATTTCACAACAACCGGTGGCATGTTTTTCTTTTTTTCCATTTACCCTGTTGTAATTCATACTGTGTATTGTTCTCCTGCTTTGGTTCATGTAAGTTTCCCCCTGAATCTCAGAATTCTTCCTGATCCTTATTTCTCACAGGACAACAATATTTCACTATAACCTCATGATCCAATCTGTTCCCAGACTAACAATTCAAAATGGATTAGTAGGATAAACAAAAAATCCCTTCAGTCTTGTCTCTCACTTTAGTCAAGGATCACAAATTATTTAACCTTGGCATGGATGATGACATGATATGGCGTTTAGAGAAGCCAAGTTATCTTTAAGAACAAAGCCACCATTAACACTCACAGCTTGGTTAATGTACCCACTTCCCTCACCTTTTTGTCTATTCTCCTAGCTTCCATATCTTGTGCCAGATCATTGAAAGGGAAGTGGGCCAGGCTCTGTTGCACAAACATTACAAAAGCAAACCATACCCAGTTCTTTGGGGATAAAACTTGGCCACTTCTATTTAGCAGAGAGGGAGGCAGACTAAGCTGATGCTTAGCACAGCTAGACTTTCTGTGTTTCCAACAGGAGGCCAAGGAGTCCATAAGTCATGGCTTTGTGCTTTTTTCCTTTTTTAAGACCCTTATCTTCCATCTTACAATCAACAATATGTCTTAGTTCCAAGGCAGAAGAGTAGCAAGGGTTAAGCAACTGGATTTAAGTGATTTGTCCAGGGTCAAACAGCTAGCAAGTGGTGTCTGAGGTCAAACTTGAACCCAGGACCTCCCATCTTTAGGCCTGACTCAATCCACGGAGCCACTTGACTGTCCCCTCCTCCCCTCCATAGCTTTGTGCTTTAAGACCCAGGCAAGGGACAATTGTGGGGCTCGTTAAAGTCTGCCTTGATTCATTTTTTGGGGGTGGGCTTGTTTAAGATTGCCCTTACCCTTCTTATGATCTTTATATGTTTGCTACCAACCAGATGGCATAGTGGGTAAAGCACTGGACCTGGAGTCAGGAAGACTAAGACTCTTCTTCCTGAGTTCAAATCTAGCCTCAGACACTTCCTTGCTATGTGAGCAAGTCACTTAAACCTGTTTGCTTCAGTTTTCTCATCTGCAAAATGAGCCCAGAGAAGGAAATGCAAACCTCTTTGTAGGCTTTGCCAAGAAAATCCCAAATGGGGTCACAAAGAGTCAGGAAAGACTGATCAATCACAACTCAGAATTTTATAACTATAATTGCCATCTTTTCTTTGGGGAATTGAAAGGCACCTAATATTCTTTGTTAGAAAAAAAATAAAAACATACTTAGATGCATATTTACATATATATGTATTTTTCATCATGTTAGAATTCTTATGTCCTGGAAGTATATTCCCTCTCAGTACAGAATCTAAGTCATAGACTAAAATAACCAATAAAGAATAACTCTAAGGGAAAATGCTTATAAGCACCTCCGTCAAAGGGCCTTTGATTCTCTCTTGAGAGGACAATCCAAAGCCATTTCCTGGTCATTTAGAGACAGAACGCCTTAGGAAGTTTCATTGGCTATTGTTCTATATATTTTTATAGTTCTAATTTCTCTACACTTTTTTTTTTTACTTTTACCTCTAAATCTAGCTGAGATCTCCCTCATCTCTCCAGTTGTAACATTATCAACAAGTATCCAAATAGGGCAGTCAGCCAAGCATTTATTAAGCTCTTACTATATGCCTGGCACTGTGCTAAGTGGTTGGAATAAGAGAAAGGCAAAATCCCAATCATCTATGCCCTCAAAGAGCTTTTATTTTAATGGGATAGACAACATGGAAATAACCAGATAAACATAAGATATGAACAGAATAGATGGGAAGTAATCTCCCAGGGGAAAGCATTAACACCTGGTGGAGACTAGGAAAGGTCTCTGAAAGAAGGTGGGATATGAGTTGATTCTTGGGAGCTAGGAAGACCAAGAGGTATGGGTTGGGGAGCAACATATTCCAGGGATAGGAGCATCCTGTACAAAGGCATGGAAAGAACAACAAGTAGGTCAATGTAGCTGGATCATAGAATTTGTGGAGGGGGATAATATATAAAATTATATATAAAATATTATATATAAATATAAAAAGAATATATAAAAACTTAGAAATCAGGTTATGAAGAGTTTTAAAAGCCAAAAATGGACATTTATACTTGATCCTTGAGGTAATAGGGTGTCCCTAGAGCTCCTTTGGGAGGAGTGTGATATAGTCAGGTTTTACACCTTAGAAGAATCATTTTGGCATCTGAATGGAGAATGGAGTGGAGAGGGGAGAGACTTGAGTCAAGGAGACTAGGCTATTGTCAGATGGCAAAGAATTGGAAATTGAGGGGATATCCATCAATTGGGCAATGGCTAAACAAGTTTTGGCAAATTATTGTGATGGAATACTACTATACTGTAAGAAGTGATGAGCAGGTTAATTAAAAAGCAGAGACAAAAACATGAAAAGGTGCAGCTAGGTGGTTCAGTAGATATAGAGCCAGGCCTAGAGACAGGAGGTCCTGGGTTCAAATCTTAGATACTTCCTAGCTGTGTGACCCTGGGCAAGTCACTTAACCCCACTTGCCTAGCCTTTATTGATCTCCTGCTTTGGAACTGATACTTGGTATTGATTCTAAGACAAATGGTAAGAGCTTAAAAACAAAACAAAACAAAACAAAACATAGAAAGACCTTACATAAAGTTATGAAGAGTAAGCTGACCAGAACCAAGAGAACCTAATATAGAGCAACAGAAATATTGTTTGAAGAATGGCTTGTGTATGTCCACCTCCAGAGAAAGAACTAGCAAAGAGAAATAAACAAGAAATAGTTTTATAGATAAATGCACCTCTTTTTAAAAAAACAAAAACAAAAACCCTTACCTTCTGTCTTAGAATCAATACTGTGCATTGGTTCAAAGGTGTGGTGAGGGGCAGGCAATGAGTATTTAGGTGACTTGCCCAGGGTCACACAGCTAGAAAGTGTTTGAGGCCAGATCTGAACCCAGAACCTCCCTATTCCAGGTCTGACTCTCTATCCATTGAGCCACCTAGCTATCCTCTTTATACATATACCTTGTTGTCAAATGATGCCTTTTGGAATCAGACCTTACACCTTAGAAGCGAGAGAAGAGGCAGGAGACAGAGAGAGATACCTGAGAATTTTAATGTAACAGACAGTTATATGTATATAAAGAAGGCTATTGCAATAGTGCTGATGAGAAGTATAAAGACCTGAAGGAGGGTGGCTGTTGTGTGAGTGAAGAAGAGATAAAGAAAAGATGTTGTAAATGTGTAAATGACAATATTTGGCAATGAGTGGATTTGTGGGGTGAATGAGGGTAAGGAGTTAAGGAGCCTTGGGGGACCTGAGTGATCGAGAGGATGTTTTCCTCAATAATAATAGAGAAATTAAGAGGGGAAGGTGTGTGTGTGTGTGTTTGGGGGGGATACATCGCACCTGTGATCTTAGATAAGAACCTATTAAACCCCCACATTAGTAGCTCTGTAGTTCGGAGGAAGACATTCCAAGCCTATGCCTCTTAGTTCCATTAATTCCACTGCTCAAAGATACCAAGGTGTAGGACTGAAGTGGGCATGACAAATACCTGTATTCACCATGGTTACCATCCTGGAATCCCCTCAAAGTGTGATAGCAACCCTAAGTCATGGCAGAGATGGAACAAACAAGGAAAGCTTGAAAAACCATCTCTGGAGCTGCCACAAATGGATGCAAATTTAGGGGGAAACAGTATCCCTCTCCAGCAGCCAGGCATCTTGAGGCTTTGGCCAAGGCTACAGAATATCTTTGGACAAATCTCTTTTGGACGCAGAAATCTTGTGAATGAGTTTTTTCTTTTTTCCTTTCCCTAGTACAGAAATGAGCAAGAGAAATGCACTGTCTCCTCATTTTACAACTCCTAGGACCTAAACAGAGAGTCTTAAATCACATTGCACAGTTCAGTGGCCCAAATTCATCACGCTAACAAGACTGTTGGAGTGGCTTCATTTTGTTTCTGCTAGCCAGTTTGGGGTTTCTAGATTAGCCCATCAGTGTGGCAACCAACCTTTACTTTCCACTGGCTTTCTCTCTCCCTGGAATGGAAGTGACTTTCTTACCCCACCTATACCCACTTTAACAGATCTGAGTGGTGTCCCCAGACGGACTGTTAGTCACAACCAAGATGACTTGCCTCTGTTCACTCATGGGACCCCAGTAGGGTGGGATACATTCCTACTACTTACCAATGTAACTCCTGAACTAAATCTCAGGTAGCTCGGTCGATGGAACAGTAAACCTGGAGTCAGGAAGTTGTTGTTCAATTATTTCAGTCACGTCTAACTCTTCAAGACCCCATTTGGAGTTTTCTTGGCAAAGATAGTAGAGTAGTCTGCCATTTCCTTCTCCAGATCATTTGACAGATGAAGAAACTGAGGCAAGCAGGAGTAAGTGACTTGTCCAGGGTCACACAGCTAGTAAATGTCTGAGGCCAAATTTGTGCTCAGGATAATGAGTACTCTCTCCACTGTACCACCTAGCTGCCCCAAAGTCAGGAAGATCTGAGGTCGAATCTGGCCTTAGGCAAACTTAATAGCTGTGTGACCCTGAGCAAGTTGTCTGCCTTAGTATCCTCAACGGTAAAATGGACATAAGTATAGCATCTTGTTAAAAGGATCAAATGAATTAATATTAGTGCTTATCACAGTTCCTGGCACATAGGTGCTCAATTAAATACTTGTTCTCTCTTCTTTCCTACCCACAAAGGCGTTTCCCATTTATGCAAAGCAGTCAGATACTATTTATTCTTAAACATAAAAAATTTCCTAAATAAAGGGAGGCGGGAAGCAAGCATAATTGTAATATAATATTCATTCAGCAGAAGGAAAAAGCAGGAGTAATTAAAATACCACAGTTCACCTATAACCCTGGGTTATACTGGGGATTACTGAAAACCAGTTTGACTAGAATGGCCCTAGCTCCTAAGGATGTACACCTGCTAATACTGATAAATCCAGAGCCTGGAAATTATCACCCTTACACCTCCACCCTTGCTGGATGGCACAGAGTTAAGTCCTTTATATCCCAGCCCATCAGTAGTGATGTTTCTGCTCATCTTTATCAGCTGGAAGCAATATCTCCTGTCTTGTTTTGCAACTTATTAGCACTTTAGAAAATATTTTCATTTACTATCTCGACTATATTATTATATTCCTTTATAAACAGGGAAGTTTCCTATGCATGCCAGGCCTGTTGTTCTTTGTTTAAAACTCTTAAGTTTGAGCCCTGAATGGTTCTAGACCTTTGATTGGAGTGTGAAAGAGCAAAAGAGACCACATACCACCACCATTTTCTATTGGAATCTGCACTCTCTCTCCCCTTGGGTGTAGTTGTAACTTGTGTTCCTGTGTGTCTCTGCTATTCATCTGAATTCTCCTATGCAACAAATATCCTTCCCCCATTAAAAGCAAGGTTCATGGGGGTGGGGGGTGAGGGGGCGAGAATAGGCACAAACTTATCGAAACTTAGCAGGGAGGCATATGAAAAGGGAAACTAAAGTGCCCAGGGTAACTCAGATCCCTCTACTGCAGACCTGGGCTTGGTCCCTCTAGGGAGCAGGGTTACTACATGCTACCTACTGGGCAAAACTACTCTCTTATCTATTCTTCTGACTATTATTGTGCTCTTTCTGGGAAGAATGAATTCTCTTCTACTCTAATTCTACTGAAGCTGTGTTAAGTTCTTATAATACACAGACACCCTTGAAATGGTACTGAGGAAGTGTTGTGCTCTTTGGCTTTATAAAGGCAAGCTATCTCAAAAGCATGAGAGTAGTTTAAAAATTAAAACTGGCATTTGGAGCATCCAGCATGTCCACATGGAAACCACAGCTCTAAGTCTAGAATCTTTCTTTCCAGATCTGCTCCTTAGCTGGAAACTGATGAATGTATAGATTAACCTAGCCAGGTCTTTTTTTTTTTTTTTTAACCCTTACTTTCTGCCTTAGTAACAGTTCTAGGGTTAGCAAAGGCTAGGCAAACAGGTTTAAGTGATTTGCCATGGGTCACACAGCTAGAAAACGTATGAAGCCAAATTTAAATCCAGAGCTTCCTGACTCCAAGCCTGCTGCTCTATTCACTGTGCCTCCTAGTTGCCCCTCCTAGCCAGCTCTTAACATAGTAGGATTACTGCTGGTTTGTACCCCAGAGAAATAATAAGGAAAAATACATGTACAAAAATATTTATAGCCACACTCTGTGGTGGCAAAAAACTGGAAAACGAGGGTATGCCCTTCAATTGGGGAATGGTTAAACAAATTGTGGTATTGGTCGTGATGGAATACTATTGTGCTCAAAGGAATAATAAACTGGAGGAATCCCATGTGAACTGGAACAACCTCCAGGAACTGATGAAGAGTGAAAGAAGCAGAACAAGGAGAACCTTATACACAGAGATGGATACACAATGGCACAATTGAATGTAATAGACTTCTCTACTAGCAGCAATGCAATGATCCAGGACAATTCTGAGGGACTTATGAGAAAGAGAAAGAACTGTGGGAGTAGAAACACAGAAGAAAAAAAAACACATTTGCTTGATCACATGGGTCAATGGGGATATAATTGGGGGTGTAAACTCTAAATGATCAATCTATTGCAAATATTAATACTATGGAAATAGGTCTTGGTCAATGACACATGTAAAACCCAGTGGAATTGCTTGTTGGCTATGAGAGAGGAGGGGAGGGAAAGAATAATGTAACCACTGAAAAATATTCTAAAATAAATAAATAAATAAATTTAAATTAAAAAATATAGCAGGATTCTGTTTTCTTCAACCAATTCCCAAAAATAAAAATAATCTTGAGTTGTAGATAAGGACAAAAGCCAGTATTCTTTTTTCCAGCTGAAAGTTAAGCTTTCAGCAAAGCTGTGGTTTCTTCAGATCAGCCTAGGGTCCTGGCAAAGCAACTGAAGAGACTGACTTTCTCTCTTGGCAGCTGTCTTAGCGGAAGGAAGCCACTTCTCTTTCCACCTTGCTTCTGATGTTGTGACTTCTGTAAACAGCTTTCTGATTTCTGTGTCTTCTGTCCCCAGCTTCTTCCATCTGATTTCTACTACCTCAAAGCAAAATCCCCTCATGAGTAGTGACCTTTCTCCAACTCATGCTGAAAAATTCAAATCCACAGTTCTGTATCAATTATGGCACTGACAGACGATACACAAAATTTCTCACAAACCACAGCTTTTTTATTTATCATTTCTCAACCAGGTACTTCAAAACTCTGAAAAACAGTTATCTGTAAAAGAGCTAATGGACCACAGTGCATTGCAGCCATTTTAAACTCAGTACTCTTGCCTCTGAGTTCTTTTTAGAGAGGTTCTCTCAGTACATTTATCTGATTAATTATTTTTTTCTTCAGGGCCTTAGAACTACCTCAAGCTGTCTTTCTTTCTCATGTGACTGTATTTTTTTTTTAACCTCTTTTGACAAATAAAATGTCTCTCTCTGAAAGGTATAGAATCTTGTGCCAATTACCAGTGGAAACTCATAGGCTGGTGATTCTTAAACCCTCACTTGACATTGAGAAGAAAAAGCCAAGTTAAAGTACTCTAGGAACAGTAGTTTAATACTATTAAATACTACTAAAACAGTAATTTAGGAGGCAGTTGGGTAGCTCAGTGGATTGAGAGCCAGGCCTAGAGATGGGAGGTCTTGGGTTCAAATCTGAACTCAGACACTTCCTAGCTGTGTGACCCTGGCTAAGCGCTCTTCTGTCTTTGAACCAATATATAGTATTGATTCTAAGGTGGAAGGTAAGGGTTTAAAAACAAACAAACCCCCACCCCAGTGGGGGTTTAATTTAATAAAAATTTTAAAAAGGTATGTTTGTAGCTCAGTACAAATTCAGTTCAATCTCCAAAATCTTGAACAGATCCTGTACTGAATCTGTGTTCAAAGATGACCTTGAGGATTTGTGAGAGTCTCAATTACCAAAGAAAGATTTAGTTGGATTCACCAAACAGAACTTATTCAGTAAAGAAAGTGGGTTCCTATATTTTAGAAAGATTTTCAACCACAGTGTTGAAAACATTTGCTTTTTGTTTTTGGCTTAATTCTGAAGCAACCAAAAAATGCTATTAATCATAATATTTAACTGGGGCTACTACTATGGCAAACAAATTAGAACAAAAAGAGCTTTCTAGAGATTGTCCACTTGGCTTTAAGAAAAGTCTCAAATTTGTAGGAATATTTAGTGACTATTTCCTAAGTGCTTCCAGTACATTGCTAGGGTGCTAAGGGAGATAAAGAAGTGTTAGACATGGACATTGCCTTCTCTGAACTTAGCAATACACATTTAAACCTATAAACATACTTTGTACCCTACATTTCTCCTTACCTTTCCCCTTCCTTTCTTCCTTTCCTTCTCCCTTCCCTTCATTTCTCCATTTACTTTTTACTACATACTATATATATATACATATATATAGTATGTAGTATATATATATATATGTGTGTGTGTATATATATAGTATATACTTACATATGTGTACTCTATAACTTGAGGGAATGTAAAAATTCCTTAATGGGAGGATTATTACATTTTTGTCTCTGTATCCCAAGTAACTAGGACAGAGCCTAGTAGCAGCAGTAGTAAGTAGGTTCTTAATAAAATTTTATTGATTTGTTCATTTATTGATCACAGGTACTTATTGTATAAATAGAGGAATGAATGAACTTTCTGGACCCTCTGTCTCCTTTTTGAGCTACCTCTTTCCTCTTTTTCACCCTCCAACCTTTAAAAATAGTTTATTAATGTGCTTAAAATTTTACCTTATTCACTTCTCAATGAAAGGGGGAATGGTCTCTCTTCTCAAGGGACTCACATTCTGAGAGAATAAATGTATCAATAACTAGGTTTATTCAAAATATAGTCAATCCACATGTTAAAACCAGTGGAAATGTGTGTCAGCTATGGGGGGGGGTATTGAGGGGGTGAAGGGGAAAGTAAGAACATGAATCATGTAACCATGGAAAATTTTTCTAAAAAATAAAATTAAAAAACAAAAACAAAAACAAAATATAGTCAATCTATAAATATTTATTAAATGCCTCCTATGTGCCAAGCATTGTACTAAGCCTTGGGATGTAAAGAAAGGCAAAAAGAAACCAGTCCCTGTCCTTTAGGTTTTACAGTCTAATGGGGGGCTACAACATGCAAATTTCTCTCCACAAACAAGCTGTATGTAGGATAAATGGAAAATAATCAGCAGAAAGAAGATACCAGAATTAGGAGGGGTTAGAAAAGACTTCCCATAGAAAATGGGCTCTTAGGTAGGACTTAAAGAAAACTAGGAAGCTGGGAGTTTGAGATGAGAAAGGAGAGCATAGAAAGGAGGAACAATCAGAGAAGAAAACATTAAGAGCTGGAGGGAGGGAGAGACACTGAAAAAGGTTCTCTCTAGAAAGAGCAATTTGAGTTGAGTCTTGTAAGAAGCCAGGGAAATCAAATGCTTTGAAAAGAACTATATTTCTGTGAAGGGAAAAAAAAGCATTAGAAGAAAGGAGATGATTGGAACTCATCATGAAACTGTATGAGAGTCAAGGAAAGAAATCAAGAGCAGAGTCTCTCTTCCACTGTATATCTTTTAGAATCATAGCTGAAGAACTAAGTGCATTAGGATAAGAAGTATTGTATGCACAACAGTTGTTAAATTGAAGAACTCAAATTTTACAGATGAAGCTGGGCACAATGGCCATCTTTGAGTTGCCCAGCATTGGGCAAAGTATGTGGTTCTCTCCAAAGGAGGATTTAAAGAACATTTCAAGGCTCCATTTGTCCAAAGCTATTTTGCCCATTGCTAAATTTAACATACCAAATTCCTCACATTAGAGTCGTTCCTTTGGGTTAAATAATATCTTCAAAGGACATCATTGTTCAAATGTATTTGTCATTTGAATGACAAGAAGCATTTAGGATCATTTGTATATTATCATAGATTTGATATTTGCTGACTAGTTCTTACAAAAGCAGAAATCAGGTGCCTGAGAGGGATGGGAAATAAGATAAATATAATTCAATGGAGAGCAAGAGGTCAAGGAAGGACTGTAGTATAAGTACAAGCCATATGGGTCATTTCAATGAGACATAGTCCCTGGGTGAATAGGGATCAATATAAAGTTTTTTGGAGTCAAGAAGGCCTAAATCCTTTCACTTTCCTCCCCTTCACTCCCCCAGTCCACATGAAAATTCCTAAAACATCTTTCACATATATTCTCTGGGATCTGTATAAGGTTGGAAGGGATCTTAGAACCATCTAATTTAATTTAATTCCTACTCCATGCACAATGAAAAGACAATCCCTTCATTACCCAGGTTCATGATATAAAGGACCCAAAGATCAAAGTTTAGATTACAAGCCAGTAAAAAGCTTTATCTGGCATATAGTAAGTACTTAATAAATGCTTGTTGGTTTGATATTATAAACTGTGACCGTGAGAGAAACCAGTTGACTCATGGAGAAAATCCCTATAGGACCAATGACCTCTGAACACAAACAACTCAATCAGAATAGATAGTCTATAAAGGAAGGATGAGGGGCAATTAATCCAGAGCAGATAATCAACAAGTGTTTACTAATATTGACTGTATCAAGCCATCTCTATGTCAAACCATGGGATGAACCAGCTTGTTATATACAGATCTTATCTTATATACAGATTTTATTTGTCCATGGCCATAGGTCATCAGCATTCGAACTGTAGTGCAGAGGGTGCATATTAACCCTGCAAAGCCTTACTGTAGAATTTCTGACAGTTGAAAAGGGTTTAGAACCCGGAGGAGTGGCAGTTGATCCTGGAGATTCCATGAGAGTAGGAGGGTCAACTGAGCTCTATCTTTGGACTGAAACCCTGGCCTTTATTCTGCAGCTTTTCTCTTAAGATTTGTTAGCTTAATTATTCCCTTTGGATCTCCCTGACCTTCCCTATCCCAATTACCATTTTCCCTTCCTGAATTTCTGTGGGTTTTGGAAAGGAGGGTGGATCTGAGTGATAGCTTTCAAACTTTGTGGATTTAGTTTCCCCATAGTTAAGTAGGGCTTACCCTTGATACAAATTATTATTCTGAATCATTGTGTGCAACTTTCTTAACCCTTTAGGCAACAAAACCTCTTGGGCTGAGTTAGGCAGGTCCTTTCTCAGTCTCACATTCCTGTGTCCCTCCCCCACCTGAAGCTTTCCCTAGGCAGTTGTTAGAGTTACCTTGTATCCCTAGTCCTTTACAATCAACCCTGAAACTCAATAAACCCTGTTTGTAACTTAATCAAATCTCTGGCTAATTCATTAGTTGATTGATAAGAGAGATAGAAGGGGAGAAAGGAATAATATTCTCTCTGGGTCCTGAGGAGAGTTGGAGGCGTCCATTTTGGAGGAAGTCCCAATACTTCCTCTGGACTCTTCCTTTGTGAACCTGAGAAACTGACTAGAAAGCCCTCTAGTCAATTTCAAGCCATTTCTGGCTGGCCCTAACCTTTGTAGAAGTGCCCTTCCTACTTGAAGGGCTCAGTCTATTTCCCTTCAGTGTCTCTCTCTCAAATCTGTGTACCCAGTCTGTGTTTCCCTGCTGCAGCTGCCTGCCCAAATTACCTCATCCTCTTCCTTTGCTCCACTATTGTACCCTCCTTATCCACTTTACTGCCTTAGGGATCCACAAACCCCTATCCACAGTGCCTTATCCCCCATTACAACTTTACCTGACTATTCCCTTATTACCTTGCCTTGTCTCCCTACTTGCCTTTAGTCCCATACCTGCCTCAATCCCCTTATTACCCTACTTGCTTTAGTCCCTTATTACTCCCAGCCTTAATTTCCCTATTACAACTAGTTTATTACCCTACTAGATTTATTCTCTTATTACAGAACCTAAACACAAGGGAGAAGATATTCCTGTTTAACTGATACTGAAATGGAGATTAATTTAAATGTAGAATCACCCACATAAAGAGAGGGAAGATAATAAGATGCCTCATTCTTTGCCTCCACATGGAGAAAAGATGACAGGTTGTTGAAGGTCACCGGGTGGCACACTCCTTTAATAATCATAAGAGTGGTTCCGGGTTAAGATGGCGGCAGAGTAAGAAGCAGCTCTAAACCTCTCCTGACCGAAACACACAAAACTCCTCAAGGGGACATAAAAACAAGTCCAGACGAACGGAGGAACCCCACAACAGGGCACAGCGTGGAAGGTACGTGGAATCGAGACATTTCCAAGCTAAAAAGGGCTCTCACTCAAGCGCGAGCTGAGCAACCGCCCCACCCCCACCCCCTCCACACTCACCTATAGCTCTGAACCCAGCTAAAAAGAAATAGAGCAAGTTTGGGGCACCCATCGAGTCATCAGCAGCTCCGGGACCTGTTCCTGAGAGCAGCAAGACTTAGGACCCCATTAAGTCAAGAACGCACACGAAATCTGAGCGCGCGCGCTCGGGAGCGGACGCTGGGAGCGGAGCGCCGGCTGAGCAGAGGCGTGGGTGCTGGCTGAGCAGAGGCGTGGCTGCTGGCTGAGCAGAGGCAAACACAACCAGGAACTAAAGCCTAAGTGGGGAACCAGTGCAGACAGGTATACGACTGTGGAAGTAGCTCCCTGAGACTTGTAA
>NC_058131.1:580489859-580691515 GCF_016433145.1 Gracilinanus agilis
GCGGGGGGGGGGGGAGTTGAAGGGGAAAGGTGGAGCATGAATCATGTAACCATGTTAAAAATGAATATTAATAAATGTTAAAAAAAATAATCATAAGAGTAATTTCTGTAGGCATAATTTAAATAGAAAAAAAATGCTGAGAAAACAAGTATGATAAAATCAGGCTAAATATGTCCTCTTGTAGTTAAAATATGGTAAATATGATAGATATTATAGATTATGAACATACACATTACATTATATATAATAGTATATATGTCTTTATTATAGATATTACTATTAATGATAGTAATAAGTAAAAATAAACAAATAAACAAATAAATAAATACATGAAAAAGTAATAAAATTACTATTAATATTATCTACAGATAAATGAGTCTAATGGACAATTGGACTTTTCCCTGTTTTTAGTACCTGCTGGCAGGTTCATCTCTCACAGTGGCTCCTTTCAAGGTAGAATCATTCCACTTGATTATTGAGAACAGTGAAGTCTCAGGTAAAAAGTCGGGAGAGAGAAGTGTGCAGAATGGGACTGATTGTCTCCATTATCAAGCCATTTAGTCGGTTATGTCTTATAATGGATACAGTGGAAATTCTCCAAGTACTCCAGCATGATCCATGAGAACTTGAGTAATATCATAGGTGAAGGACTCTTTTTCTCTGAAATAAATTAAGTGAATAGTATTGTTGAGTCTCTTATAAAAATGGCTTCACTTTAAAAGAATCATTTCACATGTCATCCAGAAAACTATTTTATATCAATTCTGCTTTAGTCCAAGGCAAACTGGTTTAATTTTGATACTAGAAAAAATTGTGAAATGTATTATCAAAGGGATGGCTAGTGAACATGTAGAAAAGGAAGTGATAACTACAAAGAACTAGCAGAATTTCCTCCATAATGAGTCAGGCTAGATTAACTTAATTTCATTTTTTTGAACAAGTTGCTAAATATATCGATTATCAGAATTCTTTAGATATGGTTTACCTATGTATAAACAAGGATTAAAAAAATCTCCTTGTCAACAAGATGGAGAGATTTGGACTACATGACAGCACAATTAGGAAATGGTTTTGTCAGGTATCAGCATCATTAAATATATTTTTATTGTGTCATTTCAGCCATGTCTGACTTTTTTTGACCCTATTTAGGGTTTTCTTAGCAAAAATACTGGAGTGGTTTGCCATTTCCTTTGCCAGCTCATTTTACAGAAGTGGAAACTGAAGAAACCAAGTTAATGACTTGTCCGGCATCACAGGGCTAGTAATTGAGGCCAGATTTGAATTTGGGCCACCTAGTTGCCCATTAATATATATATATATATATATATATACATTTGTATATTTGTATATATATTTGTATATATATATATACATTTATGATTATTATTTCATTTGATCCTCCCAATAACTTTGTGGGGTACTGCTGTTATCATCTTCATTTGCAAATGAAGAACTGAGTCTAAGAGAAGTTAAATGGCAAAGCTATGGAGTTAGGAAGTACTTGAGACTGAATTTGAATTCGGGTCTTTCTGACTTCAAATCCAATGCTCTGTTCACTGTTGGGCCTCAGAGAGATGTGGGAACAATAAATAGAAATTTCAAAGAGGAAAATTTAAGCATGATGGTAAGGGAAAACTTCCTAACCAGTATAGCTAGCTGAAAATAGAATGGGCAACCTTTGTAGTGTAATGCAGGATTTCTTGCATCTGCAATATTACCCTAGGCAATCCTGTCAGTTAGCAGAATGGAACTCTGGCCTGGCAGGTGCCACCCACATGCCAGCTGACAGTTGGTCTGTGATTATTTAAGGCTCTGTAAACCCAACCTTGGGGTTCTGATTTCCTTGACCTCACTGTCATAATCAAACTCTGGGAGTTGAGAGTCACATCTTGACTGACAGGTGAAGACAGTTGGACATCAGAATGTTCCTGGAGGCCATGAGGACAGGAGGAAAGGCAGTTAGTGAGAAAGGATATAAATACCCTGAGAGCCACCTGACAGGGACCCTTGGACCCCTTGTCTTTTGGGACCTTGGCTTTGCTTTGGCTGAGCCTTGTCTAAACTCTTGCCTTGGACATTTGATCTTGAACATTGATTGTCCTGTGGATCCTCTGATTCTCTCTGAAGCCCTAGATATTTAGGCACCTAAACCATCTCTAGATATTTAGGTATCCTGGGGCCCGGGGAGGATCCGGGAAGTGGGTAGGAGAAGGAGAAGAGGGTGGTAAGGGGTGGAATTTCCTGAAGGCTGTAGCAAACAAGTAGCAGTAAGAAGCTGAGAGAAACCACCATCAGTATTTGCATCATCCAAATAGTTTGCTTACTCTGGTTTGGCTGTGGTGAGGCTGAGCCAGAGGAGGTGAAGAACAAGCCAGCATTACTGAATAGCCTACAGTTCTGAGGGATTATTGTCATAGATTTATTGATAGGGTCACCTATTCCCCAACCCTTTCCTGATCATTCCTTTCTCTTGTTAAATAGCATAGATAAAGTTATTAAGTACCTTCCTAGTTATTCCATCACCACTTTGGGGAGGGAGCAACACAGTCAGATGAACGTTATCCAAGGCTGATAGAGCCCAATACCAATAATCAATCAACTCCAGGTGGGACCTGAAAGGGTTACCCATCCATTGACCTTTAGGGATCCTGCTTGGGCACTGTTATAAAGAAGAGCAGTTAGTATAACCTCTAGCTGGGTGCTAGGACTCTGGTGTCCTTGCACCAGCCATCAGGGAACCAAACCAAAGCTTCCTGAGATTAATATCTCAGATTACTACTACTAATAACTAGCCTAATAGTGGTAGTACACAGATTACCCTCTTCTTTTATAACATCACCCAGGCACCCAGCTACCCTTGACTTCCCCTTGGGGACCCCGGGAGATTGAAGGGAGGTTGAAGGGAGGTTGAAGGGAGGTTGAAGGGAGGTTGAAGGAAGGTTGGTTGTGGAACATGGGCAGGACTTAATTTAGAGTAGCCTAGTGGTTAGGGACATCCCTTGAACAGATCAACTACTTCATCTGTT
Source organism: Gracilinanus agilis (assembly GCF_016433145.1). NCBI lineage: Eukaryota > Metazoa > Chordata > Mammalia > Didelphimorphia > Didelphidae > Gracilinanus > Gracilinanus agilis. The sequence continues at coordinate 580,492,886 of NC_058131.1, forward strand.
TAGCTAGTGGATCAAATAACTAGTGTCAAGTCACCACTGGCTAAGGGCTGGTTCCCTCAGCCTGACCTTCCCTTCTAGGTCCATTGGCAACACTTGCCAGTTGCCCCTAGCAACAGCTTCACAAGACCTTAAACCCTCTTACCTCAGTTTCCCCTTTCCAGTTTAAAATAAATCCCTTAGCCTAAATCTGTGAGTTCCTATATTTCCTTCATCATCACCAAGGCTAAAGAGACTGAGGAGAGGAGAGAATATTAACAAGTTGAGTTTACTGAGATGTGGAAGCTAAGCCTGCATTGTAACCAGGAAGTTGAGTCCCACTTCCTGCTGGGTTCTGCTCTCACCTAATAAGAAGGCAGTTACTTCAGCAGGGAGGGGCCACCCACTCAACACCTTAAAGGAGTCTACAGCTAGCAGTGGAGATTGACTGGGCACCACAGCCGAGGCTGCTCATCACTGATAACATCTAGCTCCAAATCTCCTGCTGGTCTAGTTACAGGCTCCCAGGCCCCTGGTGACTCACTTTTACTACTAGCATCATATTATCCATCACATTATCATCCATTACAGTAGGGAGTAATTTCTCTTGCAAGCAACTACATGGTGCAAAAAAAAGAACATCAGATTTGGAGTCAAGAAGGCTTCAGTTCAAATCTGGCCTCAGACATTTACTAGCCATGTGATCCAGGGAAAGTCTCTACACCCCATTTGCCTCTATTTCATCATATGTAAAATGAGCTGGTGAAGGAAATGGAAAAGCACTCTGGTAACTGCCAAAAAAATCCCAAATGGGGTCATGAAGAGTTGGAAACAACTGAAAATGACTGAATAACAGCATCAAAGGAGATCATTAAGCAAGAGTTATGTGTCTACTTGTCAATTTTCTGAAAAAAAAACAAAAAACTTTACAAATTCTGAAAGCTTTCTTAACCCTGAATCTTCTCTATCTCTTCCTCTGCCTTTCCTGGTCTTGCTCCTTGTTTACCAAACCTCCAAAATCTCGCCATTGAGCAAAATGGTTTATAGTAGACAATTCTTATATTTTGCTGTTCTACAGTATAATAATTATACTATGGTAAAATATTAACTAATGTTTAATGCCATAAGGTTAAGTTCTGGGGACTAAGCAACAATCTGCCTGTTTACTCATCTTTTTCAGGAATCTCCCAAGGAGAGATAAAGAGGTGAGCTGAGGTCTATTTAAAGGCTTGCCTATCCTACTTATCACATGTCTACTATTAATCTGCATTGGTACTGAGAATTCCCATCATTCTACACTATTTTGTTTGAGTTAAACCGGAAGAAATCTGTTAAGATTCAAATAATTAACTCAGAAATGGTGGTTCATTAACAAGTATTGATATCTGAGAATAGAGTAATTTATCAGTCCCTAAGCAGGGAACAGGATACTGCCGGTATGAAAAACACATTTGATGGGACATTCCCTGCATTAGAGTCACTGGGCACAAGGTCACTGGTCAACCTTTTTTTTTTTTTTCTTTTTTTTTTTCAAGCCCTTACCTTCTCTCTTAGAATTGATATTGAATATTGGTTCCAAGGCAGAAAAGCAGTAAGGGGTAGGTAACTGGGATTAAGTGACCTGCTCAGGATCACACAGCTAGGAAGTATCTGAGTTCATATTTGAACCCAGATTCTCCCTTTTCCAGGCCTGATCCTCTATCTACTGTGCTACCTACCTGCCAAAAAAAAAAAAACCCAAAAGAATTTCTACTTGTTAATAAAAATCAAATTATATTTTAGTTAATATAAGAGAATTATATAATTTAGTTAATATAATAAAAATTATACTCTTTGGGAAACATTTTGATTCTGGGCAACTCATCTTTGCCTTTGGTAGTTTTTATTTCATTTTATATTTTGAATAGGGTTTTTTGTTTTTTCTTCTTGGGCATGGTTCCACTGTACCTGGTATCATGGATTGACGCAGGTTACGAGGTATCCCATCTAACAGTGTTAGGTAAAACAATGTTGTAGCGAGGTAATTAGTATTCCAGGAAGAATGTCATAAATGGAAGAATTGGCGGCATGCCTCAGAAGCAGTTTCTTAACAATAATGGAGTTTAATTATAACATATTAACAAGGTTATTGCAAAATGATGTTGGTTCAGGCAACCCTGAACAAAGAATTTTTGTAATCTGGCACTTTGTTCCTGAATAATTTGATAACTTTATTCATAAGGGGAGCTTGTGGGTGAAAAAGCTCCCTCTATCCATTTAGGGGAGGGCCTTCTCTGCAAATTAAAGTCTCAGCAATGCATGAAATGCTACTAACCAGTTTGTAAGTTTGGGCCATAGTGTGCCTGTCTGCGTTTCAGTCTCCTCATCTGTAAAATGAGGGAGTTGAAGCAGACAGTCTCTAAAGTCCCTTCCAGATCATTTGAGATTCCCATTTTAGTGTTCTTATAAACCACTCAACATGAGAGCTCTGGGCATTACAGGAGGCTCAGGGAAGGAGGGCTTGGGGGAACATGGAACAGAAGCTTCCCCTACTTCAAAGTTCCTTTATCTTCTTGTTCCTTTCTTATTAGTGTTCAAATCCTTCCTCTGCCTTTTACTCCTACAATCACCATCCTGGTCCAGGCCCTCATCCCCATTCACCTTGACTAGTGTCCTATTTAGTCCCACTGTTTCAAGTTTCTCCCAGGCCAATTCATTTTCCAGAGAGCTGCTAAAATGATTTCCTTAGAGCTTAGGGATGATGTTGCCCAATTAAAAAAAATAAAAGGAAACAAATACACAACTTGAGTGACTTCCTATCGCCTCTAGAATCGAATATAAACTTGGCTATTCAACATTTGTATTTTTTTTTCACAATTTTGTCCTCCTTTTACTTTATTAGTCTTTTTTGCCACCATAAATTATTCCCTTCCTCACACTCATATTTTTACCAAATATAGAATCTTCTGTTTGACTTTTATCTTATTTTATAACTTTCTTTAATCCTTACTTTTTGACTTAGTAACAACTCCAAGACAAAAAGGCAAAATCTAGGCAAACAGGGTTAAGTGATTTGCCCAGGGTTACACAGCTAGTAAGTATCTGAGGCCAAATTTGAACCCAGATTCTTCTAACTCCAGATCTGGTCCTCCATCCTGTGCCACCTACCTGCCCCTCTGTTTGGCTTTTAAATCCTTGCATAACCTGAGCCCCTTCCTACCTTGCTAGTCTTCTTACACTGTGATTCAGTGACACTGGCCTCTTTATTATATTTTTATTCCCCCCCCCCCATAGTAACTAGACACTCTGTTTCCCAATTTTGGACATTTTCACATGCTTTTCCTCATGCCTGGAACTCCCTCCCTCCTTATCTCCACCTTCAACTTTCCTTAGCTTTCTTCTAGTCTCAGATGACATCATACATTCTGAAAGAAGTCTTCCCAGTCCCCTGTAGTTAGTCATAAAGTCAACCAATAAATATTTATTAAATGCCAGACACTGTGCAAAGCCTTGAGGATACAAAACGAAACCAAAGATAGTCCCAGTCTTCAAGAAGCTCACAGTCTAATAGGGGAGGCAATAAGTAGACAAATAGCCATAACCAAACTATATCCTGGATAAACAGGAAATAATAAAGGGAAGGCACTAGAATTAAGAGGGTTTGAGATAGACTTCCTGTAGAAGGTGAGATCTTAATTGATATTTAAAGAAAGAAAGGGAAGCCAGAGGGTAGAGATAAGGAAGAAGAGCATTCCAGGTATGGTGGGCAGCCAGTGAAAATATGTAGAATATCTTTTTGTGGAATAGCAAGTGAGTCAGTCACCCTTGATAATAATATTAATAGTAGGGGGATGGGAGTCAAGATGACTGCTTAGAAACAGTGAAAGTCAAGTCCTCTGTGAAAACCCTTCACATCAATTAAAAACAAAGTGCTTTGAGGGGGATGGAAACCAAATCCAACAATAAAACCAGAGATGAGGGACCCTCCTGCTCAATTCACCTTAAAAGGTACACAGAGAAGGCTGAATTCTCAGGTTTAAGGAAAAGAAAGAAGGAAGGTCCCAGGCCTCCTCCCCCACCTACTGTGTTGAGACTCCAGAGGTCACTGGGATCTCAGGGCTAGGGCTCCAGCCTAGAGGGAATGTCTTGCTGCCATAGCTACTCAAGGATCAGGGCTCTGACCATAGCTGGCAGGGAGGGAGCTAGAGAAGAGGGGCAGAAGGAGAGCAGCTTGGTCACAGCCTTCAGTCACCACTCCTCCATCTTGGGCCTTTGCCTCTGAAGGTTTTAGCCTCAGGGCACATCCAGCTCTGTAGATCAGCTCCCTGGGATTAATCCCATCTATGAATAGTGCAGGTAAGAAGCCTCAGAGGACAGGAAGCTCAATCTCCAACACCTCTCCCCCACCTACTGTGCTGAGACCCATGGTAAGAATCCATCTGCTTGGGATATCAGGGAAAAGGCTGCAATCATGACAGAGTACCTTGTTACCAACATGGGAAGCTCAGGGCTCTGAATGGGCAACTGACAGAGAGGTGGCTGGCAGAAAGGAGTAGAGAGGAGGATGAAGGTAACCACCTTCAGCCTCCACGCCTCCACACCTTCACCTTCACCTTCAGCTTCTGCTGGCAGCTAGAGAAAATCTGGTTTCAGGGCTCATTAATATTCCACTAGCCTAATATAGTTAATCAGCAGAGCAGAGAAGAAGCCCCTTCAGGACAGAATAGCCCAAACAAATAAACAGAGGAGTAAGATTATAGCCAGTGATGGAGGAGGAGAGTGGGAGCAGGAAGAGGGGAGAGAAAGAAAAAATATGAGCAAACAACAGAAAAAGAAAAAAGAAATTGCAACTGACAGCTTCTATCCAGGTAATGAACAAAGAACAAATGGAACAGAGGAGGACCAAGAAACAACAAGCAAACACTCAGGAACTCCAGCAAATTGGACACAGGCTTTGGAAGAACTCAAAACACAATTAAAAAACAATCAAGAGAGACAGAAGACAATTGGGAAAAGAACTTAAAAAGCAAAAAAAAGCATGTACCTCTGGAAACAGAGGTACATGAACTAAAACAAGAAAATAGTGTTTTAAAATCCAGAACTGACCAGCTTGAAAAAGAGGCAGAGAAAGAGAAAGATGACCTACAAAGTAAAACAAACCAAAAAGAAAAGGATGACCAAAAATCCAGGGATGAAATTCAGTCTTCAAAAATTAGAATACAAAAACTAGAAGCAAATGACCTCACAGGGCAGCAAGAGTCTATAAAACAAAATCAAAAGAATGAAAAAATTGAGGAAAATATGAAATACTTCATTGATAAAACTATACACCTGGAAAATAGATCCAGAAGAGACAATTTAAGAATTATTGGACTACTGAAAACATGACAAAAGAAAAAGCCTGGATATCATTCTATAGGAAATTGTCCAAGAAAACTGCCCCAACATTCTTGAACAAGAGGGTAAAGTGGAGATTGAGAGAATCCACAGATCACCTCCTGCATTTAATCCCCAATTGACAATGCCCAGGAATGTTATAGCCAAGTTCAAGAACTACCAGACCAAGGAAAAGATACTACAAAATGATAAAAAGAAACCAGCCAGATATTATGAAACCATACTTAGGATAACACAGGACCACACTGAAGGACTGAAAGGCATGGAATATGATATTCCAGAAAGCAAGGGAAATGGGTCTACAACCAAGAATCAACTACCCAGCAAAATTGACTATATTCTTATAGGAGAAAGTATGATAATTTAATAAAATAGAAGACTTCCAAGCATTCCTAAAGAAAAAACCTGACTTAAACAGAAAATTCAATGCCCAAATACAAAATTTAAGAGAATCACCAAAAGGTAATTAATAAAGAAAAAAAAATATTTTTAAGGGATCCAATAAGTTCAAATGATTTGCATTCTGATAAGAAATGATGATATTGGTAACTTTTAAAAATTGTCATTATCATCAGGGTAGCTATAAGAAATATTCTTAGGGTACAGTGACAAACCATATAGGATGACATGTCAAAAAACCGAAGAGTAAAAAAGAGGATAATACTAAGAGAAAGGGGGAAAGAGATAAAATGGGGTAAGTTTATATTTCATAAAGAAGTGCATGGGGGTAGGGGAGAGAAGAACAACACAATGGAAGGGTGAAAGAAGTTGGGGACAGGTAATACTTAAATCTTATGTGCATTGAAATTATCTCAGAGAGGGAAGAACAATCAGATCCATTGGAGCAGAGAATTGTATTGTGCCCTATAGAAAAGCAGAAGGGTAATAAATGGGCTGGTGGGGAGGGGAGCAATACAAGGGAAGGAAAGGTTGGAGGGTCATTTAAAATGCATTATCATAAGAGGGGGAATAAATAAGAGGGAAGGGGGTGGGAAGGGGAGTAACATTAGGGAGATGAAAGGGGGGAGACCTACTAAAAGTGAAAAGTTGGAGGGAGAGTAAGAGGGATATATTCCAATGCTTAGTATAGGGTTTGGTATATTATAGACACTTAATAGATTCAAGTTGATTGATTGATTGACTCTCTCTAATCCATTCAAAAGGGCAGTGAATTTTCTCCTCTATAGGTCACACCACTTTGGGAGCAAGCAAAACTTGAAGGTTCTCAGTTAAAGTTGTGAAAAAACCAGTACAAAGAAGGCAGAAACTGGACTTTCTTCTTAGATGTGTGCAGAGCTCAGCACAATATCAAGTCTAAAGTAAAGAAAGACTGGAAGGCTGTAGGAATGAGCAAACAACAACAATAATCTGAATTTAAAGAGCTGTTAACGATGGTAGGAAAGCTCAAGACTTAAATATTGAAGAAAAGAATGGCTTAAAAAAATCTACAACCGGGAGTTGTCAGCTAGCATGTTGTCACTCCCAGAGGGTCAAGGAGCAGAGCAAAGCAAAGCAGAGTTCACTCTGTATAAGGTGCAGCTCTGCTTAGAGGTCTAATTAGCCCAGTTCCCCATTTCCCTTGATTAAAGAGTGGCTTTATGACTATTTAATAGTTCTGTGTTTTTTCTAAGTTAACAGTATCATATGAATAGCAACAATAATTAATGCTATTACATCATCATCATAGCAATAAATGCTGAAAAAAATTGACAAAATTCAACACTAATTTCCTTTAAAAATACTAGAAAGGGGGCAGCTGGGTAGCTCAGTGGAGTGAGAGCCAGGCCTAGAGACAGGAGGTCCTAGGTTCAAACCCGGCCTCAGCCACTTCCCAGCTGTGTGACCCTGGGCAAGTCACTTGACCCCCATTGCCCACCCTTACCAATCTTCCACCTATGAGACAATACACCGAAGTACAAGGGTGTAAAAAAAAAATACTAGAAAGCAGAGAAGTAAGTAGATTTTTCCTTAATATGTTAAGTAGTATTTGTCTAAAACCAAGAATTAACATGACATTTGATGAGGATGAACTGGATACCTTTCCGTTAAGACCAGGATTAAAGCAAAGATTTTCATTATCACCATTGCTATTTGATATTGCAAGAAACATGTAGCCTATAGTAATAAGAAAATGAAAAGAAATAGAAGGAATAAGCATAAATAAGGAGGAAATAAAACCAATGTCCTTAGACAGATAATAGGATGACTTACGAGAGAGCTCTAGAATTAATTAAATATTAATCAAAACAATGACTTCAGCAAAATTGTGTGATATAAAATGCATCCATGCAAATCATCAATCTTTCTATAAATTACCTATAAAACCTAGCAAGAAGATATAGAAAGAGAAATAATTTAAAATACTTCAATTTAAAATTTTATTTAAAGCATAAAATACCTGGGAATTTGGCTTCTAAGACATAAATGAACTATATGAATACAACCACAAAACACTTTCTATGAAAATAAAATATACCTAAACAATTGTAAAAATAATGTGTAGGTAGTCTGAATCAATATAATAAAACTGTTAATACTGTCTAAAGTAAATTGCTTATTCAATGCCATACCAATCAAACTATCGAAAAACTTATTTCAAAAAACAAGAAAATATTCCTAACCTTTTTTGTGTCATGGATCTCTTTGACAGTCTGGTAAAACCCATGAACCTTTTCTCAGAATGTTTTTAAATGCATAAAATAAAATACATATGATTCAAAGGAAATGTTATAGGGGTGCAAATGGTGAACCCCTGGGTTCCGGAAGGAAACCATTCTCAAGAATGAGAGGACTCCAAGCTTAGCTTAAAAGTAAAAAGAAAGATTTATTAGTAAGATAGCATGAGTGGAACAGCCACGGGAGGCTGCTCCCTGAGTGCCTCAGTTCTGGGCTTTTTATATTCTTTCCAGTAGTGTGGACATGACCCCTTGCACTCAAGCATTCAGTGGGGGGGGGGGTCTGTTGGGGACCCTCAGGGCCCCGGGAGGTGTATCTCTTTTGTCTATCTCAACTTAAAGGAAGTCCAAGGATAATGGTCTTTGCCTTGCGAGTCACAAGGGCAGGAAGGGGGAAGAGAATTTCCCTGTTGACAGCCTGCCTGAGTTAAGGGGTACAGGATCCCTGCCATTTCTGCGCAATGCCAAAGTCAAAAGGGGATAGCCTTGTATCTTGTGTTATAAAAATAAGGGAGGTAATCTCCATACTGCTCCAAATATTACTGAGGCTAGTTATTATAGTTGTTATCAATCTGTATATAATCTGAGGAAGCTTTGGTTTGGTTCCCTAATGGCTGGTGCAGGGACACCAGAGTCCTGCCACCCAGCTAGATGATATACTAATTGCCCTTCTTTATAACAATGCCCAGGCAGGATCCCTAAAGGTCAGTGGATGGGTAACCCTTTCAGGTCCCATCTGGGTTTGATTGATTATTGGTATTGGGCTCTATCAGCCTTGGATAATGTTTTATCTGACTGCTTTGCTCCCTCCCCAGAGTGGTGATGGAATAACTACTCCAGGAAGGTACTTAATAACTTTATGTTGTTTAACAAGGGAAAGAAATGATCAGGAATGGGTTGGGGAATAGGTGACCCTATCACTAAATCTATGACAATAATCCCTCAGGACTATAGGCTGTTCAGTAATGCTGGGCTTGTTCTTCATCTCTTCTGGCTCAGCCTCACCACAGCCAAACCAGAGTAAGCAAACTGTTTGGATGATGCAAATATTGATGATGGTTTCTCTAAGCATCTTACTGCTAGTTGTTTTTCCAGTCCTACAACCTTCAGGAAATACTACCCTTACCACCCTCTTCTTCTCCTACCCAGGGATACCTAAATATCTAGAGATGGTTTAGGTACCTAAATATCTAGGGATTCAGAGAGAATCAGAGGATCTCTGGTGTGACCCACAGGTCAATCAATGTTCAAGATCAAATGTCCAAGGCAAGAGTTTAGGCAAAGCTCAGCCAAAGCAAAGCCAAGGTCCCAAAAGACAAAGGGTCCAAGGGGTCCAAGCGGTCCCTGTCAGTGGGCTGCCAGGTTATTTATATCCTTTCTGGCCAACTGCCTTTCCTCCTGTCCTCATGGCCTCTGGGAACATTCTGATCTCCCAACTGTCTTCACCTGTCAATCAAGGTGAGACTCTCAGCTCCCAGAGTCTGATTATGACACTTGTAAACCTATATAAGCTGTATTGTAATGTTAGTCTGTATAGATTCCACTAGGGAAGGCTGTCCCAGCTGTGGTCCCAGCTGGTAGATTTTTTTCTTTTCTTTTTTTAATCATTAAATAATGGTTCTAATTATTGAATTTCTGGGTGTCTGGACTCATATTATGAAGCACCCCACTTCAATTATATTCAAATGAACATAATTTTTAATATTCATGTTCATAGATTACCTTGAAAATGTCCATGGATTCCTTGACATTAAGAGTCTCTAATCTGGAGGGACAAAGGTCAAGATTTCAAGGGCAATAGTGAAAAAAGGGAGGAGAGAAAAGAGACCTAGTAGTAGCAAATTTCAAACTGTGGGAAGAATCTCAAGCTAAAAAAAATAATAATAAAAAAAATCTACAACAAAGCCTCAAGGATAAACACAGCTTACACACAAATCCAATATGATTTTTTGGAGGAATTAAATCAAGAATTAAAGAAAATTATCTTAAAATCTAAAAAATAATTAAATAATTATTTGAATTAATTAAAATAAAAATAAATTTTAAAATAATTAAAATCTAAAAGTTATTTTAAAAACCAAATGAGAGCAGTAGAGGAAAAGAATGAAAAAAGAAACAAGAGCTAGAGAAGAAATTTAACAAAAGGAGAATCAATAGCTTTGGAAAAAGAGGTACAAAACTTGGCAGTTGGGTGGTTCAGTGGAAGACAACAAGGCCTGGAGTTTGGAAGTCTTGGGTTCAAATTGGGCCTCAGATACTTCATAGCTGCATGACCCTGGGCAAGTCACTTAACCCCAATTGCCTAGCCTTTACTGCTCTTCTGCATTAGAAATGATACTTGGTATTGATTCTAAGTCAGAAGTTAGGGGTTTTTAAAAAATAGTATAAAACCTTACTGAAGAAAATAACTCTTTAAAAATGGTCAAATGAAAGTTAATGACTCCATGAAAAGTTAAAAAAATAATAAAACAAAATCAAGAAACAAAAAATAGAAGAAAATGTGAACTCTAAGACAAACTAGGGAAAAAAAAGATCAAGAAGAGATAATTTAAGAATCATTAGACTACCTGAAAGTCAGAAACAAAACAGGAGCCCAGATATCATATTTTGAGAAATCAGTCAAGTGTCTGATTTTAAGATTTAAAAGTCATAATTATGATGGTTGTTTATATAAACATCATACATGGTATGGTTACATTGTAAGTGGTTGATTGAGTGAATGAGAAACATATTGATGGGAACTGATGAACTAAAGTGGTGAATGAGGGAGTATATTTTCCCTAAACAGGGTCACTTCCTTGGACCATGGCAAAGTTTGAGTTTAAACCTGTGGTAATTTATCTCCAGGAAATTATTTTTGCCAGTGAGATGGTAAATTGAAATAAATGGGTCAATCCAGAAAGTAGTAAATGTTGACACACTGTGGACAAGGGTTACACACATACACACACAATACACATACATGTTTGTATGCATATGAATGTGTGTTTACAATGCTATTTTTCCTACATATGCACACATAAACATATGATATATACAAAATATGCATGTGTATCTATGTATAATGTTACACTAGTAGATAGCTAGCTTGTATCATCATATGATGATCCCCATTACATTTTAGGAGCTGTGTATATTGTTTGCTTATACCCAATATTATCAAAATTTTTAGTATTATGTTTTTATATAATAAATTCAACATGTAACTTCCAAAGCAGTTTTGCTTGTCTGCATTTTCTTCTGATTATTTTTCTGTCCTCTTCTAAGCATTTAAAAAATGCTTCAATGACTTTTTTCTTTTCTTTTTCTTGGTGGTGGGGATGGGCAGGTAATCATATTCCTAGTTCTTCTCTCTGTCCTACTTCTCTCCACCACAAAAAAGAAAGGACAAAACCGAGTAGCAAATACTTATGACTAAACAAAATATTATCTAACATTGGTCATGCCCCAAAAGGCAAGTCTCATCCTGTACCTGAGTACATCAACTGTACCATCAGGAAGCAGTAGAATGCTTTATCATTAGACCTCTGAAATCACTGTTGATCATTTCATTGATTAGAATTCCAAGCGTTTTAAGGATGTATGTCTTTATCATGTTAATAGTTGTACAAATTGCTGTCCTTGTTCTACATACTTTACTTTGTATCAGTTTACACAAATCTTACCAAGTTTCTCAGAAAATGTCCCTCTCATTATTATTTGTGGTGTAATAGTATTTATTTTATAGTATTTATTTTATCATCATAATAAATATATTATGTTTATATATAATATTCATATACATTCATATATTTATGTATTTATAAAGTTATAACATATATTTATATAGTAATAGAAATATAAATAAGAATATAAATATAATATAAACAATAAACAAATGAAATAATATAAAAATAAAAATATAATATATAAAATATATTTTATAAATATGTAAATGTATAAATTTATATATTTATATATATGATATATTTGTAAATATATTTATGATGAATATATCTAATATATAAAAATATAATATATAATAATATAACAATATATAATAAATAAATAAAATTTATCGTTTTTATACCATAATTTATTTAGTCATTCCCTGATTGATGGGTAGTTTCCACTTCTTTGCCACTACAAAAAAAGCTGCTATAAATATTTATGAGTCCTTTTACTCTTCTTTTTTAAAAATATTTTTGAGATATGGGCTAAATGGTCTATTCACATTGTTGTCATTATTGGTAGATAATTCTAAATTGCTCTCTAGAATCAATACATCACATAGCTAGTAAGTGCTGACAATACAACTGCACTGATAGGCCACTAATGTGCCCTTCCAACAATTGTCCTTCGTTTTTGTTTTTGTTGTTGTTGTCTTTTTTTTTTGGCCAATCTGATCAGTGTGAGGTGGAATCTCAGAGTTGTGTTCTTTTGAATTTCTCTAATTGGTGTGTTGGGTGGAAATTGGGATACAGTATCTTTCCTTATCTTTAGTTGTTATTGTTGTCTGAAAGCCAGCTTGCTACCAGCTGGTTTGAGGTGAGGTTTTCTGGTAATAGTTTGGGTCTACTTAGAGATGGTTGAGTGAAACCTATGATGGAGACACCTTATACAAAATTATTTAATATTTCTTGAAATAGTTTAAGGAAGGGAAGGAGAAGAAACAAAGGATTAAGGAATAGTCTCTAATTCTAGAAAGAAATTAAACTTTTATNCTAAAAAAAATAATAATAAAAAAAATCTACAACAAAGCCTCAAGGATAAACACAGCTTACACACAAATCCAATATGATTTTTTGGAGGAATTAAATCAAGAATTAAAGAAAATTATCTTAAAATCTAAAAAATAATTAAATAATTATTTGAATTAATTAAAATAAAAATAAATTTTAAAATAATTAAAATCTAAAAGTTATTTTAAAAACCAAATGAGAGCAGTAGAGGAAAAGAATGAAAAAAGAAACAAGAGCTAGAGAAGAAATTTAACAAAAGGAGAATCAATAGCTTTGGAAAAAGAGGTACAAAACTTGGCAGTTGGGTGGTTCAGTGGAAGACAACAAGGCCTGGAGTTTGGAAGTCTTGGGTTCAAATTGGGCCTCAGATACTTCATAGCTGCATGACCCTGGGCAAGTCACTTAACCCCAATTGCCTAGCCTTTACTGCTCTTCTGCATTAGAAATGATACTTGGTATTGATTCTAAGTCAGAAGTTAGGGGTTTTTAAAAAATAGTATAAAACCTTACTGAAGAAAATAACTCTTTAAAAATGGTCAAATGAAAGTTAATGACTCCATGAAAAGTTAAAAAAATAATAAAACAAAATCAAGAAACAAAAAATAGAAGAAAATGTGAACTCTAAGACAAACTAGGGAAAAAAAAGATCAAGAAGAGATAATTTAAGAATCATTAGACTACCTGAAAGTCAGAAACAAAACAGGAGCCCAGATATCATATTTTGAGAAATCAGTCAAGTGTCTGATTTTAAGATTTAAAAGTCATAATTATGATGGTTGTTTATATAAACATCATACATGGTATGGTTACATTGTAAGTGGTTGATTGAGTGAATGAGAAACATATTGATGGGAACTGATGAACTAAAGTGGTGAATGAGGGAGTATATTTTCCCTAAACAGGGTCACTTCCTTGGACCATGGCAAAGTTTGAGTTTAAACCTGTGGTAATTTATCTCCAGGAAATTATTTTTGCCAGTGAGATGGTAAATTGAAATAAATGGGTCAATCCAGAAAGTAGTAAATGTTGACACACTGTGGACAAGGGTTACACACATACACACACAATACACATACATGTTTGTATGCATATGAATGTGTGTTTACAATGCTATTTTTCCTACATATGCACACATAAACATATGATATATACAAAATATGCATGTGTATCTATGTATAATGTTACACTAGTAGATAGCTAGCTTGTATCATCATATGATGATCCCCATTACATTTTAGGAGCTGTGTATATTGTTTGCTTATACCCAATATTATCAAAATTTTTAGTATTATGTTTTTATATAATAAATTCAACATGTAACTTCCAAAGCAGTTTTGCTTGTCTGCATTTTCTTCTGATTATTTTTCTGTCCTCTTCTAAGCATTTAAAAAATGCTTCAATGACTTTTTTCTTTTCTTTTTCTTGGTGGTGGGGATGGGCAGGTAATCATATTCCTAGTTCTTCTCTCTGTCCTACTTCTCTCCACCACAAAAAAGAAAGGACAAAACCGAGTAGCAAATACTTATGACTAAACAAAATATTATCTAACATTGGTCATGCCCCAAAAGGCAAGTCTCATCCTGTACCTGAGTACATCAACTGTACCATCAGGAAGCAGTAGAATGCTTTATCATTAGACCTCTGAAATCACTGTTGATCATTTCATTGATTAGAATTCCAAGTGTTTTAAGGATGTATGTCTTTATCATGTTAATAGTTGTACAAATTGCTGTCCTTGTTCTACATACTTTACTTTGTATCAGTTTACACAAATCTTACCAAGTTTCTCAGAAAATGTCCCTCTCATTATTATTTGTGGTGTAATAGTATTTATTTTATAGTATTTATTTTATCATCATAATAAATATATTATGTTTATATATAATATTCATATACATTCATATATTTATGTATTTATAAAGTTATAACATATATTTATATAGTAATAGAAATATAAATAAGAATATAAATATAATATAAACAATAAACAAATGAAATAATATAAAAATAAAAATATAATATATAAAATATATTTTATAAATATGTAAATGTATAAATTTATATATTTATATATATGATATATTTATAAATATATTTATGATGAATATATCTAATATATAAAAATATAATATATAATAATATAACAATATATAATAAATAAATAAAATTTATCGTTTTTATACCATAATTTATTTAGTCATTCCCTGATTGATGGGTAGTTTCCACTTCTTTGCCACTACAAAAAAAGCTGCTATAAATATTTATGAGTCCTTTTACTCTTCTTTTTTAAAAATATTTTTGAGATATGGGCTAAATGGTCTATTCACATTGTTGTCATTATTGGTAGATAATTCTAAATTGCTCTCTAGAATCAATACATCACATAGCTAGTAAGTGCTGACAATACAACTGCACTGATAGGCCACTAATGTGCCCTTCCAACAATTGTCCTTCGTTTTTGTTTTTGTTGTTGTTGTCTTTTTTTTTTGGCCAATCTGATCAGTGTGAGGTGGAATCTCAGAGTTGTGTTCTTTTGAATTTCTCTAATTGGTGTGTTGGGTGGAAATTGGGATACAGTATCTTTCCTTATCTTTAGTTGTTATTGTTGTCTGAAAGCCAGCTTGCTACCAGCTGGTTTGAGGTGAGGTTTTCTGGTAATAGTTTGGGTCTACTTAGAGATGGTTGAGTGAAACCTATGATGGAGACACCTTATACAAAATTATTTAATATTTCTTGAAATAGTTTAAGGAAGGGAAGGAGAAGAAACAAAGGATTAAGGAATAGTCTCTAATTCTAGAAAGAAATTAAACTTTTATCACACCACTGGTTCGCAAGAACCTTCTTCCTGCTCAAGAAGATTGAGCCTCCTTAAAACTCCTTAATCTATCACTAATCTCCAGTATCTATTCTAAATAACCTATACTAATTAATAATTTCCTTATATATAGTTTACAGTTATTATCTCCTTGTATGCTTTCCAGCTCACTCTTCAATTGCCAGCTCTTTTCAGGACCTAGGTAGGCTTCACCTGGGCTTTGGTAGGCCTTAGTCAGCCTGACTCACTCAGCAGCCACACAGAAGAAAACAGTCTTTTCTTTTTCTTTCAGTTGGTCTTCTTTTACAAACTTATTCGCCAAACCCCCCCTGTTCTCTTCTTTCAATTGCTACTCAGTTTTCCACAGTTTTCCAGAAAGCAACATCCAACCAGCCTCTCAGAGTAAAACCTCACTCAAAGTGAGGGCCTGGCAGTTGGATCCCAACAGTCTTTAATGCTCCTCAGAATTCCCCACAGGAACTCTCCCCAAGATTCCAGCTGGGGTTTAAGGTAAAACTGCACTATTCTTAGCCTGTTCCTATTCATCCAGATCCTAATTAGCCCCAACATTTAATTAATCCCAATAGGTGATTTGGGAAAAAAAAAATTTCACAGAGTTGTTGATAGCTTAAGTTACTTGTTTTAAGAATTGACTATTCTATCCTTTAAACATTCCTTTGGTAGGCAATGTTACAGTTCCTTTTCTTAGATATTTGAATCATTTCCTTGTCTGTCCTGGATAAATGTAATTTATCAGAGAAACTAGCATAGCAATTTTTCCACCTTTCCAATAACTGCTTGGTCATAAAATTCAAAGAAGGTAGCCCTATGGACTGTTAGAATATATGTCACCAAAACCAATATAGTTCATGCTTCTTTTTTCAATTCACCATCATGATTTCCCTCTTCCTGCAGAAAGTTTGTGTTGGCTCTGCTTGCTCTTCCTTGTATTAAGGAAACAGGATGTGGCAGTAAGTTAGCAGAGTTTCTTCTTAAATTCAGGCTTCATCTGAAATGATTAATTAGAGGACACAATAGTAAATGTTTGTTGTATTCCATTTAACTTGTCCCTGGCAAAATAAGTGGAAAGCCTAGAATATTGCAGGTATGCTTTGCTTTTTAAGAATAATAATAATAACAATAGCTAACATTTATTTAGAACTTACTAGGTGCCAGGAATTGTACTAAATACTTCAGAATTATTATCTCATTTGATGCTCATAATAACCCTGGGGTGTTAAGTTTTATTGTTAATCCCATTTTACAAATGAGGGAACTGTGACAAACAGGTTAAGTGACTTGTCCATCCTCATATAGCTAGTGTCTGACAGTATATTTGAATTCAAGTCTTCCTCACTCCAGGCCCAGATATGTATTTGCTGTGCCACCTTAGCTACCCAAATTAGATCTATTTATTTATTTATTCATCCATCCATCCACTTATTTATTTATTTGTTTGTTTATTTTTCTGTCTATTCCTCCCCCCCCCATTACCTGTAGAAACAATTTTCAACAATTGTTTTCTGACATTGTGCAATCCAAATTCTTTCCCTCTTTCCCCCCTCCTCTTTTCCTCAAGACAGGAAGTAATCTGACATAGGTTATACCAGTGCTGTCATGTACAATATATTTCCATATTCCCCATATTATAAAAGGAGACACATAACATTAATAAGAAAAGACTCAGGAGAGAAATAAAATGAGAAATGGTATGTTTCAATCTGTATTCTGACTCCAACAATTCCTTCTATGGCTACAAATAATTTGGGGCTATTTTGCATACTCTCATTACTGATAATCATTTAGTTCTGTTACTATATACAGTGTTCTTCCAGTTTTGCTCAATTCATTTTGCATTTTTTGTAGGAAAAGTTGGCACAGAGTTGGGGCAGGAAGCTTCAGGCTGGTTCAGCTCACCTTCTAGGTCAAGGACCCCTTCCGCTATTGTAATGACTGAACAGCCTCTTTGATGTTATTCAGGAAATAGAGGAGAAGTAGAATCATGTTCAGGTCTTCCAAGCACCCAGGGATAATCAGTGAAAGTCTCCGGTATTCAAATACTGAATCCTGTGATCAGGAAGGTCCTCCGTCTCCCATCGAGTCCAGAGACAAAAGATCCCCCTCTCAGTTTTATTTCCTATAAGCCTCTGCTGCTCCAACTGTTGTTGTTCCTGCTCTTCCAGCATCCTTGCTTGCAACATTCCAAAAGCAAAATCTCCTTTCTGTGCCAACTTTTCCTACAGTTCATATAAATGTTTCCAATTTTTCTGAACTAATCTTGTTTGTCATTCCTAATGGCATGATACTATTCCATTACAACCATATAACACAACATTCCTCAATTGATAGACATCACCTCAGTTTTTAGTTCTTTGCTACTACAAAAAGAGTTGCTATAAATATTTTCATACATATATATTCTTTTCCTTTTTCTCTGATTTCTTTGGGATATAGATCTAGTAGTGCTATTGCTGGGTCAAAGGGTATGCATAGTTTTATGGTCCTACCAAGTAAGGTTTATTCAGGAAAAGTCCTGGGCAAATTGCCTTTTCATATGTCATAGAATCATAAATCTAGAGCTGGAAAGGACATCAGAGCTACCTAGTCACACCCTCTCATTTTGCAAATAAGGAAACTGAGGGTTACTGAGGTGAAGGGACTTCCTTATTGGGGTACATTAATTTCAGACTTGCTTTATCTGTATTTGGTAGTGACCCCAAACACTTGAGTTTTAATTTTCATTGCTCCTTCTGCCCTTCTAAAAAGTAATTAACATCTTGTGCCATAATAGCAGAAAAAGAACATTTTTATCAATAAGAAAATCTGGACTCAAATTCAGGCTCTGCCATTGATCAATGTCATGATATTAGACACATTATTTGTTGGGAGACTCAGTTACATAATCAGCTACCAGAAAAAAAAGCTGGGCATTCAGCGTCAAAGGTGAGATTTGAACTTAAATGCTCTGAGTTGAGCTAATTTTTTTAACCCATATTTTTTGTCTTAGAATCAATATCAAGTATTGGTTCCAAAGCAGAAGAGTGATAAGGGTTGGGCAATTTGGATTAAGTGACATGCCCGGGATCACACAACTAGGAAGTGTCTGAAGCCAGATTTTAACCCAGGATCTTCTGTCTCTAGGTCTGGCTCTTTATCCACTGATCCACCTAGTTACCCCATGTTTTTGTTTTTGTTGTTATTGTATCATGCTGGCTACTGCATTTATTCACCTGTGGGGTAATACTTCTAACACTATTTTGTTCTTATCAACTATGGACTCTAGACAAAGCTATTATATAAGTTATATAATTTGTGATTAAAATAATTTTTATAAATGCTTTCTTCCTAATGTCATTCTTTTCACACTGAAATGTTTTGTGATTTTCTGTTGTAATTATAGGCATAACTTTTAATAACAGTTGTTTGTTAAGTATTTATGTGCTACTTGACTGAGTTTCCATAATTTTCAGATGTGGTTTCCAAATTTTCAAGTAATTGACTCTTCACAACAACCTTGAACAATGGGTGCTCTTAGCATTCCCATTTTACATTTGAGGAAATGGAGCCAGAAAGATATTAAATGACTATTATTAGTCACATAGCCAAGTGGTATCTGAGCTTGGATTTGAAATTGGATCTTTCTGACTCCAGGTCAAGCACTATACTACATATCTAGCTGCCTCCACAATTGTGGCTGATCAGGTAAAGGTATTTGTCTATACTGGGAATTCCAACACACTAACTTTTAGGTTCAGTCCAAAATGAAAAAGGATGGCTCTAGCATCTAGTACCATAACGATACATAATTTCTTCTTATTGCATGAACAATGTTAATCAATACTTTAGAAATCCTTTCAGGACCTTTCAAAACTTTTGAATATCAATTTCTTGTCTTAAAATATAGCAGATGGTAGAAGGTGTAGGAGATTGGACTGATTATATCCTGACCTGATAACATGCCCTGGACATTAATTTTTCACACACATTTCTCATATCAACATATTTAGTTATCACCATTATCTCTTGTAATAGATTGCCAGACCTACAGAAAATAAAGATGACATTTTGTACCTTCCAATGATTCATATTCCAGATAACAGAGCTTACAGTAAAAGTAATTAACATTGCCATTGTAAAATTGGGGAGTCTCACTGTACTGAAAATTAAATCACATTACAGCCATTTCACTGACGTTACTGTGCTGATTAGCTGCTGGTAATAAAACTCATAAGAAATCCTAAGACCAAGCCTCTTTTTGGAAAGAGGAAAATGAGTCATTCTTAGAGATTATTGCTCTCATCCCCAAATTGACTCAAGTGTGATGGGAAACTTTCAAGGAGAAAATCTCGAAATGGACTAACAAGCAAAGCTAGTGGAATAGTAGGAGGTAGCACAGCCTTGTTCTTTCCCTAACCTATTCTACTTCCCTACTCTAAAAAAGATGAAGGAAGAGTACCAGAATGAATAAAGATCATGAAATCCAAAGAGCAACTATAGTGGGTTCTTTTTCCAGCCCAATATCATGGATTCAGCTCATAGGCAAGGAACTAGGGTTGGGCCTACAGCTCTGTCCTTATGACTCTGGAATGGAATCTCAGTATTGGCTCAAGGGCAAATAATCAGGGCAGGGACTACAGTATAGGGTTAGCCTAACTTTGTCTTTGTGACCCTGGAGCAGAATTGTAGATTGAGTCAAAATGGAATAACCAGAATAGGAACTATAGAATGGGATTGGGTCTATAGTTATGTCATTCTGAACTTATAGCACTCTAGAGAGCTAACATGAACTGGGGCTAGCATCTGTGTACTATATAGTTCCACTCAGAAAAAAAGCCTTCAGGTATACTGCTTGGATTTCATCCAGGGTTTAAAGCTTGTACAGCTCAAAAACAACAACAACAACAAAAAAAAACACACACACACACAAAAAACAGGGCAATAAGCAAACCATCCCCTAAGATCAGATCACTAGGGATCCTCTGAAGGTATCTCCTTGTTCTGATCTACCTCTGAGAATCTTGAAGAACAAAGCACTCAATAATTAGAGAATACAGCAGTGGTAATCCAGATAATATAGATCAGGACTCTGCAAAGCCTTGATACTCCCCTCAGAAGTGGGCAGAGGTTAATCTGAACCCAAAGTCCCAATTCTGGAGGTAAGACTGGAAGAATAATTAAACAACAACAAAGATGTTAATCATAAAAAGTCATTATGGAACCAGGGATGTCCAAGACACAGAAAGAATAGAATAACTCCAAAAAAGCTACAAGTAAATTAGATTGGCTACAGGGTCAACTAAAATTCCTGGGAAAAAAAATTTTTAAGAGTAAAAATTATATTGTACCCTGTGACCCTGAGTAAATCATTTACCCCCCCCCCCCCATTACCTAGCCCTTACTGATCTTCTATTTTGGAAGTAGTACTCAGTATCAATTCTAAGACAGAAAGTAAAGGTAAAAAATTATTTTATAAAATAAAATAAATAATTTAACTATAAATTAAATAATAAATGTAATAAATGGATGAAAGAAGTGTTAAAGAAATGAGAACTTTAGAGGAAAGACTTATATAATAGTAATAAAAATCTATTGGGTGACCAGTAGGTGTGGTTGGGCAACTGTCACTCCCTAATTCAACTCTCAAAGAAGGGTAATGATTCAGGGGTGATTAGTAAATAGTAAATAGTAGTAAATATTTAATTTAATAGTAAATATTAGTAAATATTCAAATAGTAAAAACAGATAACTCTCAACAGAAGGAATGGCAGTTGGGAATTACTGGTCACAGCCCCAAACCAGGGAAAAACACAAGGGTCACTCTATGGGTCCTTTAGGGGTTAGAGGAAAAACAACAGGAAGTAAAACAAAACAGTTTAATGTCAAAAGGGCAAGGAGAGTGGGTAAGGTATTTCTAAACTCTGGGAACAGCTAACTGACAAAAATGGAGTTCTAAGGGTGAGGTGGGTAACTGCTTCTCTGCCAGCATAATTTCAGTCAGGCAGATAACCTTGGCTGAAAGCTAGAGAGAACTAGGATTTTGGGATTGTCACAACTGGTCCAGGCTGATCCTTTGATGTCTTCAGGGTAACAGAAACCAAATCTTTGTTCAGCCAATAATCCAATAAACACTAGGAAGGGAAGATTGTCTGTAAGCTGTCCACAAGAAAAGACACTTCCCACTACCTAGGTTTGCTTTGATAGATAATATCTTCAAGCTTCTTCAAATCCCAAAGATCCCCAACTTATAGAGTCACTGCTGGTTGGACCACTCCTCCAAACCTCCACTCTCTAGCAGTGACAGTTCACTCTCTTACTCTCTCTCCAGCTGTATTCTAAAATAGAATGTTCAAAGCCAACAGCCAAACTAGTCAAACTCTCACCTTTAGCTATTTATTACTTATCTTAAATTTCTATTCTATTCTATAAATTACTCATTACACTTAGAAGGAACAAACTTAGTATAAGAGGTACAAAATTTTACCCAAGTAATAGACTCTCTTAAAATTAGAATGGACCAAACAAAAGTTGACTCTGTAAGACAAGAACAAATAGTAAAACTAAGTTAAAAAACTAAGTAAAAAAGGAGAAGAAAATGTTAAATATCTTATTTCGAGAACAATTAACTTGGAAAATATCAAGGAGAAATAATTTAAAGATCATTGTATTATTTGAAAGCCACAGCCAAAAAATTCCCCAAAACATTGATTTCAAAATATCATAAAATTCCTCTATTTGAATCAAAAGGTAAAATAAAAATAGAAAGAATCTACTAGTCAACTCTTGAAAGAAATTCTAGAATTAAAATTTCAAAAATGTCAGTCAAAATCCAGACTTTTTGGGATTAAGGAAAAGTACTGCAAGTTAACAGAAAAAAAAAATAGTTCAAGATTCCTTTGAATGGGGTCTGGTAGAGGAGAACAGTTTTCTACCTGAAAGACAGCAAAGGAACAGAGAAGAAGGAATGAATTGAATGAAAAAGAGCACTGGTACTTATCACATTCCTTTCTTCTTTGTAAAAGGGTGTATAGGCAAAAAGAGAGAAAAGATAACAGGATGGAGAAAAATGGAGAATTAATAATCATAATTGTGAAGGTGAATGAAATGAACTCACCTATAAAACAGAAAAACAATAGGAGAATGGATTATAAAGAAGACTATAACAATATGTTATTTACAAGAACAGGCCAGGTACACAATATATTCTATATTTGACAAACATAGTAGCCTAGTGTTGGATGAATCCAAAGAACCCAACTCCTACAAGAAAGATTCATAATTTGGCAAAAACTTCTTGGGAAAACTTGTCAGCATCTGGTAGAAAGTGGGTTTAGAACAACATATACCAAGTTTAGTCACAAATGGATACATGACATAAATAAAATGTCAAATAATTTTTTAAAAAGAGAGAGGAGGAAGGAAGAAAATTGCTTTTGGAGCTATTGCTAAGGGTATAGTTTGCAGATCACAGATCATAAAATGAGCAATTGTAATCATACATTTTAAAAGTTTCTTTATAAACCAATGCCAGAGGACATTGGTAACTGTTGAAGGTATGAATTTCCCTGGGATGCACATGTCCTGGCTGCATATATTTCTACATGCATGCCATACCTGTACAGATTGTTAGTATATGCTCTTCTGTACATGCTCCCAAGCTGCCTATGGTACCCATATGTATACCCTTCAGGTGTATTCCCTGATTCCATTTATTTTTTGTTTATGTTCTCTCCCAAAGTGATGATGGTATGATTGAATGTGAGTATGTGCAGGGATGGGGCAGGGTGGGGAAATCATTTTCTGCCCCTTTATTTACTAGGGTATTTGATTAAATGCCTTTTGCTTTGAATTTATATGTTTTATAGTTGATGATAAAAGAAAAAAAATCCTCAAGTAAGGCCTCATAAGATTGGATTTTGGTTGAGTGCTGAAGCCAAATCTAGAGTACCTAAGGTCCATGTATGAGGGGAGCCCCATCCCTTACCAGGTACAAGTAAACTACTTTGTAAATTTCAAAACACCATATAAATGTCACCTTGGGTACAAGGCACTATGCCAGGTACTAGAGATACAAAGACAAAACACAACAAAAGGAAATGATACAAAAATCAAACAAATAAAAAACAAAAACTCTGACCATGAGGAGTTATAACTGACTAGAAAATATTCTATTACTATTGTTTTAAAGCACTGTAGCATTTTATTTCATCTATTTGTTTTTCAAACCTTTACCTTCTATCTTACAATGGTTACTTAGTATTGGTTCTAAGACAGAAGAGTAGTAAGGGCTAGGCAATTGGAGTTAAGTGACTTGCCCAGGGTCCCACAGCAAGGAAGTATCTGAGACCAGATTTGAACCAAAGTTCTCTTGTCTCCAGTCCTGGTTCTATCCATTGAGTCACTTAGCTGTCTTTATATAATTTTATTTGTTTAAAAAGAGATTGCTGCATGGCACAGTAGATAGAATCTTAGACTTAGACTTTGGAAGACCTGAGTTTGAATTCTGCCTCAGATACTTACTATGTGATCCCAGGCAAATCACTTAACCTCTCTCAGTCTTGATGTCCCCACCTGTAAGAATAGGGATAATGATAATATCTACCTCACAGGGTTGTTGTGAGAATCAAATGAGACAACACATGAAAAGACCTTTGCAATTGTACTGGCTAAGAGACAGAAAGGTGGGTCAGTGGAATAGATTTGGGGTAAGTGACCTCAGCAAAACAGTCTATGATAAACACAAAGAGCCCAAATTTTGGGACAAAAATCCACTATTTGACAAAAACTGCTGAGAAAATTGGAAAACAATATGGGAGAGATTAGGTTTTGATCAACATCTCACACCCTACACCAAGATAAATTCAGAATGGGTGAATGACTTGAATATAAAGAAGGAAACTATAAGTAAATTAGGTGAACACAGAATAGTATACTTGTCAGATCTCTGGGAAAGGAAAGATTTTAAAACCAAGCAAGAGTTAGAAAAAATTGCAAAAATGTAAAATAAGTAATTTTGATTATATTAAATCAAAAAGGTTTTGTACAAACAAAAGCAATGCAACCAAAATCAGAAGGGAAACAATAAACTGGGAAATAATCTTTATAACAAAAAACTCTGACAGAGGTCTAATTACTCAAATATACAAGGAGCTAAATCAATTGTATAAAAAAATCAAGCCATTCCTCAACTGATAAACGGGCAAGGGACATGAATAGGCAATTTTTTTTCAGATAAAGAAATCGAAAGTATCAATAAGCACATGAGAAAGTGTTCTAAATCTCTAATAATTAGAGAAATGCAAATCAAAACAACTATGAGGTACCATCTCACACCTAGCAGATAGGCTAAACTGACAGCAGGGGAGAGTAATGAATGTTGGAGAGGATGTGGCAAAGTTGGGACATTGATGCATTGCTAGTGGAGTTGTGAACTGATCCAACCATTCTGGATGGCAATTTGGAACTATGCTTAAAGGGCTTTAAAAGAATTTCTGCCTTTTGATCCAGCCATAGCACTGCTTGGTTTGTACCCCAAAGAGATATTAAGGAAAAAGACTTGTACAAAAATATTTATAGCTGCACTCTTTGTGGTGGCAAAAAATTTGGAAAATGAGAGAATGCCCTTTGATTGGGGAATGTCTGAACAAATAATGGTATCTGTTGGTAATGGAATACTATTGTGCTTAAAGGAACAAAGAACTGGAGGAATTCCATGTGAACTGGAATGACCTCCAGGAATTGTTGCAGAGAAAAGGAGCAGAGCCAGAACATTGTACACAGAGACTGATACACCGTGGTAAAATAGAAAGTAAGGGACTTCTGAACTAGCAGCAATGCAATGACCCAGGAAAATTCTGAGGGATTTATGGAAAAGAAAACTAGCTACATTTAGAGGAAGAACTACAGGAGTGGAAACACAGAAGAAATACAACTGTTTGAACACATGAGTTGATGCAGACATGATTGGGGATATAGACTCAAAACTACCACACCAATGCAACTATCAATAATATAGAAATAGGTTTTGATTGATGACACATGTTAAAACCAATGGAAATGAGGGTCGGCTATGGGGGGAGGGGGAGTGAAGGGGAAAATATGAGCATGAATCATGTAACCATGGAAAATTTTTCTAAAAAGTAAAATTTTAAAAAGAAAAAAAGAAAAGGCCTTTGCAAACATTAAGTTTTATATTGATAGCTATTATTAACAGATAACATTACTCTTAATATGAGAGATGAAATGAAAGATGTAGTTGATAACATGCTATTCTTGAAATCTAGATGACCTAGATTTAAATTCCACTTTTAATACTAAATACTATGTGAGGGGGCAGCAGGGTAGCTCAGTGGATTGAGAGCCAGACCTAGAGATGGGAGGTCCTAGGTTCAAATCTGGCCTCAAACACTTCCTGGCTGTGTGACCCTGAGCAAGTCACTTAACCCCCATTGCCTACCCTTACCACTCTTCTGCCTTGGAGCCTTTGTATTGGCTCCAAGGTAGAAGGTAAGGGTTTAAAAAACAAACAAACAAACAAGCAAGCAAATAAATAAATAGCTATGTGACTCTGGACAAGTCACTTAATCTCTATTTCCTCATATGTAAAATAGGGATAATAATATCTGTATATAGAATGCCAAACACTGTAAATTTCAAAATGCCATATAAGGGGCAAAGTCAAAATGGTGGAGTAGTAGCATGGAAATCTGGAACTGCTCTAAGAATCATCTCAAACCAACCCTAAAATAGAGCCTCAAAACAAATATTGTAATCTATAAGGATGGGGGATGGGACAAAAAGACCCAGAAGAAGGCCGTTGATGACAGTTGGTGACAGTTGAGACCAGAGGGAATTCTGAGTAATTCTCCAGAGGAGGAAGGAGAAGGAGGACTTTTGGAGGAGGACTGGAGAGAGGGAGGAGGTGGACATCTCAGCTCAAATCCAGTCCTGAGGGCTTCCTGAGGATCTTTCTTTGGACATTGATACCCTGATTCCCTGGTCAAAGACATCCCATCACTTCTCATGCAGCAAGACTTCAGTCAGCTAAGTTTCTGGACTCCATTTTGAGAGCAATCTCTTGGGCTCCTTCCCCCATTACCCAACCTTGCTGAGAGACCCTTTCTGGTTTGATTTTGCAATTATAGAAAGGATAAAAATAGGAAATAGAAATAGAAACTGAAGGAGAAGTGGTGGGGGGAGACTCTTGGGAGCAAGAACCCCAAAGGTTCCCACCCAATTGATGGATCCCATAGAAATAGAGAAGAGGGCACCCCAAAATCTCTCTGCCCTTCAACCTTTTCCCCAATCCATGAATTGTGATTAATAAAAGCCATTCATTAGTCAGATAGCGTTCTAGAGTGCCTGAGAGACGAGGGGGGAGGGGAATCACAGCTTGGTCTGCCTGCCTCCATCTTGGAGCCAGACCACCTGCTGTGAAGTTGACTGATCTCAGGGGAGGCTTGCATGAACCCCACCCTCATTCAGAATTGGATTGGGTACTCAATACCTTTTCTTATAGAGAAGCCTGGTCCCCAACTCCTGTGGGGTGACACAACCATCCAGGTCACCCAGTTTCAGGGTGATGCCCCCTAGAAATCTACTGTAGCACATATTCAGCGGGACGGGAGGGCTAGAAGAGAGTCTCACACCTCATAGACTCTCTCTATCTCTCTTCTATCATAATATTTGGGTACTGACTCTGTTAATTATTATAAATCACAGAGACAACAAGGTTATGGAGTGAAATAACTCTCCTGCAGAAAACAACTTGAGAGGTATGTAGAGAGAGTCTATTTCACAGGGTAAGGGGGAACCAGAAGTAAAACTGTACACAGAGGAGTGTAAGCTGCTTCCTCCTGTCCCTTCTGCCACTAGGTTCTTAACCTGAACACAAGCCAACTTCAATACCTTGGAACCCTGCCTAAGTCACCAGCATGTGCCTTATGCCCACCCCTTGAAATCCTAAGCTTTGAGACAAGATTGCAATGAGGCTCCAAGGTTGGCGCTTGGTCCTTTCAAACCTATGGTGAATCCCCAACCCCCAGGGCAAAGTAGTTTCCAGTTCTCTGAGTCATCAGCAGTCTTTAGAGGAGATTAAATCAGCCACAGGAGGTGGCTTCTGGAACTCTTAGCCCATAGGCTCTCATACCATCCTGGGAGAACTGACACTAACAGAAACCCAGAACTAGAGCTGAGGGTAGCAGTGAGGAAAAACTGAAATTTAAGAGTACCTCTTCTACCCTGAGAACAGAACCTGCCTTTAAGATAAAAATAAAAGTAAAGAAAAAGGTTGGGAAAATGAGCAACCAGCAAAAGAAACACCTAACCATAGAAAAAAATTTTATGGAGAAAAAGAAGACCAAAGCATAGACTCAGAAGTGGAAAGTGAGATAAAAGCAGCTACATGCCAAACTACAAAGAAAAATGGGAATCCTCAGGCACTGGAAGAGCTCCAAAAGGAATTCAAAAGTCAAATAAAAGTAAAATTTTCTTCTAAAATTTTAGAAGAAAAATGAGGAAAAGAAAAGAAAGTACTACAAAAAGAAAATAACGATTTAAAAATCAAAATGGGTCAATTGGAAAAATCAAAATGGGTCAATTGGAAAAAGAGGCACAAAAAATCCAGGGAAGAATAGCATTTCTTAAGAAGTAGAATTTATCAACTGGAAAAAGAGGTACAAAAATCCAATGAAGAAAAGAGTTCCATGAAAAATAGAATTGACCAAATGGAAAAGGAGGTTGAAAAGGGGGTTCAAAAGGCCATGGAAAAAACTCATTCTTTAAAAATTAGAATTAGTCATATAGAAGCTAATGATTTTATGAGACATCAGGAAATAATAAAATGAAATAAAAAGAATAAAAAAATTGAAGAAATATATGAAATACCTCATTGAAAAAAAACAACTAACCTGGAAAACAGATCCAGGAGAGACAATCTAAGAATTATTAGACTACCTGAAAGTCATAATTTAAAAAAAAAGCCTAGACATTATATTACAAGAAATTATCAAAGAAAACTGCCCTGATATTCTTGATCAAGAGAGTAAAACAGAAATGGAAAGAATCCATAGAACATCTCATACAATAAATCCCCAAATGACAGCTGTGAGGAATATCATAGCCAAATTCAAGAGCTCCCAGGCTAAGGAGAAGATACTGCAAGCAGCTAGAAACAAACAATTAAAATATCATGGACCTGCAGTCATGATTATACAAGATTTAGCAGCTTCTACATTAAAGGATCAGGAGGATGCTTGGAATATGATCTTCCTAAAGGCAAAGGAACTAAGTTTACAACCAAGAATCAATCACCTACACATCAAAACTGACTATAGGGGCAGCTGGGTAGCTCAGTGGATTGAAAGTCAGGCCTAGAGATGGGAGGTCCTAGGTTCAAATCCGGCCTCAGACACTTCCCGGCTGTGTGACCCTGGGCAAGTCACTTGACCCCCATTGCCCACCCTTACCAGTCTTCCACCTATGAACCAATACACAGAAGTTAAGGGTTAAAAAAAAAACTGACTATATTCTTTTAGGGGGAAAAAATGGTCATTTAATAAAATAGAAGATTTCCAAGAATTCCTGATGAAAAGACCAGACCTAAACAGAAAATTTGATAAACAAATACAAGAGAAGCATAAAAAGATAAGAAAGAAAAAATTTAAGGGACTCAATAAGGTAAAAATGTTTATATTCCTACATGGAAAGTTATTTTTAACTCTTAAAATTTCTATTATTATCATAGTAATTAGAAGAAGTGTACATAGACAGAGGATATGGTAGTAATCTGTTTAGGATAACATGCAAAAAAATCAAGGGATGAAAAAAAGGATTACACTGAGAGAAAAGAGAGATAAAATGGGTTATTATATTACCTAAATAGGCATGGGGAAAAAATACCCATTACAATAGAGGAAAGAATGAAGGTGGTGATAGGCAATGCTTAAACCTTATTCTCACCAGAATTGGCTCAGAGATGAAATAACAACCAGACTCATTGGGGTATAGAATCCTATCACTCTCTAGAGAAGTAGAAGGGGAATAAGAAAGGAGGTAGTGGGGGTGATTAAAAGCAAAATACTTGTGTGGAGGGACAAGGTAAAAGGAGAAAATACAGGATTAAAAGGGGAAAACAAGATGGAGAGAAATACACAGATGGTTATCATAACTGTGAATGTAAATGGAATGAACTCACCCACAAAATAGAAGTGGATAGCAGAGTTTATTAAAAACCAGAATCCTATGATATATTGTTTACAAGAATCATATTTGACAAAGGTAGACACACAGAGTAAAAGCAAGGAGATGGAGCAAAATCTACGAGGCTTCAACTGAGATTAAAAAAAAGCAAATGTAGCAATAATGATCTCAGATAAAGTTAATGCAAAAATAAATCTAATGAAAAGAGATAAGGAAGGTTATTACATCTTGATAAAAAGTACTATAGACAATTAGTAATATCAATACTTAACATACACACACCAAATGGCATAGCCTCCAAAATTTTTTTTTAATAAGAGTAAATAGTAGTTTAATCAGACCCAAACCAGGTTCTTTCAGAACTTATAACTAACAGTATACAAAACAAATAAGGTACTTACACATTACATATTTGTTCAAATATTCACTATAGAAAGGGTAATCCCCAGGGTCCTTTTTGACATTAGCAAACAGACTTGATTTTTATTGAGATTCATCAAAAACTCGCACAAACCAGAAATTAATCTGGTTTGGGTATTATTGATTAGACCTAGAATGTGATGGGTATATAAGCTAATAAAATATTTAGTAGCACACATCCTAATTAGTACTTAATAACAGTAGGGGTTGCATATCTTTTTTTAAAAAGTACAAATTCAACAGCATCACTTCCTAAAACAAAGATTTTGCCATGCTTTCATTAATTTTACTATACTTATTTCTTCCTTTTTATTTATCAGGATTCTTCTAGAAAAAGTCTCATGGGAAGCATTCTGTCTTTATTTTCTATGATTCTAGAATTCCTTTTTTTAATCTAACATTTTTAAAATAGCACTCTCATAAGGATATTCCCATTTAATATATTTGATTACTTCTGATAAAACTTATTCATTTTGATTTAAAAGACCATTAAAATATAAATTTAACCAAATTTTCTGATGCATCTCCTCCTTTTAGTAAATATAATATACTGTACACATTCCTTTTCCATATATATACTTTATCCACACACACACTATATATATATACATATATACACACACATTTTTTAAAAATCCTGAAAGCTGAAATCTTCAAATGAGGATGGTGGTGGGGGTGGGGGGGAGATGATCTCCATCAAGCTGGTGTTGGGAAAAAGTAAAATAATTAGCTTAACTAAAGAATAGAATGAGATTAGGAAAAAGGTATAAGTTAAAAAAATACAAAATGTTAAGTATTAGAAATCCATTCTAATGTGAAAATGCTATAAATAAAATATACATGTAATACACTAGAATACATAATAAACAAAAAATAATCTAACACTGCGATATCTAAGAAAATGTCAAAACTAAAACTAAATCAATCATAGAAATACACTAATCAAATACAATATATTTTATTCCATTCCTGTTTTTAGCCTTTTACATCTTTCTATGACATAAAATACTTATTGAACTGATTCCTGGCTTACAAAATTATATATGTCTAAAATATGAATCCTTTTAAAGATGATTTGGAAAATAAAGTTTCAGTTTTCCTAAATTCTTCCAAGAACACAGACTAAATATATATTTATTATTGCTTATGTCCTTTAAAAATAAAATAATATTTAAGCATTTAGATTTATTTTCCTACTTAATCAAATTCTATGAAATTAAGCATTTTA
Source organism: Gracilinanus agilis (assembly GCF_016433145.1). Lineage (NCBI taxonomy): Eukaryota > Metazoa > Chordata > Mammalia > Didelphimorphia > Didelphidae > Gracilinanus > Gracilinanus agilis. Next base: position 580,524,293 of record NC_058131.1, read on the forward strand.
TATTTTGGTTTGATCTACTCCATAAGAATTGTCAGTGATCATACATATTAAAATCTTTTCTAATTAGTATTATTTTCTAGCTGTTCTTTGCCAGATATATAGAATTTTAGTGTAGTTAAGAACAATTAAATATTAATTTACCACTAAGATATGTAATGGGGAAATTGTAGGATTGGTATAAAATTTAAGATAAGGCAGTATAGATGACAGCTGTTATATTGAATCTCTGGGAGCTTGACGTTCACTCGGTGATTGACAGATAGATTGGTTGGATGTTGGAATGGTCCCAGAGAGGCATGCGGACTCAGGAGAGGGCAGTTGAGAACCCTGACAGAGGTTCTTGGGTCTTTACCTGTCCCTGAAGCTGGAGAGCAGTGGATTCTGGTCTTTGGGGAAATAGAGACTTGCACACTCAACCCTGCAAGCTCCTCCTGTGTTTCCTATACCATCATCAACCTGTATCAGACCACCATCTCTGTTTCTACTGCCCCTATATATTAGGAAGTAAATCATCTTAGTCATCTAGGCTTCCCAGGGCCTGGGAGGGATCCAGGAAGTGGGCAGAAAAAGAAGGGGGTGGATAAAGGGTGGATATCTCAAATGATTAGACTTAACATCTACTGAAGAGGAAGCTGAAACTATACAGCAGTTTGCCTGCTCTGGTGTAACCCTGGCCAGGCTGTACCAGAGAGAAGCTATCATCTTGATTCCTTCATTTTGCCTGCAGTTAGAGATTCATTAGTATCAATTTAAAGTAGGTCTCCCAATACCTCTATCCCATATCATTATCCTTCTGTGTCAAATAGATTCAAAGTTTTAAAGTACCTTCCTGAATTGATTATTCAAAGTCTATTTGGGAAGGGAGTCACACAGTCAGATTACCAATGTTACCTCAGCTGAAGAGCCCAATAATTAATATCAATTAACCCCAGGTGGGTCCTGAAGGGATAACATACATTGACCTAAAGGATCCTGCCTGGGCAACTGTTATAAAGGAGAAGTGTCATCCTATCCTCTCTCTGTACTCCATCTACATATACATCCAATAGATAGTAGTACCTTCTTTTAATATAACTCAGCTTGAAGAAATCTTGAACTTCATGGGCATCCTACAATGGAATGAAGCCAGGGTTTTGAAAGAGCGAGTGGTTTTGGCCAAGCTGAAGGAAGGAAGGTTTGGCTGTGTGGTCCAGCTTTGTCAAATATCCAAGAAGCTGACAGAGTGGGATATTTACTGAGAAGAAGATACTTCAAGTAATTATCATAGCCTAAGTAGAGAAAGGTCTTGGTTAACTGTTGGTGGACAGCAGATTTATCTGCTTTATTCCCTAGTGCTCTTTGTGGATTAAATGGCTGTGAATATAACTTGTTCTGGGTTCCTGTGACATCTTGGAGCACTGTGGACAAGTTGGGCAAGTGTAGTGAGAATCCCACCTTTCCAGCCTTCTCTTATTCTAGTTAGAGCTGACTTTAGTTTAGTTAAGTCATTTGGGTTATTTCTAGTGTAGTAAACCCTTCTCTCCCACTTTCCTTATTACCATCAATAAAATCCAGTTTTATTTGTACTTCCTGACTCCTCTAAGCCATAAAGATCCCACAATTTGAGATTTTCCTGGCTGATAGATTGTCAATTTAACTGACCAACTGCCATTCCCCAAACCTCATATCCCTATTTGGTTTTCCTGTGTTTACCTGTCAGTCCTTCCCTTTGTGAGGTGTGGGAGTGTCCCCAGTTTGTCTGCCACCCAGTTATTTCCCTATCTCCATATTTCATTTTCAGATGCATTATTACTTTGTCAGTTTAAGTGCCTTATGTCATCTATTTCTTGTGAAATAACCTCCTGGAACATGCATGGATCAAACTAATTTACTCTGAGCATGCAAATTTTTTTAAATTTCATGATGAAGGCCCTCTATCACTCCCCAAAGGCTTTTACATAGATAGTGTTGTGAGGGTTTATTTAGCAATTAATTTAGTAATAGCATTGGACCTAGCAGGAAGGGCTGGAGGATTCCAAGATGGAATGAAGGAGCAGGAAGTGGGCTTGTGCTCTGAGAGAGACTCCATTAGTGGTTGGACATAACTATTGCTAACCCTGGGAGATCTCAGAGTTAGGGAAAAACTGCATCCAGATTCCCTGGGATCCTGAGAGGTGAAGGCTTTCAGCAAGTGGACAACTGACCTGCAGAGCAGCACCAAGTGGGCAAGTGGTTTGGGATCTGGTGGACAGCATTTCAAACTCACTCTTCCTACCTGGGTACCTTGGATCACCTGGTGGAGTTGGCTCTTGGCATCCTGTGACCATCCTTGGATTACCGTGAGACCCCAAAGCCACCCTCAGGCCCTTTAGCTGAGCTGACCAAACCTGGCTGGAGCCAGGTTTGAAGAAGCTTTCCCTGTGACTTCAGTACTGCTTCCTTTGGTCACTGTCTGGCTTAGGTAAATAGGATAGTGTAGTTAAGTCCTTCCCTGCCTCCTGTGGTTTGCCCTTAAGTTTCAAGTGTAGAATCCCCTATCCCATTCTTTATTTAGTTACCCTCAATTAAACTGTATAAACTTTTACCTTTGCCTGCTGGTTCCATAGACCCTGGCCTAGGGTGAGCTGGGTGACCGTAGGGCCAACTGCCATTCCTGTGGCAGTTAAAACAGTGAACCCTGGTCTCCCTATCCTGGTTGGTCCTGTCTCTCCTTCAACCCAGTGTGGACCCACAAACCATTTAGTTACATTTTAATAATAATAATTAACATCCCTGGTACCTCACCTTTACAATAGTTACGAAGTTACAAATGGTTGTTTCAAGACATTGGAAAATCATAAAATGCCTATGAATGTAAATTTCATTAGTTCACATAAGCTGGGTCACAGGGGGAGTATTTAATATATGATCAGAACACTGACCTAATAGGACAACAAGAAGTTGTTTTATAATCTTGTATTAGCATATGATCACCCTTTAAGGGTTTCTCTTACTAACCTTTTAAAACATCCATCTAAGGCAATTTTACAATTCTCTTAAAAATTTCAAGACTATACACTCCTGGAACCTTGACCTCTTTTCAAGAGAGACAAAGGGGAAACTGCATAAAAACTGCCCTGTTTCGATGTTACTCTATATAAGAGTTAGCCTCCAAAATTTTAAAGGAGAAACTAAAGGAGTTTAAGAAGGAGAGTAAAACTTTAGTAGTGGAGGAACTTCAAACTTCCCCTCTTAGAACTAGATAAAGCTAACCAAAAAATAAACAAGAAAGCAGTAAAAGATGTGAATGAAATTTTAGAAAAGATGGATTTAATAAATGTCTGCAGAAAACTGAATGGGGATAAAAAGGAATGTATCTTCTTTTCAGCAGCATTTGGTACATATACAAAAACTGACCATATACTAGAGCATAAAAAACTTCACAACCAAATGCAGAAAAGTAGAAATATGCATAATTTTTAGATCATAATGCAATAAAAATTATAATCAATCAAGGTTCATGGAAAGACAAATTAAAAATTAATTAGAAACTAAATAATCTTTTTTTTTTCAAAAGGAGTGATCAAAGAACAAATTATAAAGACAATCAGCAATATATCACAAGGACTATTCACTATGACCAAGTGGGATTTATGCCAGGTATGCAAGACTGGTTTAATACTAGGAAAACCATCTGTATAATTGACCATGTCAATACCCAAACTAACATAAATCACATGATTATCTCAGTAGATGCAGGGGAAAAAAAAGCAGTACCAGGAGAACGTTGTACAGGAGATTGTGGAATGATCGGCTATGATAGACTTAGCTACTCAGCAAAACAATGATCCAGGACAATTCTGAGGTATATATGACAAAGAATGCTATCTAGCTCCTGAGAAAGAACTGCTAGAATCAGAACACAGAACAAAGCATACAGTATTTCATTTTAGTTTATTTGGGTTTTTTTTCTGATGTTTTTGTTTTTTATGATTATTCTCTTATAAACATGATTATATATATAAATCCAGATCAAATTGCTTGCCAGCTCTGGGAAGGAGGATGGAAGGGAGAGAAGGAGACTGTTTGGATCACAAAACTACAGAAAACTCATGTGGAAATTTATTATTACATATAATCAGTAAAATAAAAGATCTTTATAATTTAAAATGCTTTGTAAATTTCAGTTATTTTTAATGAATGAAATATGAGCAGATTGATTTAGATCTTTCTGCATATTTTTTCCCTTATTAATATAATAACAGCTACATATTCTTTGTCCTTTACTTTGGACTAATGTTGCTGAATAAAGTGCTATTGACAACTAAGTGATAAGCATTTAGAATGTTGTGTTCCATATTATTGAGGTACAATGTCAATATTAATTTTAGCCATCAGTTGTCAATTGACCTGATTACCTAATACAGAGATTGCTTAAGACAAAATCAATTAAAGAACATTGAATATTCTCACAAACTCTGCCTATAACACACAAGGGACAGGCAGCTAAGATATCATATTAACGTAGTTATTCAGGTTCATGTCCCTAGAAGAAAGGGCAAGAGAATCAATGGATTTGATTAAGTGTGTGTGTGTGTGTGTGTGTGTGTGTGTGTGTGTGTGTGTGTGTAAATTCTTGGCACTTCCTTTATCCTCACAAATGATCTGAGAACCTAGTTTTGTGTGGATTCTGTTTGGCACTCACTATTTGTATATAGCCCTTTGGGAGGTAACTAGTGGAACATTCATGCCACTACTGAATGCAGAATAAATATCAGTATCAAACAGGATAAAATAAAGTAGACTAAATATTTATTTTCTGTACAAGTTAAATACATTAATGGTATGATGAGGGTAAGAGAACTATATAGGAACTTCCTGTTTCATCAGAATGAGGTTGGAGGTGAACTTTCTCCTGATTAGGTCTTCTAAATGGGTTGAATCTAACAGTATACTTTCTGAACTTGACTCAGAGACAAAAAAGCATGGCTTAGGTAGTTATGGAATAGAATTAATCAAATATAAAATACTAAGTCAATATTTGATTTTTTTTAGTATTACTGGTCTATTGCATTAAAGGACAGGTACTGCCACTTTTACAGCTGTGAATCAGCCATACATTCTAACCACAAATATGAAATCCAATTTTAAAACACTGAGTGCTTACCTAATGGCTTGAAAAATTAACTGTATAGTTCTTAATGTGAGAAGAGTGTGGCTTCTAGGTTGCCATGCTGGCTAAGTTCAATATGTATGACCAACAATAAAGCATGAGAGAAGATTTACAGTAGATCTTCTCCCTTCTCCTCCTCCTCTTCCTTTTCCTCCTTTTCCTCCTCTTCTCCTTCTCTCTCTCTCTCTCTCTCTCTCTCTCTCTCTCTCTCTCTCTCACACACACACACACACACACACACACACATACATAGATACATATATATTTGTGAAAAACCAAACCAACTAACATGGATAAACACATTATGTTCAAAACTACACTCATTGTTTTTGCCCACAAACACCCCCTTGTTCCAAACTTCACGATTACTGTCAAACGTACCATCATCTTCCCAGTCACCTAGGTTCACAATATCACAACCATCTTCTGAGTAAGAAATTTTTATGGCAAAGGGACCAACCAATCCCACCAAAAGTCAATCAGCTGCCACATCCAGGGTAAGCAAGTCAGCCTAGCTGAAGCAACAAGACACTCTGAGGGAGAGATAGAAGGTAGCACATACCAGGAAAGTAAAAACTATTATGACCACCTTAACCACCAACTCCCTTAGATCTTGATGGAGTCATCATAGTACCCTGAGTCTAAGAGCCTTGGGAATAGCAATGTTCCAGTCTGCTGTACTTAATCACCATCTTGGGAAATAATCTCTTTGGAGATGGACTCTAGCAACTTTTCCTGTAGATGCTACAGTCATAGCTACTGAAGACCCAGAAAAGAAAGTTCTGACCACCAAAATCCTTGGCACTGTCAAATGGCTCAGCATCATTTGATGATATCAAAACATCGTTTTATTGGTGAAAAGTCATTAAATAAGGGGCATTAATTGCCTTCCCATTCATTGCACCTTAAGGGCCATAGGACTTTTCCATCTGACTTGTAGCCGAAATCTTCCGTATGTGTTGGAATTAGAATTAGAAACCCATTAGAATATGAGTTCCTTTAGATCAGGAACTGGCTTACTTTTCTATTTGTACACCCAAAGCTTATGTATTACACATAGTAAGTACTTAATAAATTGTTTAGTTATTTATTTATCTTTTTCTCCTCATTACTCCTCATTCCCTATATATAATCAGTTGCCAAGTCCTATAGTTTCTACCTCTACCACATCTCGTGTACACATCCTTCTCTTCTCGATATTACCACCACTCTGGTGCAAGCTCTTATCACTGCACTTTTGGATTACTGCAATAACTATTGGTTAGTCTTCCTGCCTTAGCTCTTCCCCACTCCAGGTCATCCTCTACTCAGTGGTCAAACTGAACTTCAGTGGCAAACTATTATGAACAGGATCAAATATAGAGTTCCTTTTTTTGTTTGTTTTAACTGTTATTTTCCATCTTAGTAACAACTCTAAGACAGAAGGGCAAGGGCTAGGCAAATGGGATTAAGTGACTTTGCCTAGGATCACACATAGAGGAAGTTAAATATATAATTCTTTATTTGACTTTTAAAGTCCCTTCCCACTTTTCCAGACTTCTTACATTTCACTATCCCCAATGTACTAATTGATCCAGTGACTTTGGACTCCTTGCTGTTTCCAGAACAAAATGCTTGATCTTCAGACTGTATTTTCACTGACCGTTCCCCACTCCTTGGTTTTTCTCCTTCCTTATCTTTATCTCCTGTCTTCCTTAGCTATTTCCAAGGTTTCAACTTGTATTACCTTTTATAGGGTAGTTGGGTGACTCAGTGGATTGAGAGCCAGGTCCAGAGATGGGAGGTCCTGGGTTCAAATCAGACCTCAGATACTTCCTAGCTATGTGACTCTGGGCAAGTCACTTAACCCCCATTGCCTAACCTTTACTGCTCTTGTGTTTCTAAGACAGAAGGTAAGGGTTTAAAAAAAATGTTTTGCCTTCTATGAAAAGCCTCCTTAATCTTAGTGCCTTTCTTTGGAGAGTATCTCCAGTTTATCCTGTGTGTATTTTGTTTGCACATTATTTCTATGTCTTTTGCCCATTTATAATAGGTACTGAGTTTTTTTAAACCTTTTTCTTTGTATTTCCAGCACTTAGCAATATAGTAGCTATTAGGCATGTAAATGCCAATTGACCGACTGACTAACATTTCAAGAGCTAAAACAGAAGTTACCTTTCCTTGACTAAGATTGGAGTCATGGAATATACAATGAATTTAGAATAAGACAAGGATTCTAATTTCATCTTTGGTTCTAATAAATCTACCACTTAATAGATAGATGGTTTGAAATAAGTCACAGCCTCTTTTGATCTATTTCTTCATGTATGGAGTGACAATTAGATCTCAGCTTTAGGATCTCTGAGAGTTTAAGCACATATTATTTATCTTGTTAAGGTGTATTTAGAAAATTCAAAGGGACAGTTGGGTGGCTCAGTGGATAGAAAGCCAGACCTAGAGTCAGGAGGACCTGGGTTGAAAACTGGCCTCAGGCAATTCTCAGCTGTGTGACCCTGGGCAAATCATTTAACCCCATCAGCACAGCTCTTGTCCTTTGATCTTAGAATTGATACTAGGACAGAAAGTTAAAAAAAATTTTTTTAAAGAAATTTCACAGCAGGGTTTTGATTTTTTGTATTTTGTTTTGTTTGGGGTGTTTTCTGAGCCTAAGATAAGACAGAACACATGCTTAAGTTCATTTGTGCAGAGATTTAATTTCATTCCATTTCTGAATGAGTGATATTTGTTCTTGTAGACCCTCCTTTTCCCCACCTTCTCTCTCTCTCTCTCTTGGTTCTATAGGAGTTACTTAATATCTTTCTAGTAGAAAGTGATCAGGAAAGGAGAGAAGTGGATAGAAAAAAGCTAGTTCTTTTTTGTTTTTTTTCTCTCCTCCTGGCAGTATCAAGGAACTTAGTATGCAGTCTAATTGATGGGCTATCAGTCCTGATCCTGTTGTACTGGTTAGATTGCTTGCCTAAGGCTTCATCCCGCTGGTTTCCCTGATGTTCACTGATGTCTCTTGGTTTCACAGGAACCATAGAGAGATCTTGGATCTTAAAGAGTGATCACAAGACAATATCTGCTGATTTCCATATGTCAGACAAGGATATAATGGGCTGTTTCTCCTCTCAGTCCTCCTTAATTTTTTTTTTAATAGGAAAGATCTGGTTCCATGATCTCATGAGATTCTTTGCATAGTGAATAGGGAACTGGACATAGAGTAAGAAGGACCAGGGTTCTAATTTCACCCCAGATGTTTACTAGCTATGTTACCACAGACCAGTCATTTAGCCCTACTGTAATTCACTTCCCTCATCCATAAAATAAGATGTCTGGTTTTGATGACCTCTTAGTTCCTTTCCAGTTCTAAATCTATTACCCTAAGAAACTGGCACCATTCAGTTAATAAATGTTTAATAAGTATCTCTTATATGCCAGCCACTGTGCAAAAAACAAGGGATATAAAAAAGAGGCAAAAAGCAATCTTTCGAGCTTAAAAAGTTTACAATATAATGGAGGAGTCAACACACAGACAAATATATACAAAGCAAAGCTATATGCAGGATAAATAGAAAATAATTGACAGAGGGAAAGCACTAGAATTCAGATGGGCTGAATTAAACTTCCTGTAAAAGAAGGTTTAAAAAAAATGGAATTTTAGTTGGGTTAAAAGAATCCAGACTGATCAGTAGGTAGATTGGAGGAGGGAGAACACTCCAGACATGGAGGATACCCAGAGAGAATATTTAGAGTTAAGTCACAGAGTGACTGTGGAACAGCCAGGTGGCCGGTGTTACTAGATTCAAGAATACATATGAGGAAGTAAGGTGTAAGAAAACTGGAAAGGTAAGAAGCTGCTGGATTATGAAGGGCTTTGAAAGCCAGACAAAGAATTTTATAAATGATCCTAGAACTATTAGGGAGCCCCTGGAGGGTTTTTGAGTGGGGAAGGGGTGACTGCATTTTAGGAAAATTACGTTAGTGACTGAATGGAGAATGGATTGGTGTGGGGAGAGACCTACAGATGGACCAATACAATACCAGGAATGAAGTGATGAGGGCCTGTACTAGAGTGGTGACAGTGTCTAGAGAAAGTAAGGAGAATGAGTATGAGAGATGTGAAGATAAAATTGACAGGCCTTAGCAACAGATATGGAGGGGGTGGTGGTGAGAGTTAGTGAGGAGTTGAAGATAACATTTGTGTTGTGAGCCTGAGGGACTGGAAAGATAGTGTTGCCCCCTACAGTAATAAGGAAAGTGGTTGAGAAAGAAGGATTTCGATAGAAAAAACCAATGAGTTCTATTTTTAATATATAGCATTTAATATATCTATTGGACATCTAGTTAAAAATGTCTGAAAGGTCATTGGAGATGTGAGATTGGAGGTCAGCAAGGGATTAAACCAAGATAGGTAGATTTGAGAATCATTAGCATAAAGAGGGGGGAATTATGAAGATACAGGAGAGCTGATGAGATTACCAGCTGAAGTACTCAGGATATAACCCTGAAGGACACTGAGAGTTAAAGGGTTTGATCCAGAGGAGGGTACAACAAAGGAGACAGAGGATAGGTAGAAGGAAAAGCAGGTGAGAGTGATATCCCAAAATCCTAGAGAAAAGAAAATATTAAAGAGGAGAAAATGATCGACAGTATCAATGGATGTAGTCAAGAAGAATAGAGGGAAAAACCATTGAATTTGGCAACTAAGAAATGATTGGCAGTTTTGGAGAGAGCAGTTTTGGTGGAATGATAAGATCAGAAGCTGGAATGTAAAGGGTTGAGAAGAGATCAGGAGGAAATAATCTTACACATGACCTTTTTGAAGAGGTTAGCTATGAAGAACAAAAGGGATCTATGATGATAGTTAGCATGGATGGAAAGACTAAATGAATGGATTTTTTTGTGATGGGAAGGGAAAGAGCATGCTGTAGTTAGTAGGGTATGAGTTAGTAGAAAGGGAGAAACTGAAAATATATGAGAGCGGAGATAACACAGAGTGCAGTCTGTTAGGGGAGACAATGAAATAGAATCACTTGAACAAGTAGAAGAGTTAGCCTTTGATAAGTAGTAAGTCACTTCATCATATGAGAAAGGGGTGATGGAGGAGGTAGTGGCAGGTCCCATCTGAGTGGTGGGAGATAAGAAAGAAGGGAGATGAAGGAGTTCATAGTGAATGGTCTCAATTTAAAAAAAAAGTTTTGTTTTAAATATGAAGCAGAGGCATCTAGGTAGCTCAGTGGATTGAGAGTTTAGCCTAGAGATGGGTTCAAATCTGATTTTAGATACTTTCTAGCTGTGTGACCCTGGGGCAAGTCACTTAACCCCATTTGCTTTATCTTTACTGTTCTTCTTCCTTGGAATCAATTCTAAAACAGAAGGTAAGGGTTAAAAAAAAATAAAAATATGAAGCAAAGTTCTTAGTTGGGAGCATGGGATAAGGCAGTGCCATGGGAGATTTGAGAAGGAATGAGAAGGTTTGGGAGAGTTGGATAGCAAGCTTATTAAAAAATAAGTATACCAGGGGCAGCTGGATGGCTCAGTGGATTGAGAGCCAGGCCTAGAGACAGGAGGTCCTAGGTTCAAATCTGGCCTCAGACACTTCCTACTGTGTGACCCTGGGCAAGTCACTTAACCCCCATTGCCTAGGTCTGTAACAAATAAAATTAATATAGAAGGGTATATATGAAAATATTAGAGTGAAAAAAATAAATAAATAATAAGTATAGAAAGATTACTTAGGGTACAGCTGGGTAGCTCAGTGGGTTGAAAGCCAGGCCCAGATATGGGAGGTTCTGGGTTCAAATCTAGTTTCAGACACTTCCTAGCTGTGTGACCCTGGGTAAATCACTTAACCCCCATTGCCTAGCCATTACTGCTCTTCTGCCTTGGAACCAAGTATTGATTCTAAGATAGAAGGTAAGGGTTTTTTAAAAAAAAGAAAAGAAAAGAAAGATTACCTAGAAGCAGTAAGGGCCCAATTGAGGCAGAGTAATATAAATCTGAAGTCAACCCGTTCAGAATAGCTACGTGATTTTTTTTCTCCATATTAATTCAGCAGCTTGTATACCAGGCCTTGACTGGAGTAATTAGTAATATGATAAGGGGGCTAGGGATTTAAGAGAGGAGGATAATTTAAATTGAATGGGCTCACTAAGGGTTAAGATGGGGAAAAGAGGAAAGAGTGATTAGTGAAAGGGGGATGACCTGGGAGAGAGCTGAGGGATCTAGGGATTGGAGGTCATGGAAATATGGAATGGGATTTGGGTGGTGATCTGCATGGGTTCAGAATCATTGGGATCTGATGACCAGGTGTGAGAATGTTCATCAGCGAATGGAGGGTACCACTTCTCTTCCCAATGGGACTGGAGGCAAGTTGATCACATAGCAGGTCCCACTTCATAACTCTTTTTCCCTCCAATGGCTGGAGTTTAGGCAGGTTAGTTGAAGACAGAACTCAAATTTGCATAGCAAGAGAAAGAAGTCCCATTCCCTGTCAATTTTCCTTTTCTTCTTCCCTTAAAAGAGAGATGTAACAAGGAGATGGGTGGCCTGAAGTCAAAGTCAAAAGCTCCTATTTGTACAGGAAGTTCAACAAATCCTAGTTGGGGGACTGGGCTGATAGCAGGAAGTGGAGATTGCCTTGTGCTGCTATAGATGGAAGTTATTGCTTTGGGGTAGATGAAAGACAGCCTAGTTCCTTTCAGCTTTCCCTCGGGGTACACAAAACTCCCAGAAGGAGATGGAAGGCACAATGGGCTTGGGTGGGCAGTCTGAGGTCTTCTCCTCTGAGGGAATGGCAATAAGGCAGCAGCAGGAAGTCGTAGGCTTCTTTTGAGAGTGAAGTCCTTTTAGGCTGAAGCTCACTCAGAGCTCTGAAATGCAAATAAAATTCTTAAGTCATTCTAAATGATTTTTCAAAATCTAATATTCTGATTAGTTTATAAATAATTAATTTATTACATTTGGCATTAGTGAGAAAACAACATGAGGAGAAATGGGAAAATTGTGAGTATCATTAAGTCATGGGCTCATTTTTTCCAGTGTCTCAGGTTCAGGGGCTTATATTACTGTTTTAGCTTCCAACCAACTGAATTCCAACAACCTTGTGTAATAAATACAAGGAATATTTCCCCACTAAATGATTACCCCCACTTTGATTTTCTAGACTACTGAGAATTTTTTTTAAATTTACAGTCTATTTCAATAAAATTTCCAACACATTTTTTCTTAGCTAAAAAAAAAATCTTTCTTTTCTAGTGGGAAGGAGGGTGATTTCCCCAACTCTATAGCACTGAGGTTGAGGCAAGTGACAGATTCTGGGTTCCAAAGAAGGAAGATTAGTAGTTTGCATTGTTGTGGTCAGGGAGGAGTGGGGAAATATATGGGGTAGTACTGAGGGAAGGGAAGGGTAGGGGTAGCTGAGTTTGGAAATAAATCCAATGATCAGCTGTTGTGGTGGGATATGATAGAACCTATCTTCCCATTGACTGGTTGATTGCATACTGCTTGGTGTCAAGCCTCCCTCCCACCCTCAAAACTCTTTTATCATCAGGTATGACTTGCCAAATTCCCACCATCAACCTTCTCTGCTACTGTTCCCATAAAGCTCAACAACTGGACATAATCATCCAACCAAGCTCACTGGCCTATTTAATAAAAAGGTAATAAAGAAAAGGTAAAATAGGGGAGTTTGGTCCTTTGGTGTGAAAGGAGGGTGCAATAGTGATTTGAGGTGGTAAGGAGAGATCTAAGGGAATGGCTGAGCTTAGGGAAATAGAGGACAAGGTAGTATAATGAATGGTAAGGGAGATGATGAGGTAATTAGGGGAGGCAGCTGCAACAGGGAGACACTCAGACTAGAGACAGAGTTTACTGGGGGAGGAAGGCTGGACTTTTCCAGGGAAAATGGAATTTCTACAGACACAAAGGTTAGGGCCAGTAAGAAGTGGTTTGAATCTGACTAGAAAGCTTTCTAGTCAGTTTCTCAAGTCCACAAAGGAGTACCAAGGCTCCTCCCTGTCAATGAAACTGAAGGGTTTCCAGGAGGAAGTATAGAGACAACTACTTCCTCTCAAGATGGATGCCTCCAGCTTCCCTCAAGAAAATAAGGAGAATAATTCCTTTCCTCCTTCAACACTCACTTATCATTGAGCCAATGATTTAGCAAAAGGTTTGGATAGGTAACAATGGGGTTTATTAAAGTTTCAGGGTTGATTATCAAGGAGAGAGGAATTCAGGGTTTCCCTAACAGCTGCTAGGGAGAAGCTCAAGGAGGGGGAGGGTCACAGGACTGGCTTGGACTGAGAGAGAGCCTGCCAGGGAAGTTTGGCTGCCCTTGAGGTTAGGGAGTACTAAACAATAAAGCAGGGGATAGTTTGTTTCAAGGGTAAGCCCTACTTGTCTATGGGGAACTAAATCCTTAAAGTTTAATTGCTACAACCCAAAAATCCACCCTTCTCCCAAAGCTCACAGAAAAATCAGGAAGGTAATAGGGGAATGGAATAGGGAAGGTCAGGGAAGGTCTAGAGAAGTTAGCTAAACTCCAAAAGTCCAAAGACAAAAGCCCAGATTCAAGGCAAGATTTCAGCTCAAAGGCAGAACCCAGTTCGCCCCTCTGCTCTTCACAAGCTTCAGGGACCAACTGCCCTTTGTCAGAGTTCTAAGGCTGGCTAACTGCCAGAAATTCTACAGTTAGATTTTGCAAGGGTAAAAGCCTTGATTGCATCTCTGGCATTACACCTACTACAAATTTAAGTTATTTAATCTCAACAGCTTGCAACTCAACATCCTCTTGCTCTTTCCAGATTAGTTTCAGAGAGAGGGTTCTCAAGAGGCTTTTTATGCAGATTAGTTACTGAGGAAGAAGCTGGTGTCTCCAGGGAACTGATATCACTTTATTTACAGTCTACTTTGGTCTGCTTGGATTTACCAAGGTTTACTCACTGAGGAAGGGGAGCAAGTAAGAGCTAGTGATATGCTAAATGCCCCAGGACAACTTTTGGTCAAATCTTGCTTTTTTTTTTTTTTTTGCATACACTGTAAGGAAGGTAAGGAAGGCAGTGAGTGTGGGAACTGAGCATTGTTTGAACCCAGTCCTGTGTGACTGGGAAACTGAACCCCTGCACTTGCTGCCCAAAGACCCCAACCAAGACCTAGGTTAAGTCCAAAGATGTGAAAAAAAATGGGAAAGGACCTACTTGTACAAAAATATTTGTAGCTGCTCTTTTTATGGTGGCAAAGAATTGGAAATTGAATGAATATCTATCAACTGAGGAATAACTGAACAAATTGTTGTATATGATGATGATGGAATACTCTTGTTCCATAAGGAATAATGAACAGGATGATTTCAGAAAGAAATAGAAAGACCTACGTAAACTGATACAGAGTGAAATAAGTGTAAGAAGGAAAATTTAGGTATTTATAGATATATATTAAAATATGTGGCCACCAGGAATCAACAATTTAGGTTGATTCCGTAATTAAATCAGACCCAAGTCAGCATCGGGTTGAAGAGTTTATTTACAGTCTGGTAGGTAAAAAGTAGGAATAAAGAGAAAAAGGGAGAGGCTAGTCCAGGCCAAAGGCCTGGACGGAGAGAGAAGGTTATAAAGCTTAATAAATGAAGCTGTAAGCCACAAGGCCAAACAGCCAGTTTAGAATTGGCCCAGCTAGGCCAAGGAAGTCAGCCTAACTTACCCACGTGACAATATAGAGTGTAAGCTGTCTGTGGTCTCAGGAGATACTTCTTCTTCCAGTTCGAGACGGCAACTGCCCCCACAGGAAGTTCACTAACTTACTTAAAGAGATAGTGTCTTTCATCACTTCCTGTGGTCCACCTCTAATTCAAATGGACAAATAGCAGTTTCTACATTGATTTGGACTGCCCAAAGGGCAGTCCCTTATTCTTGATTTGTTACTTATTGTCACGTGTGGGTAACTCGTCTCCCCTCCCCACTAAGGGAGGTTAGGGTGACATCATTAGCACGCCTAGGTTGAGTAGAATTTTGACTATTAATGGGCTCGAGCTAATTCTATTTACACATAAGCAGAACCAGGAAAACATTGTACACAGTAATAGCAATATTGTGGAATGATCAGCCTTGATAGACTTAGCAATTATTGGCAATGCAAAGATCCAGCACAATTCTGAGGGACTTTTGACAAAGAATGCTATCCATCTTCAGAGAAAGAACTGTTGGAGTAGGAATATAGATGAAAACATGATTTTTCACTTGCTTATTTGGGTTTATGTAGTGGGGTTTTAGTTTTATTAGTTTTTGGTTTTATAAGATTAATTAAGATCATATATATATATATATGATTTATAAGGTTAGACACAATGAACAACATGGAAATATATTTTGTGTGACAATTGTTGTATGCAGAATTCTGGGTGAGGCTATCCCTGTACCTTTGCAGGGATTCCAAGCTTTTCATCTGCACACAACACAATACATGTATAACCCAGATTAAATTGCTTGACAGTTCTGGGAGGGAAGGAGGGTCGGAGACAATTTGGGTCATATAACTTTAAAAAACTTATGTGGAAATTTTTTACATATAATTGATTTAAAACAAGAAAAAAGAAAGATTGATATGAGGAGTTTTCTCATAACTATGAATTTATGCAACCCATATATTTTATCTGAAAATTACTCCCATTTTAATTAACTAATTATTGTTTCTAATTTCTTTTGATTGTTTATAGCTATTTAGTAGGGTTTGTAGGACATTTCAGTCCACACTCTGTGTGTGTGTGTGTGTGTGTGTATGTGTGTGTGTGTCCTTTATCTTCTCTTCCCCCACACCATCTCCTCCAGAAGCATCTTCTCCCCTGCTTTATCTTCTGACTCTCTTTAACCACTATCTCCTTCCCTATTGCTTACAAATATACCACAATTCTTTTTTTTAAAAACTTCACTTAATCTTGTTATCCAATCAAACTATCATCCTATTTCTTTTTCCTTTCAAATCCCAATTCACACAATTCCATTTATACTCACCATCCAACTCACTTTTCAAACTTTTACAGTCTTTTTTCCAACCCTACCATTCAACCCATTGCTCAACTGAAGCCAATTCCTCCAAGGTAATATTAAACACACACACACACACACACACACACACACACACACACACACACACACACAAAATTAATTGTTAACTCTAACAGTCTTTTCTCAATGATCATCTTTTTTAATCTTTATGGAGCATTTGACATTATTTGCCATTCCTTCTTGGACACCCTCTACTCCTCTAGCTTTTATGATAAGATTCTACTAATACCTTTTACAAAAAGAAAGACAAAACTGTGAACTTCAGCCTTAGTATCAATTCTAAGACAGAAGAGGGCAAGGACTAATCAATCAGGGTTAAGTCACTTGCAGGCCAGTTTTGATCACAGGTCCTCCTGATTGATTCTATTTCCTTCCTTCCTTCCTTCCTTCCTTCCTTCCTTCCTTCCTTCCTTCCTTCCTCTCTCTCTCTCTCTCTCTCTCTCTCTCTCTCTCTCTTTCTTTCTTTCTTCCTTTCTTTCTTTCTTCCTTTCTTTCCCTTCTGTCTAAGAACTGATGATAAGTATTGGTTTCAAGGCAGAAGAGTGGCAAAGGCTAGGGAATTGGAATTAAGGAAATATCTGAGGCCAGATTTGAACGCAGGACTTCTGATCTCCAGACCTGATTCTCTATCCACTGAGTCACCTAGTTGCCTTTCCTTATAGCTTTCTGACCACCCCTTCTGAGTCTACTTTGAAGAATTATTATATGTATAACACTTTTTATACATAATTGTTCTTTAGGGCTCTGTCCTGGATCTTCTTTTCTTTTCTGTATATTTTTAGTGTTCTTGTTCCTTTGAAATTAATTACCTGTCTATGCAGATAACTCCCAGATCAACATGTCCTTGTCTATAGCACCTGTAGATACTTCATTCTCATATTGAGCCTCCAGAAAAGCATGCCAAGATTTAAGGTGTTTTCTGGTTCTTTATCTAATCCAAACTATCACACATATCATACGGAGCTCTACCACTGTGAACCCCAGCTCGAAAATCAAGTCTGGAGACTTCGGTTTGAAGTCCTTCCCTCTGAAACTCCCTAGCTTTGTGACTCTGGGCAAATAGCCAAATCACTTCAAGCCTCAGTCACCTCATTTATAAAATGGGGATGACTGACTTATTGATACTGCTTTCTAAGAATGTCAGGAAGATCAAAGTACCTTATATATTTCACAAACTGTAAAGTGCTCTATAAATGTCAACTATTAGAGTTGTTAATCCAGAAATAAGATATTAAGATGATTCAAAAGATTATTACATGGGGGGCAGCTGGGTAGCTCAGTGGATTGAGAGTCAGGCCTAGAGACTGGAGGTCCTAGGTTCAAGTATGGCCTCAGACACTTCCTAGCTATGTGACCCTGGGCAAGTCACTTGACCCCCATTGCCCACCTTTACCACTCTTCCACCTAGGAGCCAATACAAAGAAGTTAAGGGTTTTAAAAAAAAGATTATTACATGAACTATATGTCAAAGGGCAAATTATTCTTCTGGAGCAGAAAAAAAATCAAAGATAGCTTTTCCTAGGTCTAAATATTCTGACCACATGACATGAACCAAGAGCATAAACATCAGGAATTAGTGGTTAGAGGGAGAAGTGTGGCAGGAAGTTGCTCTCAAGCAGCTTGAACAACAGGTGGGATGGTGGTGGGGGAGAGGAGGTGGATGGGATTTGTATGACCAAGGCAAGAGTATTTGACATGTGAGTTGCACTTTAGATCTCACTTAGCCTTTTTTTTTTTATTCCTCAAATAACTGCCACACATATCTTTCCAGAGGATAGAGAGGTAGCAAACAATGCTCTTTCAAATTGCTTTATTCTAGGGATGAGAAAACTGAGGCTTTGGGAGAAAAAGTAACTAGCTCAATGTGATATAGTTGTTTGGAATAAAATCTAGGACCAGAAGCATAAGTGGAAGGAGCTTTGGTTTTTTATAATTTATTCATTTATTCATATACCTATCTACTTATTCATTCATATTTTTAACAATCTATCCATTTCTCCATCCTTCCCTCCATCCCTCCATCCATTTATTTATTTTTACTTAAAAGACCTGAGTTCAAATCTCTGCCCCACCTGTGTACTTTAAGGCAAATCCTTTAACCTCTCTGGGCCTTGGTATCTTCATGTAGAAATGAAATGGTTGGATTAGATGCCCTCTAAGGTTTTGTCTTGCTTTAACTATGTGAAGTTCTGGCAAATCTGAGGCTTCTGACTGCAAGACCTTATGTTATGCCACACTTTTTCATTGTCCTTATTATCAAAATTTAGCAAAACATGCCCATCTGAATAACTCATGAGTTTATGATGGTATGAAGGATAAGAAGCTGGAAGAGTCTACATTATTTCAGAGTGGAGATAGAGATTAAAATGATGAAGTTTTTAAGTCCAACAAGCATCAAAAAAAGAACACTATGAAAATATCATCTCTAATAAATGTGCATGGGCAAAGAACAATTCTGAGTTATAATGCAGTCTGTTTTTAATGCTCTCCATCTCTTCCTTGAGTGTCATTCTCATTTTAAGCAATTAAGATATGCCTGTAGCTACTGAACAACGTGATATTTTACATTGTTCTACCATCTAGTGGCAGGCAGTGTCTATAGCACAGGCTTCTGTAGAGGATGAATATCATGGCCTGTTAAGGGTAAGGATTTTTGTTAGCCACACTTTATGAGGCAAAAGAAATCTACAACTTCCAGTTTGTTGGTAGACTGAAAAAAAGAATTTAGAAGTAAAAGAGACTTTAACAATCATATTAAGGATACCCATTTTATAGATGTTGAAACAGAAACCTAGAAATCTCTTGCTTGCCCACAGGTTAATAGGTTAATATATGGATGGGCACAGATATAAGCTCTGGGGTTCTGATTCCAAATTCAAGATCCTTTCTACTCTTCCTCATGGACTTAATTTTCTGTATTTTTGTCTTGGATCTGAGGTTAAAGAGTCATGTCTGACTCTTTGTGATCCCATTTGGGATTTTCTTGGCAAAGACACTGAAGTAATTTGCCATTTTCTTCTCCAGATCATTTTATGGATCAGGAAACTGAGGCAAACACAGTTAAGTGACCTGCCCAGGGTCACACAACTAATAAGTAGTGACATAATAAGTCACACAACTAATAAGGAGAGAGAGAGAGAGAGAGAGAGAGAGAGAGAGAGAGAGAGAGAGAGAGAGAGAGAGAAGCATTGTCTTTAGAAACTTCCTTTTGCCAGATGTCTAGTACCAGATCAGAGCCAACAAATAATGGGCGTGAACATGGAGCCCTTTTTCATTTGTCTTTGCCTTTGTTCTTTTCTGCTGTTAGGGGAAGGGGTGTGGGAAATAGAACAGGCAAAGCTATGACCTTGTGATATTTTGAAATGCTTAGGTTTGGGAGTAGCTGCCAAAGTTCTTTGCCAGCAGAGTCCCAGAGAATAAACTATGAGAAACCAACCCAGTAGCGAATTGAACTTGGCAACCTAAATATTGTTTCTTGGGGTAATTTCATCTATTAACTATGTCTCATTCAGAAGTGAACTTGGTGGGGCAAATGCCTTGTAGCAACTGCTTTAAGTTTGAGCCTTCTCAAGTTAATCAATGGACAGAGAGCCAGGCCTGGAGACCAAAGGCCCTGGGTTCAAATCTGACCTCAGGTACTTATTAGCTGTATGATCCATGGCAAGTCACCTAACCCCATTTTCTTACCCCTTACTGTTCTTCTGCTTTAGAATTAATTCTAAGATAGAAGTTAAGAATTGAGCTTCCGGGTTAAGATGGCAGCAGAGTAAAAAGCAGTTGCTTAACCTCTCCTAACCAAAACATATAGTACTCCTCAAGGGGACATAAAAACAAATCCAGATGAACAAAAGGACGCCTCAAAGGGCTCAGCATTGAAGGGCCAAAGCCAGCACATAAGAGTTAGAGCAAATTTGGGGGACCCATTAAGTCCTTGATGGCTATTTGGGACCACCAGGACCTGTTCCTGAGAGCAGCAAGACTTAAGACCCCAAGAGGCTAAAGAATGTACGCGGACTTTGAACACAGACCCTGAGTGCAGGTGCAGACCGTGGGTGGGGACCCAGTGCAGAGGGGTGTATGACTGTGGAAGCAGCACCCTGAGACTGTTAAAGGAGCTTTGGGCAGAGAAACAAGCAAGGGGACCACCAGGAGGCTTGACCCTGAGAACAACTAGACCTGAGACCTCAGGAGCCCAGAGTGCAGACAGACCCTGGGCCTGAGGATAAAGCTGAGAGGGTGCTGGGCTAACAATGGCAAGGCAGAGACAAGAACCCCAGAAGAGAAAGATCAAGAAGAAATCTTTAACACTCGACAACTTTTACACAGAAAAAATCCAGACAACAGAGCAAACAGCAGAGGAGAAAAAACAAGTAATCATATCCAAACCTTCCCAAAAAAATGAAAACTGGTCACAAGGTCTTGAAGAGTTCAAATCTGAGATTATGAGAAAGATGGTAGAGATCTGGCAAGAAAATAACAGTTTAAAAGGCAGAATTTCACAATTAGAAAGTGAGGCTCAGAAATCAAATGAATTGATAAGCAAATTGAAGACCAGAAATGACCAGCTGGAAGCCTTGAAGAACCAAACAGACCAGATTCAAAAGGAAAACCAAAAGATGATAGCCAAAAACCAGTTTCTAAAGGCTAGAATTGGGCAATTAGAAAAAGATGCCCCCAAATCAAAAGAATTGATAAGCAAATTGGAGACCAAAATCAAACAGCTGGAAAAGAGGATAGACCAAATCAAAAAGGAAAATTAAAAGAATATAGCAGAAAACCAATCTCTAAAGACAAGAATTGGGCAAGTAGAAGCCAATGATCTCTCAAGACAACAAGAACAAAAAAAGCAAAGTCAAAAGACTGATAAAATAGAAGGAACATGAAGTATCTCACTGAGAAATTGACAGATCAAGAAAACAGGTGTAGAAGATAATTTGAGAATCATTGGTCTTCCTGCAAAAGCAGAAATTAATACAAATTTGGACTCCATACTAAAGGAAATTATTCATCAAAATTGCCCTGAAGTTCTATAAGAGGGCAATATAGACATTGAAAGGATCCATAGATCGCCCTCTACACTAAACCCTGAAAAGACAACCCCCAGGAATATAATAGCTAAATTCAAGAGCTTCCAAGTAAATGAAAAAAATTTTACAAGAAGCCAGAAAGAGACAATTCAGAAATCAAGGAGCAACAATCAGGATCACACAAGATCTAGCAGCCTCCACACTACAAGACCCCAAGGCTTGGAATATGATATTCAGAAAGGCAAGAGAACTGAGTCTACAACCAAGGATCACCTACCTATCAAAACTGACTATATACTTTCAGGGGAAAGTATGGGTCTTCAACAAGATAGAAGATTTCCAAGTATTTGCACAGAAAAGACCAGGACTAAATGGAAAGTTCAATATCCAACAACAAAAACCAAGAGAAACATGAAAAGGTAAATAAGAAACAGAGGGGAAAGAAAGAAAACTCTTATTTTTAAATTTGCCTCTTGTTATGTGGGTAATTTGAGGAAAGGTGGGGTATAAGGGAGTTTGAAAGGAGTAATGTAGGAGACTTGCTAAGTGGGTAATCTCGGTTTCAGGTAGGCTGGGATTAAAGGAGATTCAGGGTATAATAGGACTGAAGTCAGGAGTATAACACAGAAGGGAAACAGAGATCTTTTAGGGAGAAGAGAAGCTAAACTAAACAGACAAACACAGCAGGCTTACAGACTGGGACTTAGACTCAAACACAAGCTGAGGGAAATAGACTAGACTGAAATTAACAAACAGGTTTTAGTTAATTTCACAGGAAGGGATCTATTTTGAAGTAACACCTTCCTTCAAGATGGATGCCCCAGTTTCCCTCTAAGCCCAGAGTATGTTGTCTCTTTCCCTCTTCTTCCCACTTGATAACTAACAGACAAATTACACTAATAGGGCTATTGAAACACAAAAGGGTTTATTTTGTTTGAAGGATGTTTGTTAGGAAGGTGGATCAAAGGAAAGCCCTATCAGTTGTCTCAGGAACCTCAGGTTGGGGAAGGGAAATAAAGATGGAGTCTGAGTAAGGACCTGCCTTTAAACTCAGCTTTACAAAATGCTATTTCTATCTAAAGGGAATAAATGATGATTTGACTAACTATAACTAATGCTGTCAATTATATAACTCTTCACAGACTTAACTCCTCTCTAATTACTCTCCTTATTAACTCTACAGACACATAAGATAAGGGAGGGAAAGCAGGGTGGTATTAGGAAAGGAAGATATAAAGGATTTATCTAAATAATAATTTCTTAAGTAAATATATCAAAGCTAGGCTAAATTTCAATATTAAAGTTAGGTAATCAAAGCAGTTCGCTCATTGACCACCTCCCTCTTCGGAAGATCCAGTCAACTGCTTTTCCTCAAGATTCTAAACCTCTAACAGCTTTTGGAACTCAGCCAAAGCTAGAAAAAAACTATATGACCCCAATTCTGTATACTACACTCTTTAAGGGCTTTGATAAAATCTAATTATTTGTATTCCTATATGGAGAAATGTTATGTGTAATTCTCTGTAGTGAACTCTATTCACTATGATAGTATCCACTATTATAGTAATTAGAAGAATTATTCACAGGGAGAGGTTGGAGTACTAACTGGTCTAAGATGAAATGGGGGGTGGGTCAGAAAGAGGGGGGTGAATAGTAGAGGACACCAAGAGAAACTTGAATGAATAAGAAAAATAGGATATCCTATTACACACAAAGAGGGCATGGGAAGGGGAGGGGATGAATACTATTATAAGAAGGAAAGGAAGAGAGCATTAAGAGGTAATATTTAAACCTTACTCTCAGTGGAATTAACCCTGAGAGGGAAGAGTAGCTATATCCATTGAGATATAGAACTCTATCTAACCCTACTGAGAAAGTCAGAAGGGATAAACCAAAGGGAGCAGAGGAGTGGGGAGGTCAAAAAAGGGAGGGGAGGAGAAGGGAGAGGGAATTCATTAGGCCTTAAAAATAAAAAGAGGGGAATAACAAGGGAGGGGGTAGAAAGGGTAGTAAATCAAGGGAGGGGACAAGGGTTACTGGTTTAAAACAAATCACTGGTTTAAAAGGAAATAGCCTAAGAAGAAGTGGTAGAACTAAGAGAGGATACCAAAATGTTAGGGAATACACAACTGATAATTGTAACTCTGAATGGAATGGGATGATTGATTATACTAAATTAAAAAGCTTTTGTACAAACAAAAACAATGTAACCAAAATCAGAAGGGAAATAACAATTGGGAAAAAATCTTTATAACAAAAAACTTTGATGGGGGTCTAATTACTCACATATACAAGGAGTCAAATCAATTGTATAAAAAATCAAGCCATTCCACAATTGATAAATGGGCAAGGGACATGAATAGGCAATTTTCAGATAAAGGAATCAAAACTATCAATAAACACATGAGAAAGTACTCTAAATCTCTAATTAGAGAAATGCAAATCAAAACAAAGCTGAGGTATCACCTCACACTTTGCAGATTGGCTAAATGATAGTAGGGGAGAGTAATGAATATTGGAGGGGATATGGCAAAATCGGGACATTAATGCATTGTTGGTGGAGTTGTGAACTGATCCAACCATTCTGGATGGCAATTTGGAACTACGCTCAAAGGGCTTTAAAAGATTGCCTGCCCTTTGATCCAGCCATACCATTGTTGGATCTGTACCCCAAAGAGATCATAGATAAACAGACTTGTATGAAAATAGTTATAGTCACGATTTTTGTGGTGGCAAAAAACTGGAAAATGAGAGAATGTCCTTTGATTGGGGACTGGCTGAAAAAACTGTGGTATATGCTGGTGATGGAATATTATTGCGCTAAAAGGAATAATAAACTGGAGGAATTCCATGTGAACTGGAAAGACCTCCAGGAATTGATGCAGAGTGAAAGGAGCTGAGCCAAAAGAACATTATACACAGAGACCAATACACTGTGGTAAAATAGAATGTCTATAGACTTCTGTACTAGCAGTAATGCAATGATCCATAACAATTCTTAGGGACTTATGGAAAAGAATGCTACCCACATTCAGAGGAAGAACTATGGGAGAGGAAACATGGAAGAAAAGCAACTGCTTGAACACATGGGTTGAGGTGGACATGATTGGAGATGTAGACTCGAAACTACCACACCAATGCAACCATCAACAATTTGGAAATAAGTCTTGATCTATGACACATGTTAAAACCAGAGGAAATGCACATCAGCTTTGGTGGTGGGAATAGGTTGGGGGGGTGAAGGGGAAAGTAAGAACATGAATCATGTAACCATGATAACTTTTCTAAAAAATAAAAATTATTTAAAAAAAAGGAAAAAAGAAGTTAAGAATTGAAAAAAAAAAAACAGTTTGAGCCTATCTCTTCCCAAAGACTGAGATTTATAGGGAATTGTATGTGCCTGGTTCTGGACACATATTTGTACTTCTGTTCTTGCTGTATCTCCTTAGTAAATATCCCTTTGCAAAACTAACTGATGTGAATTCATTAAATGATATTGGGATAGATATCATTGGTGATTCATATTGGGAAGAATGGAATGAGGAGAGACGACAAATATTTAGTATTTAATAAGCACTTTGTTAAGTGCTTTAAAAATATTATCTCATTTGATTCTCATAATAATGAGGGTGAGATGCAATTATTATCCCAATTTTATAGTTAAGAATAGCATTAGAGAGAGAGAGAGAGACATTCCTAGACCTATAATTGACTACTCCTTAAATTCTAATGTGAAGATTCAGTTTAATCTAGGAAGCTAACTTGCCATCAAGAGTAGGAGTTGGGATAGGGACCCTCAGAGATAATAAAGGTTATATTAAATGGAGTTTCAGTTATGGCTTAGAGCCTAAGATACTTAAAAATTTATTCTCAGCATTGGCAAATATTAATCTTTTGGGAGATTTTTTTAGCATGGAATTTGGAATCCAAAGCACTATGTTCAGGGATAGCTAGGTCATTCAGTAAATGGAGAAGTAGGCCTGGGAATGGGAGTCCTGGGTTCAAATCTGACCTCAGATACTTTCTTGTTGTATGACCCTGGGCAAGTAACTTAACCTCAATTGTATAACCTTTATTGCTTTTCTGCCTTGAAACCAATACTTAGTATTGATTTTAAATCAGAAAGTAAGGATAAAAAAAAGAAGCTCCGTGTTCAAATCCTAACTTTCCTTCTTATTACTTTGGGCAAGTCACTTATCCCCTTGACCTCAGTTTCTTCATTTCTAAAATAAGAGAATTGTACTAGGTGACCTTTAAAGTCTCTTCCAGCTCTAAACCTTTGATACTATAAAAAAATAACTGGAGGGATTAAACTGAGGGATAGGGGGCAGCTGGGCAGCTCAGTGGATTGAGAGTCAGGCCTAGAGATGGGAGGTCCTAGGTTCAAATATGGCCTCGGACACTTCCCAGCTGTGTGACCCTGGGCAAGTCACTTGACCCCCATTGCCCACCCTTACCACTCTTCCACCAAGGAGCTAATACACACAAATTAAGGGTTTAAAAATAATTTTTTTTTAACCCTTGTACTTCGGTGTATTGTCTCATAGGTGGAAGAGTGGTAAGGGTGGGCAATGGGGGTCAAGTGACTTGCCCAGGGTCACACAGCTGGGAAGTGGCTGAGGCCGGGTTTGAACCTAGGACCTCCTGTCTCTAGGCCTGACTCTCACTCCACTGAGCTACCCAGCTGCCCCCTTAAAAATAAATTTTTAAAAACTGAGGGATAACATGGACAATGAAATATTGAAAATGATTTTTGGATCCCTAGCCCTTAGTAGAATGCTTCACCCATGGTATATATTTAATAAATGCTTGTTAGAATAAATTGCATTTTCATTAATTGACTAGATTTTTTGCCAAGACTCCTAGAGTCAAAAATGTTTGTTGAGCAATGGCAGCCTTGTTGGAATAAGTTGTTCATTTTTGTTTGTTGTCCTCCATACTTGAAGTGGTCTAAAATGCCATCACCAAGTCAGGGTCAGTATATAGTGTGTCTAACTATGGGCAGGGCAATTAGAGTTCAGAAGACTGTGCACAAATAGTCTGAAGAACATTTGGGATGAAGATTTATATATCTAAATTTGTACATCTCATCTTTCTTTTGAGCTACTGCAATTCTACTTTGCTAATAGAGCAGCTTCCTTGACATGGAGATGCCATACTGGACAGTCCTGTGCTAATATCTCCCATGTCTCACAACTGATACCAAAGTTCTTCATCGAGACCTTGAGAGTGTCCTTGAATCACTTCTTCTGATCTCCACTTGCACTTGTCTTGTGTGTGTTCACCATAAAATAGTCTTTTAGGCAAATGTGTGCTTGGCACTTTAACTACATGACCAGTCCATAGGAGTTGTCCTTTGTGCAGTAGAATTTAAATGCTTGGCAATTCAACTGGAGAAAGGACTTCAGTCTTGCCAAGGAATCTTCAGACTTTTCCTAAGACAACTCAAGTGGAAGTAACTTAATTTCCTAGCATGAACTGGTGTATACTTGTCCAGGTTTCAGAGGCATACAACAATGAGATCAGCACAAAAGCTCTGTAGACCTTCAGTTTGGTAGGCAGCCTAATACCTCTTCTCTCCCTCACTTTTCTTTAAAGGCTCCCAAACAATGAACAAGTGTTGGCGACCTCAAACAGGTGAACAATATCACATATATAGTAGATATCTGAAACATGTCTTAACTGTCAGAAGCCAAGGGTGGGGAAGGCACTAAATAATCTGACAAAGGAAAAGAGATTGGTGAGACATTGGGGAGTATTCCTCTACTTCATTTTCTTTTCACCTTCAGAATAACTTCCCACTGGCCATTATGGGGTGGGGAGAACAAAAAGCTTTAGGTGAACTGAGGATCTTTTTCCACCATATACCTCATTTAGTATTGACTTTGGAATTCAGACTCCTGAATGTATTCTTATTTAAAAGCAAAAAATAAATGACCATCATATTCTTAGGGAATAAGGAACAGAAAGCTATGCTATAGTTGTGCTGGTGAACCTATGGCATACATCCTGGAATGTGCTGGAGGGGGGCTGCTTCCTTTTCCCTCTCTATATGCACCTGAGAGCATTTCTCCCATCACCTTCCCCTCTGCCCAGCAGCCCAATGGGAGCACTTCTTTCCTCCTCTGTCTGGAGTAAGGCGGGAAGCTCACATGCAGCATAAGAGTTGCAATTGGGCACCCGCTCTCTAAAAGGTTCACCATCACTGTACTATAGAGAGACTTTGGCTGCCTGTTTGCCATACAAGTGGACAGCAGCAGAGTTTAGATATTATATTTCTATTTTGGCAGTGGATGTTATGACAAAAACTGGAGAACTAAGATCAGACTGGATGGCAACAGCCTGTTGATCAGGATCAGTGATGGGAAGACTAGACTAGATTGGGAGTAGAATCATGAATGGGATGGTATTGGGATCTAGAGCTATTATAAAATCTGGGGGATTGGTATTTTGGACCCAGGACAGCAATCTCTCTCCCTGCACTCACCTTGCTTCTCAAGGTCCAGAGCTGGGATCCTGGACAAACACATACTCCCCACCTCCATTCTTGTTGCATGAATCATGGGCACAAATACTTCAAGGCTTTCTCCAGATATCTTAGAGTAGAAGAGTGGAAGATAGTTTAAAGGAGTTTGGAGAGATGATTGGATGGAATGTTTTAAGAAGGAACTCAACTAATTTAGTCTCATCTTTGCTATCTGCAATAAAGTCAGTGACCAAAGAATGCTAATTGCCAGTGTCATGAATTTTGCAGAAGAGTATGTTGGAAAAGAGTCAGAGTGTTCTTTGGCTGGGAAAGGAAAATCCAGTCAATGGGCTGGAGCAGAAACATAGAAATTAATTTAATATTTGAAAGGATGTGTTTTTTACATCTTATGCTAGCTTAAACTAAATGTTCTGTCAGTGTGAATTTTTTCTTGGGCAACTGATCAAACCCACACAGTTCAGCTCTGATGGAGGGGAAGAAGTCTGAGAGTTTGCAAATTGAGTATCCTCTGGGGGCAAAAGTGACACGGTAGCATTTAAGAGGTTTATTCTACTCAGGCACTTCCTAGTGTTACTCTTGACAGGATCTCCTTTCTGGCTGCTTGAGTATAGTGCCACCTGGTGGATGCCTGAGTAATTCCTTTTTGAATAAAGGGACATCTTGCCTTCTATTAGGTTTGAGGAAAGCATTGCTCAAGCTGATGTCTGGTGCTTATATTAGTTTTGTGTCCCAAATAGTGTGTGTGTGTGTGTGTGTGTGTGTTTTGGGGGGGGGGCACACACTCATTGTTGTTTGTGTTACAGTGGAATTTTCAAATACCAGTGCATTTATTTTTTTGCTTTTAAATAAGAATATATGCTTATTCTCCTCTCATCATTTCCTTTATAAGGGAAGCATGAAAGGGATTTATATTTTTCATGTAGAAAAAATAAAGAAAATACATGTTAATAACTATGCTGAGGAAGCCAGTCTGACTGATCATAAATATGGTTGATATTATAAATAACATTAATCGAATTAATTTTGCCTATATGCTACCTCCATTTCTTTCTCCAGCTCATTTTATAAAGGAGGAAACCAAGGCAAACAGGGTTAAGTGACTTTCTCAAGGTCACACAGCTAGAAAGTGTCTGCAGCCAGATTTAAACTCAGAAAGACAAGTCTTCCTGATTCCAGCCCAGTGCTCTATCCATTTTGCTACCTAGCTTCCCCTTTTGGACAGTTCTTACAGTTATGAAATTTGTCAACATCAAACCTCAGTAGTCTTCTTTTTAGCTTCCACACATAGTTCCTAGCTCTAGCCTCTGGCCCCAAGTAGAACAAGTCCAATTCCCTCTCCATATAATAGCCCTTTAAAAATTTAGAAGGCAGCTAGCCTATTCCAGTGGGTCTCCTCTTTTTCAGGCTAACCATCTCCAGTTCTTTTTGACTGATCCGTCAATAACCCTCTTAATGTGGCCTAATATTGGATTAGATTTTTTTGCCAGTCATAGTATACTTCAGACTCATATCAGGCTTGAAATCCCCTAAAAAACCCAGATATTTTTCAGAACAACTGCCATCTAATTATGTTTTTCCATTTTATTCAGATGAAGCTGACTTTTTGTATTCAAGCGCAACACTTTACATTAACAAGGCTTTTCACCAACTCAATTCCCCTCTTGCATATTGTATCTAGTCTCCCCAATCATCCCCCCTTCTTGTCAGTAAAGTAAGTTTAAAAGTAGCTTGTATAAAGGGGCAATAGCAAGAAGTAAGATTGCAAATGAGAACCTGAAAGTTAATTATAAACCATCCTAAACATCAAAGGGGTATAATTTATAAACTATCATAAATCAACCAAAACCCTCCCCTGAAAATATGTGCTGAGTGAGGGGAAGCCATTTAGGATCTGCCAGCAGGATCTTTTGGTTCTATGATAAGTAAATTCCCAATGAATTCCAGACGTCCACAGTAAAGACCAGAAGATCTTCAAACGGTGCTGTCGATTTTGAGATGATATGGACATGTTAACTTTAAAGTTTTACTGACAAGTTTGAAACAATTTGTATATATTAATGATCTAATCACAAGGTAGCACCAATAAGAGTTCATTCTAATACATGGTTACATGAGCATTATTTTCTCCCTTTCCATCCTCCTCCTCACTGCTGCCTTACCTTCCTGCATCACTCCATCCCCTGTCCCCACATTATTTTTCTCTGTATACCTTTTGATACTTATTTCTGTACTTTCTGGGCCATCTGCCACTATACTCTGTGATAATCAAAATGTGATTACAACCCCATTTTCTACTGCCAGTCATGGTCTTTCCAGAGGAATACTCAAAGAACTGGGTATGCCTGTTCCCATTTCATAATTTCATAAATTAATTTTAACTCCCCTCCTCTGGACATTTTTCAATTTATCAAAATCTTTTTTTAATGGTGGTGCCCAGAACTGAAAAGACATTCCAATGAGGTCTAATAAGGGCAGAATTCAATGGGATTATTATATCCCTATTCCTAGAAACTATGTCCCCCCTAACATTGTGTTGGATTTTTTTGGCTGTCACACTATACTACTGACCTATATTAGGCTTGCAATCCCTTAAAAACTCCAGCTCTTTTTCAGAACAGCTGCTGTCTATGACCTCCCATTTTATTCATGTGAAATTGGTTGTTTGTACTCAAGTGAACACTTTACATTTCATACTGTTAGAATCTGCCCAAAGCTCACAGATCAGTGAACTATGGCCTGAGGGACCAAATCTGACCTGCCCCTTGTTTTTGTATAGCCCGCAAGTAAAGAACGGTTTTTAAATTAATAAAATAGTTACTGACTCTTGCTTTAGGTTGTTGAGATCTTGGGCCTCAATGCCATTGTCTATGATTAGGTATGCAACTTAGTCATTTACCAATTTGATGAGTTTAAAGTCATTTATGCCTTTATCCAGCTCATTGATAAAAATGTAAAATAGCACAGGGGCCAAACTCAGAATATGGGAATATTCCATTATAGATCTGTCATGTTGACAGTGAACTATTAACCACTTTTTGAGTCTGGCTATCCATCCACCTGGGTCTAAATCCATATGACAATATCATTGGGTAATACATATCTCTCTAGTTTCATCACCAGAATGATATGAGATGATTTATCAAAAATGTTAAAATCTAGGTAACCCACATCCATAACATATTCTTCATCTACTGGTTTAGTAGTTCTGTCACAAAGGGAAACCAAGTTCATCTGACTGGATGATCCCTGATAAAATCATGCTGATTCTTCAAAACCACCATTTAATAGGATTCCAGGGACCCTAAAAGACTACTGATTCCAAGACTATAGATTCTTATTTTAGAAATGAGGAAGCCAAAATGACTTGCCCATAATCTTACAGCTAATAAGCATATGAGGCAGGAATCAAACTCGGGTCTCTCTGACTCCACATCTGACACTCTACCTTCTATACCAGCTAGCTTCCCCATTTTGGATGTTTCATATGCCATTATTTGAAAATCAGTACAGAATTTAGTTTTTTCATTCTTCTTATAACTTCCTATTTTCTATGATCTTTCAAATATCACTGTCAGTGGCCTGGCAATCACATCTACTTGTTCCTTCAGCACCTAAGGACATATAATTAGTTCATCAGAACCAGGTGACTCAAATTCATCATTGGCAGCTGCCTGCTTTCTTATTACCCCTTTTCCTTATCTTGGATAGCAATTCTCTGAGTCATTTTTGTTCTGTCAGTTCCTCAGTAAGTCATTCTCCTTTTGCAGAGAAAACAGAAACAAACTAAATATTAAACACATCTGCCTTCTCTCTGTCCTCAGTTATCACCATTCCATCCACCCCAAGCAAAGGTCCTATCCCTTCTTTGAGTCTCTTTCATTTCTAATATAGTTTTTACAGAAAAAAAATTATTGTCCTTCATTTCCCCTTGCCAGCCTCAGCACATTTTCTTTTTTAAATAGGACTGACCTTTTATTTGGGCTGGAAGTTAGGAAGAGGTTTGTTGCTTTTTTTTTTTTTTTTTTTAGGGTAGAGAGTGAGGGTTGGTGATAGTGATACAAAAAAAAACCCAAAAGAAAGAAAATAATTAATGAAATATTAAAAACACACAGAAGAGAATAGATGGAAACTCAGAAGGAGACAAATACTACATCAGATTTAATAGGGATAAGGGACTACACCTATAAGAGACTGAACTTGTGATTTTGATAGTATAGGGAACTCACAGAAGGGAAAACTTCCTCTGCTAATTCAAGTCACCACTTTCCTTCCAACTTAAAAAACAGAGAACTGTCTACATAAGTATCTCGTTAAGTGACTGGCGCAAAGTCACATAGTGTGGGTCAGAAAGGAGATTAGCTAGAACTTTTTGGTTTCATGGCTGGCTGTCAAGCCACTACTCCACACTGCTAAAATAAGTTTCCTTTAATCACCTGATACATAGCTTGATAGTGTCACATTACAAGTTTATTCAGTATAATAAGTGAAGTCCTTTTCAGATACTACTCTCATCAATCCATACTCCATGTAACTGCCTAATTGATATTCCTAAAATCGAGTTTCACTGCTCAAGTCATTGCTCAAGAAGCTTTAGGGGCTCTTGGCTGCCCAAAGAATAAAAAACAGATATTTCTTTTTGGCATTTTAAATCCTTTACAAACTGTCTCCCATCTATATTACTAGGCTAATTTCACATTGCTTTTGACATTTCAGCCTAACTGACCTGCTTGATTTCTTCCACATATTCAATCTCTTGCCTCCATGCTTTTGGACTGGTTGTTTGTCATGCCTGGAAAGCTCTCCTTCCTTACCTCTTCTTTTTAGAATTTCTAGCTTCCTCTATAAATATTTCTTCCTATAAAAGCTCCCCACCCCCCTTTTTCTGACTCCTATAGTTATTAACAACCCTCCTAAATGGCAGTATTTATTTGTTTTATAGTCACTCTCACCCTTTCCTCTCCCTTATATTATTCCCCTTTCCACCAACACCTTTCTTATTCTCCTCCTACTTCTCTATAGGGCCTTTTAATCACCCCCCTCCCAACTTCTCCTCCCCTTATATTAAACAGTATTTATTTGGGACATACTTTATATTTATTGTCTACATTCTATTTCTTCCAGGAGAAAGATAAGCTTCCTTATCTTTGTGTCCCTAGCACATAACATTGTATTGACATCTAGTAGCCACTTAATAATGTTTGCTGAATTGAATTGAACTGGGAAGGATAGGGAAAATATCTAAAAGAGAAAAGGAATGATCAAGTAGGAGCATCTTGGGGCAGCCCTGGTTTATTATTCTTCATATTTTCCTGGGAGGTTTTGGGCTCCAAATATGAGATCTCATTGATTAATAGTGGAGTCAGGAAGGTGATGGTGATTCACACCATCTCTGGTCATTTGTTATAGAACTGAGTTGCATGAAAACTGTTTATGTTGAATTCACATGGGAAAAGGTACCATAAAAACTGTAGATTTTGTATATCATGTAATTAGAATTTGCTCCCCAGGACTCTTTCCCAGCATCCCATTTGCATATTTATGCTAATGTACTAACATAGGGAAGATATATGTTTTGTGTACCTCCTCCCTCATGCTCTCTGCTCCCAGGAAGGTGGTTTTGGTGGTTGGGTGAGAGCCAGGCAGGAGAAGTTTATTCACATAGTCATACTTAAGTTTTGTACTTTGTTCTTTTATTTCTTCTACTTCAAATGGTTACTAATAAATCTTATAAAATATAATAATTGGTGTTATTGGATATTAATTTAAATATTACATTGTTGGCAAGCCATGAAGAGATAAAATCCTTGATCTTTTAAGATAGATAGCCTTTGAGTAAAGATAGGGAGTAGATTATTTAAAAAAAAAACACACACATTTCTTTTCTGCCACAGTCTTTTCACCCTCCCCCTCTAGGGGGACTCTCTTCAGTGGTGGGGACCTGCCCACAAGAGGAGGCAAGCCTGCTGCCCACATGCAGTGTCTCTAGAACACACTGGCTGGGGGTCCTTTGTGGATGGTAAAGTATAAATTCCTGCTTCCCTTATATTACTAACAGCTGAGCTGGCACTGGCCCCCTGCCTCTCACAGCCCCAAAACCAGTAACCATGTGAGTTCAGCACCACTGGTTTCCTGTTGGCTTGGAACAGAAAAACAACCCCTTACACGCTGATCACCCCAACCCCCTCCTTGATTCCAAGCTGATTTCCAACTGACCCTGGGGTTTTCATGCTCCTGGCTGAGAGGGTGGAAACTGAGGGATACATGGGGGTCTCCCATGCCACCCTCTAGACCCTGAAACCCAGCATAACAGGGGGATAGCTAGTAGCTCAGTGGGTTTAAAGCCAGATTTTTGGAAATTAGACTCTGGTTTCCTGACCCAAACATCATGTGGAGCCTGTATTCTATACTCAAACACCCTTTGGTTCTCCCTGATGTTTTTACTCCTGGGGGGAGGGGAAGAAAGGTTAATCTTCCAAACCTTTTATCTTTAGCCAGTGCATACTAGGGTAGCACTACCTCTGAAAAGGAAGTAGAATTGCTACCGATTTAATAATTTGATTTAAAAGCATGGCCCACTCTATGAAAGAGCAGTGCACTAAGGTTTTAGGATGCCATTTCTTACTACTGTTGCTGGGAGTACTTGTACTGATTGGATACTTTGGAATTTACCTATTCCTCCCCAAGAAAAAACAACTGAAATATATCTTGAGTGATCTCAAGATTCAGAAGGGAGAATCTACCCAGTCTCTGCAACACATCCAATATGGGTTTTGTCCACACTATGCTCAGTGTGGGAATCCCCCTCAGTATGGGGAACCCCAGAAGTGTGACCAAAAGAATCTAAATGAATGATGATACTTAGGAAGAGAAGGGACCTCAATGAGTCTGGAGGTGAATTTTAAGACCTTTCAGACTGCATTGCCTTATTGATGTTAACTGTTTCAGTTTGTTCCCCTCCAAATAGTGAAGAAATCTCTGTAACACAGTTAGCAGAATTGGAGAAAAGAACTCTTGAATTCATTGCTCACATCCTGTCACATATATTATATTTGCTGATTGTTTGCTTTAAAATTTAATTTTGCTTTTTAAGTTCACATATTAATCTAATCTATAATATTCTGTTATACTATGTCATTTTCAGCTACTGTATTTTGGCCATTATCTATATGTTCTGTTACATTGTCTATATTTGTACCCTTCCCCTATGACTGGACTGGAGAAAATATTATTATAAAAGTCCATAAACAACTTGGACAAACCTTTTTCCATGGCAAAACAATAGATTCTTATGGATGCTGGGTTTGTCACAGATCCATCAAGGGCACATGTTGCCTTAATGGCCTTTTGTTTCTTTTTGCCTTTGTTAATTGTCACATAGATGATGATGGATGAACTCCATCAAACTGGTTACAACCTGTATACAACCTTTGGAGAATTTAATGAGCTAAAAATCTCAATTGATTTTAACAGATTTTCAGAAGTGATTTTCAGAAATCCAGTAGCACCAGTACCTCTGATTGATCATTTGCCTGTCTTTGAGTTGTTTGTAACAAGAGGTAAGGGTCCATTTAGTAGTTGAAGTGAAGTGCAATAGCACTATTGTATTCACCACCTCTGAATTTATAAAAATATAATGGATGAGACATCAGAAATGATTTTCACTATAGTATTCCTCACCTCCACATTGCAATGGATGGGCCATATAAATGCATGTCTTTTAAAGCTGTTTTAGTCTCATACTAGAGGAAGGAGGTTTCCCAAGAGTCTTGGTTACCCCGTGATGGGTTATAATCTCATCCAGCAGGTGGGAAGGATTTCCCAGGGGGCGTGGCAACCCCTGGATAGCTCCAAGAGGGAGAAATGTCCCATGGATCCTAGTGGCTCCTGGATGGTTTTTATATTTGTAACTCTTCAGCTTACTCTGCCCTTCCACCAGAATGATCTAGATTCTTGGTGACATTTTAGACCCAAAAGGTTTTCAATAGCAGTATAGAGGTTTTTTTTTTTCTTCTGAGTTTCTCCTGCCAAATTTTGGAATGATGGCAGTAACAGACTGTTAGAAATATCTTCGCCAAGGTTAAAAGATTGGCTAGATTCTGGAGAACTTGTGACAAGTATCCATGAGATTCAAAAGTTTTTTAAATGTCACACAGTAAGTAGCTATAGAGACTCATGTGAGTCTATAGTGGTTTGTTTGCTATTGTCATTAAATGGGCTCTTATGATTTGGGGGATGTTGGTACTTTTTTGAATGTATATTAGCTGCTGTGCTACTGTTTTAAAAAGCTGTTACTTGGTGAAAATCACGTGCACTCACACTATGGATTATGGCCAAATTAAAAAAGGAAATGAATCTCATTTTTGGGTGAGAAACATTTGTATTGTGCCTCTACTTGGCTGACACCTTTTCATGGAATGTGAAATATATATTTTTGATTTTTAAAAAAAATATTATTGTTTTTCCTTGTATGTGCAATAGAGTATTTGAGTTTTCTTTTATCTTTCATTTTTGTCCTTGAAGTACATGTTATTAGTATTGATGGTTTTTTTTTATTTTGCACTAGAATAAGTTTAAAATGTCCATTAATCCTAATGTCAATGCATACCCAAAAGCTTTAGACTATGGAAACCTGCCATTGATTGTTAAATATTATGGGATTTTGATTAATGATTGTGTCTGATTCCAGGAGAAGGGATCACAAAAAAGTCACTCCACAGTGCCTAGGAGCACAAAGTCAAGGAGACCAATCAATTCCAGTGGGATTGATGAGATTCTGGACCAATACAGAGGACTTGAACTTATTTTGGAGTTCGAGGAAGTGTCTGTTTCCAAAGTCAGACACAGGATTCCCTCATGCCAGATCCAGACTTCTACCAAGTACCTCAGTTTGGATGCCATTTTGGTTCTCCTATCCCTGAGATCAAAGGTAAAATCAGACCAGAAAATAATATTTCCCTTCTGATTCAAAATTGAGTCCTTTTTCTCACTCTTCCATAGTATAACAATTTTCTGTAGTCCTGGTTGCTAATTGGGTAAGTGCATAATTGCTACTACAGACTTTTGGGACATAAATCACTTTAATTAGGCCCTGATTCAAGGACTGTTATGGGCTTATTCTTCCTTATTTATAATTTTTACACATGAGACTTTGATATTTTATGTTTCATCCAGAAGTTACTTTTTTCTCTTTTATTTGGGTTTTTTATGTTTTTGACTTTCTTTTGACAATTGATTCATATGCTTCATAACTCAGTCATGTATCCTGGGATGATCCATGTATTGGTCAATGGTCCCCTCAGGGGGGATTGTATTATTGTCATAAAATTCTAGATTTATAAAAATGTTTCAGGTTTGAGAGTAATTTTAGGGTAAGAAATCTGTTACCTCCCTGAATCAAGAAAGTGAACTGTTTGGAGAAGGTGCTATAAAGAAGCCTGCAGAAACCACACACTGCACCAAAATAAACAACTTGAAGTTTGGGATGTAGTGAATTGAACTGTGGGGGGTTGAATGCATTTATTTTGAATGTACACTCTTATGCCAATATGGGATTGCCCCAATTGGCTTTTTGTCAATGCACCTAGCATTGGTTATATTCTCTTTTTGTTTTATTTCCCTCTTAACCTGAAATTATTGTAATTTCCCCTTGGAAAGTGCAATATTGTATGTACCTCTAGTTAAAGATCTTTAGAGATATAAGTATGTAAAGGTTAAATTTAATGGTTGGACTTAAATTATATGAAATAACATGGCTGCCAAAATGATCATATCTCAAGCCAGAGGTTTACTTACCAAAATAGAGGGGGAATAATAAAGTAGAGAAATGTAAAAGAGGTTAGAGAAAATACCTATACTAGTCCTCAGCCAGGAGGGCCTGTAGTGAGTAACTACAAGGCCTCCTCCAAGATGGAAGCTAGTCTCTTAGGAAAGTAGGAAGGGAGGCAGTCTTTCACCCACCCAATGAAATAGTCCAGAAGTCAGAGTCTAAGTTGAAGCTGAGCTCCATGCCCATGAATCAAATTGCAGTCTCCAGCGAAGCTCCCTTGAAGACTCTCAAGGACTCTCCCCAGTCAGAAGACTATTTTCAGAAGACAATCTCTTCAGACTATCTTCTAAAAGACCATCTCCTCTGAGGGAGTTCAGGGCTTGCTTTTCTTGTTTTCTCCCCTCTTCACAGGGGCCAATCACAATTTCCAAATTGTCTAGCACTGCCAGAGGGCAGTGTCTGTGGGATCACCTTCTCACCTTCTGAAGGTCAATGTCTCATCAAACAGGTTCACAGTTTCCTGGTTGAACAGTTTCTGAGGGTGTGAACCCTTGTGTGAACTCAAAAGAATTCACAAGTTTCTGACTGATTGAGTTAAAAAAAGGGTGGAGGAGAGTTCTGGGCTAAGATGGCAGCAGAGTAAAAAGCAGCTGCTTGACCTCTCCTAACCTATCCATATAGGACTCCTCAAGAAGACATAAAAACAAATCCAGATGAACGAAGGGACCCCACAACAGGGTGCAGCATTGAAGGTACATGGAATTGGGGCATTTCCAAGCTATAAAGCGGTGAAACAGCTCTCACTAAAATGTGAGCTGAGCAACCCTCCCCCCATACCACCTACAATGCCAAAGCCAGCACAAAAGAATTAGAGTAAGTTTGGGGCACCCATTAAGTCCTTGATGGCTATTTGGGACCACCAGGGCCTGATCCTGAGAGCAGCAAGACTTAAGACCCCAAGAGGCTATAGATTGCATGCGGACTTTGAACACAGACCTTGAGTGCAGGTGCAGACCGTGGGTGGGGACCCAGTGCAGAGGGGTGTATGACTGTGGAAGCAGCGCCCTGAGACTGTTAAAGGAGCTTTGGGCAGAGAAACAAGCAAGGGGACCACCAGGAGGCTTGACCCTGAGAACAACTAGACCTGAGACCTCAGGAGCCCAAAGAGTACAGACAGACCCTGGGTGTGAGGATAAAGCTGAGAGGGTGCTGGGCTAACAATGGCAAGGCAGAGACAAGAACCTCAGAAGAGAAAGATCAAGAAGAAATCTTTAACACTCAACAACTTTACACAGAAAAAATCTAGACAACAGAGCAAACAGCAGAGGAGAACAAACAAGTAATCATATCTAAACCTTCCCAAAAAAATGAAAACTGGTCACAAGGTCTTGAAGAGTTCAAATCTGAGATTATGAGAAAGATGGTAGAGATCTGGCAAGAAAATAACAGTTTAAAAGGCAGAATTTCACAATTAGAAAGTGAGGCTCAGAAATCAAATGAATTGATAAGCAAATTGAAGACCAGAAATGACCAGCTGGAAGCCTTGAAGAACCAAACAGACCAGATTCAAAAGGAAAACCAAAAGATGATAGCCAAAAACCAGTCTCTAAAGGCTAGAATTGGGCAATTAGAAAAAAGATGCCCCCAAATCAAAAGAATTGATAAGCAAATTGGAGACCAAAATCAAACAGCTGGAAAAGAGGATAGACCAAATCAAAAAGGAAAATCAAAAGAATATAGCAGAAAACCAATCTCTAAAGACAAGAATTAGGCAAGTAGAAGCCAATGATCTCTCAAGACAACAAGAACAAATAAAGCAAAGTCAAAAGACTGATAAAATAGAAGGAAACATGAAATATCTCACTGAGAAATTGACAGATCAAGAAAACAGGTCTAGAAGAGATAATTTGAGAATCATTGGTCTTCCTGAAATAGCAGAAATTAATAGAACAAGTCAGAGCTTTGTACAGGGAATGAGATACTATTCAAGAAGGCAGGAACCTTGAGATCTATTGTCATGTCCACCAGAGTGTGACTGGGGCA
The DNA here is from genome assembly GCF_016433145.1 of Gracilinanus agilis. NCBI lineage: Eukaryota > Metazoa > Chordata > Mammalia > Didelphimorphia > Didelphidae > Gracilinanus > Gracilinanus agilis. The sequence continues at coordinate 580,563,789 of NC_058131.1, forward strand.
GGACATGTTTGGAGATTCCATTTTGTCAACTGTAGCAACCAAGTAATTGTTACCCAGTGTTACTTATGTACCCTGAAAGTCTCCCTCTTAGAGAAGGCAAAGATATTCAGAGAATTCCTCTGAATCAATGTGGCTAAGTGGAAAGAATACTTTCTCTGGGGTCAAAAGACTTATGTTCAAATGTTGTCATTGACATTTACTACTTATGTGACTTCAGGCAGGTCATAACCACTTCACATTTAATTTAATTTTCACCTATCAAATGAGAAAATTTTACTAGATAGTCTCTGAGATCCCTTACTGCTCTAGTTCTGTGATCATTAGATTATCACAGGAAATGAAGTTTTCCTCTAAAAAGAAATAGAAGAGATTGCAAATCAAAGCATTTCATCTTTCATTTTATTTCCTTCATAAGTTTTTTTTTATTATATATGTGATATGTGCCTTCTGTCATGGCATGAGAAATATGGAAATTATGTTATGTATGAAAGCATTGGTATAACCTATAACAGACTATCACCTAAGGGAGGGAGAGAATATAAAATGAAAAGTGTTGGAAAATAATTGTAAAACATTGATTATTCATATAATTTTTTAAAAAAGTAAAAAAAAAACAAAAGAAAAAGTGGAAGAAATTGAGAAAAATTCATAGCAATTTTCTCTGATAAAGGCTTTATTTCTCATACATGTAGGTTAATGAGCCAAATTTGTTAGAATATGAGTCATTTCCCAGTTGACAATTTGTTACAGGATATGAACAGGAAGTTTTCTGAAGAAGAAATCAAAGCTGTCAATAGCCACATAAAAAAATGTTCTTAATCACTACTGATTAGAGAAATGCAAATTAAATCAACTCCTAAATTGGCCTCAAACCCATCAGATTGGCTGATATGACAGGAAAGGAAAATGACAAATATTGGAGGGAATATGTGAAAGTTGGAACTTTGATGCATTGTTGGTGGAACTGTGAACTGATTCAACCATTCTAGAGAACAATTTAGAACTACCCCAAAAGAGCTTTAAAACTGTCTATACCCTTTGACCCAGCAATGCCTCTAGTAGGTCTATATCCCAAAGAGATCAAAGAAAAGGAGAAAGGCCTATATGTAGAAAAATATTTATGGCAGCTCTTTTGGTGGCAGCAAAGTATTGGAAATTGAGGGAATTCCCATCAGTTCAGGAATGGCTGAACAAATTGTGATATATGATTGTAATGAAACACTATGTGCTGTAAGAAATGATGAGCAGGATGGCTTCAGAAAAACCTAGGAAGACTTATATGAACTGATGCAAAGTGAAGTGAGCAGAACCAGTAGAACATTGTACACAATAACAGCAATATTGTAAGGATGATAAAACTGTGAAAGACTTAGCTACTTTGATCACAACAAGGATACAAGGCATTTGCAAAAGATCCATTATGAAAAATATTATCTACCTGCAAAGAGAGAACTGATGAACTCTGAGTACTGTCTAGAGCAAACTTTTAAAACTATCTTTATTTTGTGTGTGTGTGTTTTCTTTTTTTTAAACCCTTAATTTCTGTGTATTGGCTTGTAGGTGGAAGAGTGGTAAGGGTGGGCAATGGGGGGGTCAAGTGACTTGCCCAGGGTCACACAGCTGGGAAGTGTCTGAAGCCGGATTTGAACCTAGGACCTCCCATCTCTAGGCCTGACTCTCAATCCACTGAACTACCCAGCTGCCCTGTGTGTTTTCTTTTGCAATATGGAGAACATAGAAATGTCTTTTGTATGACCATATATATTTATGTTACTTGCCTTCTCAAGAGGTGGGAAAGGGGTGGGAGGAAGGAAGACAATTTGGAACTTGACTTTTTAAAAAAATGAATGTTAAATATTTTTATATGTAATTGGGAAATGTTTAATGAAATAAATAAAACCATACATTAAAAATAGAATCTATATATGGAAACTAAGAAAAAGATTCTGAAGAGTCAGAGAGCAATACTATTCTTTTTCAGGAGGCATGGAGATAGAATATAACACAGAGATGAGAAGGAAGGAGACACTCTCTTCACTTCTATTCTTTCTAGGCACCTTTCATGGACTACCTCCCAGGGAAAGCTGTTCCTGGTCCCTTAGGCTCTTCTCAAATTCTGGTATTTTGTTGCTGTCTATGTGTATGTAAATAATGAAAGAAGGACTGTGAGAAAGGAAGTGAGTAATGATGGTTGATAATTCCTTACTGAAGTGTTCCGAGGCATTTCTAAGCATTGCAAAGACTTGAATAAGTAAGAAATTAAAGATTTTAGGAACATTGTTGGTCTTGTTATCACAGTAGTCCATCAGAAGGAAAAAAAATCTTCATAAAAGAAAAGCAGATTTAGGTTGCAAAAAACTGAAAAGATTTTGGATTCTGGACTAAATGGAAGATTTCTGGTCAGGAATAATGTAAAACTAAAATAGATTCTCTCTCTCTCTGTCTCTCTCTCTCTCTCTCTCTCTGTCTCTCTCTCTGTCTCTCTCTCTGTCTCTCTCTCTCTCTCTCTCTCTCTCTCTCTCTGTCTCTCTCTGTCTCTCTCCCTTTCTTTCTCTCTCTCTCTCTGTCTCTCTGTCTCTCTCTGTCTCTGTCTCTTTCCCTATCTACCTATATTTGTCTTTCTTCTTACAAATTTCATTAAAGAGACTTAAAAAGGAAAAAGGGTAGAAAAATGTTCTAAGGATATTGACCAAATTATATTTGCTAGCTAGTATTCAGAATATAAGAATGACAGAATCTTCCAGAAATTCATACAATAGGAATCAAAATTCAAGAAGATGTCCATAAAAATGATGGTGTTGGATACAAAATAAACAAAAAATATGGCTAAGAAGAAAGGTAAATTAGAGATTCTAACATAAGGAGGTCAGTTAAACATAGGAAACATTGAGTCTTGGTATGATAAGATTGATACCTGACATATGATTACTGAAGTACATATCTTATTCAAAAGGATAATGACAGGTAAAAAGAGTGGCACTTACTACTTATTTGACCTTGGGCAAATCATTTAACATCTCTAGCATTCAGACTCCTCATCTGGAAAATGTGATTTTACATAGCTCTCCCTTGCCTCTTTGCTAAGTTTTGTTCAACTCCTCCCCCTACCTAAAGGCTTTTTTTAAGTCTTTAGGGGGAATGCCGGTTTCGTAGCAGGTGAGTCTAATTTTCCATCCTTTCCCTGGGTGATATTCTGATTCTGATTATAGAACTGCATATTAAAATCCTAAAATAGACATTGCTTTATTATGATGAGACAACTTATCCCTTCTCTAAGAACAAGGCTGGATATGAGTTGTCACTGTGGCACTTCCTACTTCTTCACCCTCCCACTACCTGTAATTTCACTGTTCTAACTTTTACTATTTCTTAGCAGGGTGGATCTCCATCATTAACTTCCTACTCCTCAGAGCTCATTTTTTACAGATAAAATGCGTGGCAGTGGAATTAGCTAACATGGTAACATTCTATTACAACTCAGGTTATTACACAAATTTTGATATACCATGAGTGAAATCACCTCTCTATAAATACGATTACTTTATACTAAAACCATAATGTTAAAAAGTCAGAGGAAAGCCCCCAGAAAAACTATAAAGCTGGCAAAGTTGGACTTCAATACCTCCAACCTTGAATTTGCTGTATCTTTCTCCCTTCTCTTCTCCCACCTACTTTACCAATTTTAGGGATCTAGTAGTCTCTCCTTTGTACAGATTTTGATAGGAAAAAGGCATTCTGTCCTCCCGCTCTCCTACAAAAATCTACTCTCAGGAAATTATCTGATGTTAGTTATTTATATCATAATGTGAAATTATGTCATTGTGTTTATTCTTTCAGGAATCTTATGTTGGATTGTCTTCTGGGTAAAGTAAATCTATGTATTAGTGAATAGTGGGGAAGAGATAATTTATGGGGTTAGAGGGATTCTTCCTGAGGTTCTTGAAGTCACACCATAAAGGTGGCTCCCTAGTTCTATAATTAGTTGGGAATGAGAGTTCACTAATATTCTATAGAACCCATATCACTTGACATTTTCACAAATTTAATGGATATATCGACTAATACCGAATGCTATCTGGCTTATGAGACAGCTAGGTGGTGTAGCAGACAGAACACTGAGTTTGGGATCAGGAAGACTCATCTTCATGAATTCCAATTCAGTCTTCAACACTTATTAGCTGTTGAGACACAGGGCAAGTCACTTAACCCTTTTTGCTTCAGCTCCTCATTTGTAAAAATAAGCTGGAAAAGGAAATGGCGAACCATTACACTATCTTTGTTCAGAAAAACCCCAAACAGGGTCGTGAAAACTCAGACACAACTGAAACAACTGAACTACAACAACATATATATTATATATTATAACTATAATTATAACTGTGAGCATATAAAATCTTGGTTAAAGTCGAATGAACCATAGAATTTTGTGACATATTTTGTGCTTTAAATTATTTTTTAATAAATATCAAAGTCTTACAATTAGGTTAGACAAATCAAGTTTACACATACAAGATGGGGGAGATGCAATTAAATAATTGTTTGAAAAAATATCTGGAGATTCTAATGGACTGAAAGTTCAATATAGGCCAGCAGTGTGATATGGGGGGAGGGGGTCAAAAAGCTACTGTGATTTGAGGCTACATTAATGCAGGTTCAGCTTTCAGGAATAAGGAGTTGATAGACCCTTTGTATTTACTCCCTGCCAGATCCCTTTTTTTGGAGTACTGAGTTCATTTCTAGGAGTTTCCATTTATGGAGAATATTTAACAAGCTAGAGAGTGTTCAAAGAAGGGAAACACTGATGATCACGTTATTTAAAGAATGGTTGGAATAAGGAGGGGGGTGCTTTGCTTAGAAAGGAGTAGATGAAGGGGAGGTATTTGAGCTATCTTCCAATATCTAAAAGGTTAGCAAATGGAATGGTACATCCTTTATAAGACTGTTGTGAGGTAAGTACAAAAATAGATGTGAAGGAGGCAGCTGGGTGGCTCAGTGTATTGAGATCTAGGCCAAGAGACAGGAGGTCCTGGGTTCAAATCTGACCTCAGATACTTCTTAGCTATGTGACCCTGGGCAAATCATTTAATCTCCATTGCCTAGCCCTTCCTGCCCTTCTGCCTTAGAACCAATATAGTTCTGATTCTAAGATGGAAGGTAAGGGTTTTTTTTTTTAATATATGTGAAATGCATTGTAAACCTCAAAGTACCACGTAAATATCAGCCTATTATTGTCATTAATGAGAATAAATCCCTATAAAAATCTTTGTAAATAGGAAAACAAATAAATACATAATTTTTAAATGTAATCCATGATTATTGCTAGGAACTCCTTCTCTTTTTCTTAATTTGTATTCTATGTTCCAGTATCTTATAGAAGTATATTAAGGATCAACTGAGATAATAATAATAATAACAATAATATCTATATACAGGCACTGTGCTAGGTGCTCTACAATTATTATCTCATGCAATCCTCTCAAAAACCCTGAGAGATAGGTGCTATAATTATACATTTTACAGTTGAGGAGACAGAGGCAGAATAGTCTTAAGTGATTTGCCCAGGGTCACAAAGCTTGTAAGTATCTAAGGTTGGATTTGAACTTAGATCTTCTTGATTCCAGTCCCAATACTCTATCCACTGTGCTTCCTAGTTGTCTATTCTGATAACTTCTGAAGAATAAGAATCTGGTCTTTTCTAGAAAGAAATATCATCTCATTCAATACAAGTATGGTACTCTTACAGAACAGAAGGCCAGAGTTCATAACAGGTTGAAGAAAAGCAAAAGTTCTAGAAAAAGAATGCGAGGAGTCACTGAAGAGTTTAGGGGTTGGGATAAGGGAAATCACTTAGCTTCTATTCATGAGCATAATTCTTCATATACAGAAGTTAATGAACAGCAGACAAACATTAAAAGCTTCAGTAAGGGGGTAATGCTGTCACCTGGTACTGCAGAGCTATAACTGCCTAGCAAAACTAGGAAAAGAACATTTAGGTTTTCTCATCGATATATAGAACACCAAGGGAGGAATTGGGAATGCTTTATGGTTGTAAGAGGATGCCCAGTAGAAAATGTTAACAGAGAGTAGTTACAATATTACTGAAGAGAATAGAGATGGAGAAGAATTTGTGGAGAGTCCTAACATGGAATATTACTTCAGGCTGGGATCCTAAATAACAATGGGAAATTCTCATTGTGGGAGAAATTCCCATTCTTTGGAACTTTGGCTTACTGTAAATTGCTTGCTGCAGAATCTATAATGAACACCGATTTCTTTTTATTTTAATAAAGTCTTCCCTTGATACACTGTGGCCAGCCAGCTTTTAAGTGGAGCCTTGGAGCCAGCCTTCTGGTCTGTTTAGACCAGTGATTCCCAAAGTGGGCACCACTGCCCCCTGGTGGGTGCTGCAGGGATCCAAGGGAGCAGTGATAGCCACAGTTACATTTATCTTTCCTATTAATTGCTATTAAAATTAAAAAAAATTTATTTCCAGGGGGCTAAGTAATATTTTTTCTGGAAAGGGGGCGGTAGGCCAAAAAAGTTTGGGAACCACTGGTTTAGAGGAACAGTTGTTGTTGTTGTTTGTTTGTTTGTTGTAGTTGTTTCTCCAGGTTTCTCGATGGAAGCTTCAACCAAAAGTGGTAGGACGTTATCTCAATCCATCCCATTTCTTTCTCTAACAGACTGTCCTTCTCATTCCTACTATATCACTTGTTTTCTTCCTTCCTTCCTTCCTTCCTTCCTTCTTCCTTCCTTCCTTCCTTCCTTCCTTCCTTCCTTCCTTCCTTCCTTCTTTTTTTAAAACCCTTCCCTTCCCTCTTAGAACCAATACCATATATTGGTTCCAAGGCAAAAGAGTGGCAAGGGCTAGACAATGGAGGTTAAGTGACTTGCCTGGGACCACACAGTTAGGAAGTATCTAAATCCAGATTTGAACCTAGGACCTCCCATATCTAGGCCTGGCTCTCTATCTACTGAGCCATGTAGCTGTTTCTCAATACAATTTTTTTTGGTTTATTATTTTTTAATTTAGAATATTTTCCCATGGTAACATGATTCATGCTCTTTCCTTCTCTCCACCCTCCTCATAGCCGACATGCAATTCCACTAGGTTTTATATGTATCATTGATCGAGACCTATTTCCATATTATTTATAGTTGCACTAGGGTGATTGTTTAGCGACTACATACCCAATAATATCCCCATCAACCCATGTGATCAAGAAAATGCTTTTTCTTCTGTGTTTCTACTCCCACAGTTCTTTCTCTGGATGTGGATAGCATTCTTTCTCATAAGTCCCTCAGAATTGTCCTGGATCATTGCACTGCTGGTAGTAGAAAAGTCCATTACATTAAATTGTGCGCCAGTGTGTCCATCTCTGTGTATAAGGTTCTCCTGGTTCTGCTCCTTTCACTCTGCATCAATTCCTGGAGGTCATTCCAGTTCACATGGAATTCCTCCACTTCATTATTCCTTTGAGCACAATAGTATTCCACCACCAGCAGATACCACGATTTGTTCAGCCATTCCCCAATTGATGGACATTCCCTCATTTTCCAATTTTTTTCCACCACAAAAAGCGCAGCTATAAATATTTTGGTACAAGTCTTTTTCCCTATCATTTCTTTGGGGTATAAGCCCAGCAGTGGTATGGCTGGATCAAAGGGTAGACGGTCTTTTATACACCTTTGAACATAGTTCCAAATTGCCATCCAGAATGGTTGGATCAATTCACAACTCCACCAGGAATGCATTAATGTCCTAATTTTGCCACATCCCCTCCAACATTCACCACTTTCCTTTGCTATCATGTTAGCTAATCTGCTAGGTGTGAGGTGGTACCTTAGAGTTGTTTTGATTTGCATTTCTCTAAATATAAGAGATTTAGAACACTTTTTCATGTGTTTGTTGATAGTTTTGATTTCTTTATCTGAAAAAATGTCTATTCAGGTCCCTTGCCCATTTATCAATTGGGGAATGGCTTGATTTTTTTGTACAATTGATTTAGGTCCAGTTTTCCTAGAAGTTTTTGTCAAATAGTGGGTTTTTGTTTGAAAAGATGGGTTCTTTGGGTTTATCATAGACTGTCTTGCTGAGGTTGCTTACCCCAAGTCTATTCTACTGATCCTCCTTTCTGTCTCTTCACCAGTACCATATTGTTTTGATGACTATTGCTTTATAGTACAGTTTAAGATCTGATACTGCTAGGCCATGTTCCTTCATATTTTTTTCATAATTTCCCCTGATATTCTTGGTCTTTTGTTCTTCCAAATGAACTTTGTTATAGTTTTTTCTAATTCAGTAAAAAAGTTTTTTGGTAGTTTGATAGGCATAGCACTAAATAAGTAAATTAATTTCAGTGGGATGGTCATTTTTATTATGTTAGCTCATCCTACCCATGAGCAATCAATGTTTTTCCAATTGTTTAGATCTAGTTTTAATTTTTTAGAAAGTGTTTTGTAGTTGTGTTCTTATAATTCCTGTGATTGTCTTGGCAGATAGATTCCTAAGTATTTTATACTGTCTAGGGTGATTTTAAATGGAACTTCTCTTTCTAACTCTTGCTGCTGTAATGTGTTGGAAATTCATAGAAATGCTGTGTATTTTGTATCCTGCAACTTTGCTAAAGTTATTGATTATTCCACTAGCTTTTCAGTTGATTTTCTTGGATTTTTTAAGTATACCATAATATCATCTGCAAAGAATGATAGTTTCATCTCCTCATTGCCTATTTTAATACCTTAAATTTTTTTTCTTGTCTAATTGCTATTGCTAGTGTTTCTAATACAATTGTTAAATAATAGAGGTGATAATGGGCATCCTTGTTTCATTCCTGATCTTATTGGGAATGCTTCTGATTTGTCCCCATTGCAGATGATGTTTGTTGATGGTTTTAGATATATACTGTTTATTATTTTTAGGAAAGGTCCTTCTATCCCTATACTTTCTAGTGTTTTGAATAGGAATGGATGTTACATTTTGTCAAAGGCTTTTTCAGCATCTATTGAGATAATCATGTGGTTTTTGTTGGTTTGCTTGTTGATATAGTCAATTATGTGAATGGTTTTCCTAATATTGAACCATCTTTGCATTCCTACTATAAATCCCACCTGATCATAATGAATAACACTCATGATCACTTCTTGGAGTCTTTTTGCTAGTATTCTATTTAAGATTTTTGCATCTATGTTCATTAAGGAGATTGGTCTGTAGTTTTCTTTCTCTGTTTTTGATTAAATATTCTATTTCTTCTACTGTTAATCTAGGCAATTTATATTTTTGTAAATATTCATCCATGTCACCTAAATTGCTATATTTATTTCCATGTAGTTGGGCAAAGTAGCTTTTAATAATTGCCGTGATTTCCTTTTCATTAGAGGTGAGGTCTCCCTTTTCATCTTTGATACTGTTAATTTGGTTTTCTTCTTTCCTTTTTTTTATTAGGTTGACTAGTACTTTGTCAATTTTATTTGTTTTTTCAAAGTACCAGCTTCTAGTCTTATTTATTAATTCAATAGTTCTTTTACTTTTGATTTTATTAATTTCTTCTTTCATTTTATGATCTCTAATTTAGTTTTCATCTGGGGATTTTTAATTTGTTTGCTTCCTAGTTTTTTTTATTTGTATGCCTGTTTCATTGATCTATGACCTCCCTAATTTGTTAATATATGCACTGAAGGATATAAATTTCTACCTGAGTACTGCTTTGGCTGCATCCCACAGATTAATAGTTCTGCCCTTTCTTCTTTTGCTATTTCCTTTTAAATCAGTAGTTTGCCTTTAATCAGTCCCCATTATCCCCTCCCTTAGTTTAATTCCCTTTCTGCTTCCTTCCTTTTTGTTCCTCTCTTATTATTTTTAAGGCCTATTAAATTCCCTCCCCCTTGTCTTCCCCTCCCTTTTTGAACTCCCCACCCCACTGTCCCCCTTGGTTTATCCCTTATGACTTTATTGGTAGGGTAAGATAGAATTCAATATCCCAATGGATATAGCTACTCTTCCCTCTCAGGATTAATTCCACTGAGAGTAAGGTTTAAGTATTTCCTATTAATACTCTCTTCCTCTCCTTCATATAAGAGCATTCCTCCCCTCCCCTTCCCATGCCCTCTTTGTGTGGTATAGATTATCCTATTTTTCTTATTCCTTCAAGTTTCTCTTGGTGCTATCTTCTATACCCGACCCCTCCTCTTTTTTCCATATCATCTTAGGCCATTTAGTACTCGAACCTCTCCCTACGAATAATTCTTCTAATTACTATAATAGTGAATACAATTTTTGAGAATTACTCATAACATTTCCCCATATAGGAATACAAATACTTTGACCTTATTAAAGCCCTTAAAGAAGCAAATTAAAAAGGAAAAAAGATTTTTTTTTCCTCTCTCTTTCTTATTTACCTTTTCATGTTTCTCTTTATTTTTGTGTTTGGACATCAAACTTTCCACTTATTTCTGGTCTTTTCTTTATAAATACTTGCAAATCTTCTATTTTGTTGAATGCCCATGGTTTCCCCTGGAAGTATATAGTCAGGTTTTTTTTTTTTAAACCCTTACCTTCCATCTTGGAGTCAATACCGTGTATTGGCTCCAAGGCAGAAGAGTGGTAAGGGTAGGCAATGGGGGTCAAGTGACTTGTCCAAGGTCACACAGCTGGGAAGTGTCTAAGACCAGATTTGAACCTAGGACCTCCAGTCTCTAGGCCTGGCTCTCATCCACTGAGCTACCCAGATGCCCCCTATAGTCAGTTTTAATGGGTATGTGATCCTTGGTTGTAGATTATGTTCTCTTGCCTTTCTGAATATTGTATTCTAAGCCTTGAGGTCTTTTAGTGTGGAGTCAGCCAGATCCTGTGTAATCCTGATTGGTGCTCCTTGATATCTGAATTTCCTATTTCTGGCTTCTAATGTTATTTTCTCCTTAACTTGGAAACTCTTAAATTTGGCAATTATTTTCCTTGGGGTTGTCTTTTGAGGATTTAGTGTAAAGGGTGATCTATGGATTCTTTCAATGTCTATTTTGTGCTCTTGTTCAAGAACATTGGGGCAGTTTTCTTGGATAATTTCTTGTAGTATGATGGTCAGATATCTGTTCATTTCTGATTTTTCAGGAAGACCAATAATTCTCAAATTGTCTCTTCTAGACCTGTTTTCTTAGTCTGTCATTTTGTCGTTGTGATATTTCATGTTTCCTTCTATTTTGTCATTCTTTTGACTCTGCTTTATTAGTTCTTGCTGTCTTGTGAGATCATTGGCTTCTACTTGCCCAATTCTGGTCTTTAGAGTGGTTTTCTGCTATAATCTTTTGATTTTCCTTTTTGATTTGGTCTATCCTGTTTTTCATGGTTTCCTGCTGTTTAATTTGGGTCTCCAATTTGCTTATCATTTCGTTTGATTTTGGGGCATCTTTCTCCAATTGGGAGTTTCTGTCTTTTAAACTCTTAATTTCTTTTTGAGCTATTTCCCACTTTTCTTGCCAAATCTCTTCCATCTTTCTAATGATCTCAGATTTTAACTCTTCAAGAGCTTGTGGCCAATTTTCATTTTGGGGGGAGGGTTTGGATGTGTTTATTTGTCTGTCTTCCTCTGCTGTCTGCTCGGTGGTCAGGATTTTTCCTCCATAAAAATGATCGAGTGCCAGTGCCTTTCTTTTGTTCTTTCTGGTGGTTATTTCTTGGGCATTGCTTGCCATCAGTATGCTGGTTTTTCCTTCTCAGCCAGAAGTCTGAGTGAGGTGGGCAGGCTCTCTATATATGAAGCTTTGGAGCAGTTTTTGCCTCAGCCTACTTTATGAGTCTCAGCACAGCTTCTGCTGTCTTGCTAGGCTTCTGCTGTCTGCTGTCCCTTTCAGCTTTATTCCTGTACCCGAGGTCTATACTCTCTAGCCTTCTGGGTTCTCAAGTCTAGCTGTTCTCACGGTCAAGCCCCTGGTGGTCCCAGTTATCTGCCAAGACCCCAGATATTGCCCCATACTTGCTCCCCTGCCTGAGGCTCCCTTTTGAGTCTCAGTATATTGCTTCCACTGTCTGCCGCCCCTCATCTCTAGGTCTGTGCCAAAGGTCCACACTCAAGGACTGAGCTCTTTAGCCTCTTGGGGTCTTAAGTCTTGCTGCTCTCAGGAGCAAGGCCCTGTGGTCCCAGTTAGCTGCCAAGAACTTAAAGAATGCCCCATGCTTGTTCTAACTCTTGTGTGCTGGCTCTGACTCTGACATCGTAGGTGGGGTAGGGGAGGGTTGATCAGCTTGCATTTTAGTGGGAGCTATTTCACCCCCTTATAGCATGGAAATGCCTAAATCCCATGTACCTTTGATGCTGTGCCCTATTGTGGGGTCCCTGCGTTCATCTGGATTTTGTTTTTGTGTCCTTTTGAGGTATCACGTATAGGTCAATTAGGAGAGTTAAGCAACCTGCTTCTACTCTGCAGCCATCTTAACCTGGAAGAGCCTGAATACAATTTTTAATAATGGCTTTCTGACATTTTGTGATCCATGCTCTCTCCCTCCCTTTCACACCTCTCTCCTCTCCAAGAGTGTTAGCATGATATGCTATACATATATTATCATACAATACATGTTCCCATATTTATCATGTTGTTAGAAAAAGACACATGTTGCTTACACTAGAGAAAAATTCATGGAGAAAATAAAGTTTAGAATGTCAGGCTTCAATCTGCATTCAGACTCCTTCTGTGGCAGTGGATAGTTTTTTCGTCATGAGTCCCTTGGAATTGTCCTAGATCCTTGCATTGCTGATAACCGTTAAGTCATGCACAGTTGATCATTGTACATTATTATATACCTTACTTCTTGTTCTGCTCCTCTCCCCAGTGACACCAACTTGACTTCCTTGGCTTCCTTTAAGTCCCAGCTGACATCCCATCTTAGTCCTTCTCTAACCCCTCAGTGTCTTCCCACTCTTAATTGCTTCTTATTTTTCCTATATATACCTTATTTGCCCATGTTTATTTGTTTGTTGTATCTCCATTATATTGTAAGCTCCTTGAGGACAGGAACTGTCTTTCATCTCCCCCCCCCCCCTGTATCCCCAGTGCATAGCACAGTGCCTGGCTCATAGTAGGAACTTAATAAATGTTTAGGAACCAACATACTGACTCAGAATGTGACCCCAGGCCCTCCCTGTCCCAGGCTCCCAGGCACAGTGAAAGATGTACTTCATACAACTGAGTGCATTCTCCATAATGGCTATGGAACATGGCATATGCTATCAGACAAGATCTAATGAATAATAAACACAAACATTTCAAGTTTAAAGCACTCAGCACAGACAAGGAAGTCATAAAATGGACCCGTCTCCAATCAGACTATATTGGATTAGACATTGGGAACGAAGCCATAAGAAGTGGAGAAAACAGTGAACCCTGGGGAAAGGTAGGGCATAAAAATCCCATAGCTGGAATGGGCCACAGAGCTTATTTAGTCCATTTAGTTCACTTTATATGTAAAGGTTGGCTAACTTGCTCAAAGCCATGGTGGCAGAGACAGGAGTCCAATTGCAAGTATAGTGTTCTGTCCCAAACAAAAGAATCTTTTGGAGGAAAGAGAAGAGGAATGGTTGAAAAGTTTTCTGTTCAAACCAGAAAAACAACACATACAACATAAATGAAAAAAAAAAACACAATGACACGAAAAGAAACCTCTGTAATTGTAATGACCAAACTTGGTTGAAGAACAGATAAGAAAAATATACTTCCCTTTCTTCTGCCCAGAATGGGGGAAAGGATGAAAGATTGCATATTCTTTCAGACTCACTCAATGTGTTTTGCTTAACTGATTTTTAAAAATAAATCTTTCTTTTTAATTTTTTGTTATGTTGTACCCCTCTCGTTTCACCCAACCAACCCCCACTGGCACCAACAGATTGGGTCCTTAGGGAATGGCTGACTACTTTTCCCCTCAAAGTTCTAGGCATTGGGCAGGGGATTTTGATAATACTCTAATTTGGGATCCTTCCAGTGGGCTCTCCTCAGTATCAACTAGTTGATACCAATTGTCTTTTTCAAAGGAATATTGGCCCAGAAAGTATAATAGGGAGAGAAATTATCCCCACAAATCCCCTAAGCAGGAGACCCATCCTCCTTTTTGTATGTACTTGTTCCCTGGAGATAGTGTGCATAAACTGAAGGTACAAAGGGACAGAAGCCCATCTCTGGGGAACATGTGGGACCAAGAGAGCTCTCATGATTCTTGACTTTCAGAATCTTTTTCTCCTTTCTCAGAATCCCCACCAAATCCATTTCTGGGAGTTACTCTACCTTGTACAGCAGGGTTAGCTTCTTGCAGGATTTTGTATCGTTCTCTATTAGACTGGGTCAAGCAGGCTCTTCCTCAGGGTTGATTGGTTCCTCACCAGACTCAGCAGTCCCAGCTACTAGTTCCAGTGATCTTTGTCTCTGATGGCTGTTCTTTTAAAGCTTCCAAAGTTATAACCCAGTCGTTTGCATCTCCTGATAATTATTCACTTTGATCAGGAAAAAAGAGATGCAAAAGAAATAGATCCCAATGTTCTGGGAGGACACATGGCCACCCCCCCCCCAGGGTGGAGAGAGAATCAGAAGCTTGCCGTTCCTCTACCTGGCAAATCACATCATTTGAAAGTTGATGGAGAAGGGGGCAGCTAGGTAGCAGAGTGGATAGAGTGCCAGGTCTGGGTTCAGGAGGTCAAAGGTTCAAATATAGCCTCAGACTTCCTAGCTGTGTGACCCTGGGCAAGTCACTTGACCCCAACTACCTAGCCCTTACCCCTCTTCTGCCTTAGGACTGATAGTTGATACTGATTCTAAGACAGATGTAAGAGTTTAAAAATGATGCTGATGGGGAAGAAGAGATGGAGAGATTGTCCACTTGAACCTTTTATATACACACTTCATTCTGGCTCGTCAGCCAGTTAAACAATTTTTCTTAAATTACATAATATGCCAACAGGAAACAGTCAGAAGATACTTACACATTCTTTGAAGTAGAGGGAAGAAGAAGTGTCAAACTCCTGAAGCTACAGAAACTCCCTACTATAGCCCAAACTAGAGAGACATGTAATTGGGAAACATTTATAAAGATAAATAAAAAATATCATGCACCATAGATGATATTAATTTGTGGTTTTCTAAGTCAAAATGCAGTCCATAGTTATCTTCTTTTATTTGAATTTGACACCATTGAACTAAAGAGCTGTGCATACTCAGAAGCCAGCATGTATTGGATTGGGACCAAGCTTTGCATATTATGCATACTCTAAAGTTTGGGCTCTCATCCATTACACTTACAAAGGGATGACATTCTGTGTGGGGGAGGGAAGGTGTTTTCAAATGAGGGTGATATTAAAATGAAAAACATCAATAAAGGTTTTAAAAATATTTCTGGTTTTGGGATGTAAATAGTATATACAGAACTGGGGCTAGAAAGAAACTTTCTTTACAGTTTTACTGATTCCTGAAGCTCTGAAAGGTAAGATTTCCCAAGTTGGGTATTTATCTCATAATAATCTGAGTATTATATCTATAGTTAAGCCACTGACTCCCAAGATGCCCTTGTAGCATCACTTAAATCCTAGCTGCATTCAGTACTTTAAGAGAAGCCAGGTGTTACTGCATGCAAGTTTTCTGTAAACATTCTCTTGTAGGTTATATTCTATAGTTACTGATTGGAAATTACCATCTGTCTTCAGTTTTTTCCTTTCCTACTCCATGAATTTTCTATTTGCTTGGAACTTTATATTTATAATATATTTGGTTTTTATACCACCATCATTTCCAACTATGTCCTTTCTCTCTGCCTTAACTGATAAATAATCTCACCCAAATCATTTAATCACATAGCAGTGAAAAGAAATACCACATGGAGCAATTGAAAGAATATTGGGTCTGGAGTTAGAGGACCCCTTGGTTCAAATTCTGCCTCTGACGTGTAAAACTTGTGTGACCTTGGGCAAGTTTCTTCTCCGTCCTTCGACTTTGGTCTTGGTTTCCTTATTTGCAAAATGAGGACAGACTACATGACCTTTATGGTCCTTCTAAATCTTGCTATGATCCTAAGGGAACTTCTCCTCTTCCACAGAAGGGAAGCCCCACCATTCTGGGTCACCTATTTAACTGGACAGACTAATAGGGTACGTTTGAGGGTGTGTGTGTGTGTGTGTGTGTGTGTGCGTGTGTGTGTGTGTGTGTGTGTGTGTGCGTGTGTGTGTACACTATAGGACATATATTCACAGAGAAAGGAGCAGCAACAAAGAGAGGGTAAAATAAAGGTAGTGACAGAGAAAAGTCAGAATGGCAGACCATATCGACCTACTGGGAGGCCCAGGCTTAATAAAACAAAGTTAAGTACTTGGTTATAGCTTTGCAATAATTTAATTCTATTTTGATTCCTTTCAAATGACACTGCCATAAGAAATAATGATTTTAAGACCAGTCTATCTCCTTAATTTCAGGGTAAGTAGCAATTAGGGAAAGCTAAGGAGCCCTGATGGCTTCTAATGGAATGCTGCAACCTTGTTGCCTATTTTAAAGACCAGAGCTTCAGAATTTACCTCTTCTTAATTTACTTAAACCAAATTACACTTTCTTTTTTCCCTTTTCTTCTTTTTCTTTTTAAACCCTTAACTTTCTGTGTTTGGCTCCTTGGTGGAAAAGTGGTAAGGGTGGGCAAGGGGGGTCAAGTGACTTGCCCAGGGTCACACAGCTGGGAAGTGTCTGAGGCCAGATTTGAACCTAGGACCTCCCGTCTCTAGGCCTGACTCTCAATCCACTGAGCTACCCAGCTGCCCCCTCCACTTGTTTCTTAACCCAATACCAACGCTGAATAATTCAGCCTGTTCAATCTACCTTTTGGTCGTCAGTTGAAACCCATGGGCTCTAGAGGGCTCCAAAGAACAAGTTTCAGTTTGCCTAACGTGTTCACGTTCTTCCCTGGGTAACATGTATCTCAATGCTTCAAGGATTTGTGATTTTTGTAGTGGGGTTCTCACACACTTCACTGACTCAAATTGTTGCTTTCTATCTCTAAGTGGGACCCCAGAATCTTAAATCTAGAACTGGAAGATCAACCAATCAATAAACATTTATTAAATGCCTACTATGTGCCAGGCATTGTGCTAAGTGCTGGACTCATTCTAGTCCAACAGAATGATGAAAAATTAGTCATTTTATCTATAAGAGAACTTAATGAAATTGTATAGTATATAAAACCTCAAATGTAGAGTCAAGAAGACATGAGTTCATAGCCTGCCATAGAAAATTACTAACTATGGGAGTATAGGCAAGTCATTTTCCTCTCTTAATTTCTCAGTTTTCTTTTCTGTAAAATGAAGGGGTTGGACGTGTAATGGCCCTCTTTTAATTGTTACACTGGCCTCCAAAGTTTCTTCTAGTACTAAATCTATGATCTTCTCTTCCTAAATGACTTAACCTCTTCTTGACCTTAGTTTCTTTATCTGTAAAAGGGGGATAATAATGGTATCAGCCTTCCAAGGTTGCTGGTGAGAATCAACTGAGGCAATATGTATAAAGTACTTTACAGAGTAGCAAGGTACTATAGAAATGTTAGCTTTTGTTATTGAGTCACATTCAGAGAATCACAGATCTACAGGAGTAAGCAATCTCAGAAACCATGTAGTCATACCCTCTCATTTTTTTTAAACCCTTACCTTCCATCTTGTAATCAATACTATGTATTGGTTCCAAGGCAGAAGAGTGGTAAGGACTAGGCAATGGGGGGTCAAATGACTTGCCCAAGACCACACAGCTAGGAAGTGTCTGAAGCCAGATTTGAACCCAGGACCTCCCATCTCTGGGTCTGGCTCTCAATCCACTGAGCTACCCAGTTGTCACCATACCCTCTCATTTTAAAGTAGAGGAAACATACCCAGAGAGATGAAAAACCTGACCAACCTAAAGGAGAGGGTCTTTAAGAGCTGCTTTAGCTGAAAAATGTATCTCCTTGCAGCCAACCTGGGATGGAGCCAACCTGGTACTGAGCTTCTCTGAGTTTAACTTGTCTGGTTCCCAGGCGATAGGTATGCAGACTGTACTTGGCCTGCTACTCAAGGTCTTAACATGGCTCAGAACTTGAATTCTGCTTATAATAATCTTCAAGAATGCAGAGACATCACCAGGTCATGATGAGGCACCAGACTAAGCCTTTCTTTAGTGGATATTATTTTGCTGAAATCCTTAGGAATGTATTAGGATGGATTGTGAGAAATAGTGAAGGGAGACACCAAACATCAAAGGATAAAGAATAGAATTATTTAGGATGTCTTTTGGACTAGATCAGGAAAGATCTGGGGGGAAAGTTCATCATCTGGGGCAAATGCTTCAACACTCCCAAAGACCCATGATTTCTTCCTTGTGGATCATTACTCTACCTTATCGATGGATTCCCTCTATATTTCAGTAGACAGTTTCGTGGTTTATCAGGGTCAGAAAAATTCATCATTGGTAGACCGCCCTTTGGGAATGACTATTCTTGAACTTGAATAGGTTGGTTCTTAGATGATAGTCTGTCCCTTGGCTCATCCTAGCAGTCTTTTTAGTTTGTTAGAGTCTGTCTGAGTTCATACTCTTATCATAGCCTTCAGAAGCCTATTACTAACAGTGCACAAATTTTAGAATATGTCTTTAGAGGAGGGTTGTAGACATATGCATTGGAAATATTCTCTGTCCTTTTTATTTGACATTTAACTTTAGTGGCTTCATTGACTAGTAAAAACAAAACAAAGGAAAACAAAACAAAACAAAACAAACAAAACAAAACCAAAGAAGCCTAATGCATCTGGTTTTGCCAGAAATTAAGATAACCCATAATATTGGCAATAACTGAACTCATCACTTTGGGAATAATGCTTAACCTCCTAGGGAGGGCACTGCTAGGAACATGGCCAACTGTTAAAGGCTAAGTGTATTTGAGGGATGGTTTGGGCATCTTTTAAATATGCAAAAGTATCCAGTGAATGGGAAACAAATATTGGAAGGGATTGTGAGAAATAGTGAAAGGAGACACCAAATATCAAAAGACAAAGAATATGGTGAAATGGTACAGATTGTCAAGCAAGTCATACTATGGATATTTGCCTCTTCTCAGGTCCTTCAAGCCCCTTGAACATTTAAATATAAAGTCAAGCTAATGTGAAAAGTTCAGCTTAGCATTGGGTTGAAAGAAAGATGAAATAAGCAGTCACAAAAGGGCCCCAGAAAGCTGGATCATATGTGTGGAGGATGGGCTTTTAGCTTTTGTAATGTTGGGGAAGTGGGTATCTATGTGATGGATACAACAACCACCAGAATGTGGGTAGGACCTTTTTGGAGGATTTAGTGGAAGAAATGGATAAGATTTATGCAAGATTAGAATTCACAGATCTGTCCTATTGGATGAAGTATCTACATTGCTTGAAGAGTGTATTCACACACACGAGTGTGCACACACATACTCTCACACACACCCTTATATTAAAGTTGTCCTAAAGTAGAATGGGTTACTCAAGGGGTAGTGGGACCTTAGGTCTTTAAGCAGAGGTCACTTTTTAGGGTTGTTGTAGAAGGGACTCTTGGTCAGTTATAAATTAAATTGAAGTAGATACTCTTTGGTATATTCCAACTCTAACATTCTATGGAGATTCTAGATGTGAGACCTACATGTGAGCCTTAAGACTCTTAACCTCAACTAAAGAAATCAGTCAATCAATAAACATTCATTAAGTGTTTATTATGTATCAGGCACTGTACTAAGCACTGAGGGTACAAAAAGTGGAGAAAGGCAGACCCTGCCCTCAAGCTGTTTATATTTTAACTGGGGAGGCAACATGCAAACAACTATATACAAAATGAACTATATTCAGGACAACTAGAAAGTAATAGAGGGGAGATAATAGAATTGAGAGGAGTTAGGGAAAAGCTCCCTGTAGAAGATGGGATTTTGGTTGGAACTTAAAAGAAGTCAGAAAATAGACAGAATGGAGGAGAGAACACATTCCAGGTATGGGGGATAGCCATAGAGAATGCCCAGAGCTAAGAGATGGAGTGACTTATTTGTGGAACCCCTGGGAAGCTTGGGTCACTAGATAGAAAAGTACATGTTTGGAAGTAAAATGTAAGAAGACTGGAACCATAGAAGGAGGCTAGATTAGGAAAGGCTTTGAATGCCAAACAGAGCATTTTGTATTTGATCTTGGAATCAATAGGAAGTCATTGAAGTTTTTTGAGGGGGTAGGAAAGGTAACAAAATCAGACCTACATTTTATTTTAAAAATTACTTTTGTGGATGAATGGAAGATGTATTGGAGTAGGGAGAAACTTGAGGCAAACAGACCTACCTCCAGGCTATTGGAATGGTCCAAATGTGAGATGATGCACCAGAATGATGGCAATGCCAGAGGAGAGGAGACATTTTCTTTTATCTTTCTTAACGACACAGGTTTAATGTCATATACAGTTCATGGGATGGATAGATTGGAATCTGTAAGCATACTTTTACACACACATACACACACACACAGCATTAGCAACACCTGTTATAGCTTCATCCAAAAAGGAAATGTGAAAAGGAAGAAATTTAAAATAAAATTCTGTTAAAAAATGCCCTAGACAATATAGAGGCAAGACAGAGAAAGGCTTTATCAAATTCTGTGCTTTAATAAGGTTTGACCTTTCAAAGTCAAATTCATTTGTAGTCCATCATTGAGAAAGGATGAAAAAAGAGGGGAAAAAAAGTCATGTCTATTCAGAGCAATTTCATGAACCCTACCTGAAATTGGCAAAATCTCAAGACAATATGGACAAAGGATTAAGAAGGGAAAAGAGATCCAATATGGACCAAAGTTCTGTTACGACTCTCATCAGTTGGAAACTAAAATGTACACTTGAAAAAATCTGGCTGTTTAATAAATGCCTAGAAGGAGGCATTTTCAAAAGATGTCACAAAGATAAAATTAACAGGTCTTGGCAACAGTTTGGCTATGAGGAATAAGAGACCTTGAGGAGTCCAGGATCTCTCCTAGGTTGTGAGCCTAAGGGATGGGAGGACAGTATTGCCCTCCTCAGTCAAAAGGGAAGTAGGAGAGAAGTGGTTCAGGGAGAAAGATAATGAATTCCATTTTGGATATATTTAGTTTAAGATGTTTACTGGGCATCTTCTCTTGCATTAACTTCATTTGTGAATCAACCAATCAACCATAATATTTATTAATTTTTTAAATCCTTAGAATAACAGCTCTAAGACAGAAAGGCAAGGGATATGCAATCAGGGTTAAGTGGCTTGCCCAGGGTCTCACAACTAGGAAGTGTCTGAGGCCATATTTGAACCCAAGTCCTCCTTGCAGCCTGGAGCTATATTCACTGTGCCGCCTAGCTGCCCCTGGACATCTTCTTCTCTAGTACTAACTGCATTCTTGCATCAACCAGTCATTCATCAAACATTTATTCATGCACAGAGCACTGGGCTTGGCACTGCAATACAAAACCAAAAATGAACTAGTCCTTGCTCACCATAAAGCACAAAGCGTTAGAGTGATTGTTCTGATTCAAAATACTGTGGGAGTGGCTCTGAACATAAGCTCATAAGAGTATAGATTTAGTGCTGGAAATGATGTTAGAGGACAGTTAGGTAGAACCCCTTGATTTTGTAGATGAGGACCTGGTTATTAGAAAGATTGAAATTGGGAGGATTGACATAGTAATCTTGTTAAAACGCCATGGAATTTCTCCTCAGTTAATTTACCTGGTATCTGTGAAAAGTATAGCTGTGGGGGCAACCAGGTGGCTCAATGGATAGAGCATCAGGCCTGGAGTCAGGAGGACCAGGGTTCAAATATGGCTTCAGGCACTTCCTAAAAGTATGAGCCAGAGCAAGTCACTTAAACTCATTTGCCTAGTCCTTGGACTCCTGTATTAGAGTTGACAGAAAATAAGAGTTAAAAAAAAGGGTAGCCCTGCCCTGTTCTAGCCCACAAAAATGTGACTCTCAAGGAGTAAATGGAACCCCCTATGGCAGTGTTGGAATGTCCTCAATATCACTGTTTAGGAAACTTGTCTAATGGCAGCTCTCCTCTAGTGTGCACAGATGACTTTAGGAGGAGAGGTTCCATGATGGAAGGGGTATGGCCAACTACTTTATTTCCACTGCACAAGAAAGCCAAATCCCTTTGTCCCATAAAAAGGAAACTACCAGTCTTGTTCTGTCCTCCCCATCCAGAATGGAGTATAGTATAAGGTTGAATGAGCCACATCTCTAGCAATGTCATAGAAGACATTTCTTCTAATTAGAGGATGCCTGGAGTTCATAGTTTCTAAAAGTCACACATGTAATGGTATTTAACGTTAAAGCCCATCACTTTAGACTCAAAATAGATATTTAAATGACATTCAGCTTGGCACCTAATGGAAATTCATGCATATAAATTCATATACACACACGCGTGTATACAGAGAGAAGGGAGAGAGACGAATTTAAGGAGAGTGAGAGAGAGGAGAAGAAGGAAAGGGGAGGGAGAAAGCACACTGGAACTGCAACAATAGGAAAGTAGATACTAGATGCAATTCTGCCATTATTTAGCTGTATGATTTCAAGCAAGTCATTTAATGTTTCTAGGTCTTCAATTTCCTCATCTATCTACAGGAAATCATGATATTTATCCTGTTACATTTTTTAAAGCCCTTACCTTTTGTCTTAGAATCATCAGTAAAGTATCAGTTTAAAGGCAGAAGAGTGGTAAGGGCTAGATAAAGCGGATTAAGTGACTTGGCCAGGGTAACACAGGTAGAAAGTGTCTGAGGCTAGATTTGAACCCAGGATCTTCTGTCTTCAGGTACATCTCTCTATCTACAGAACCACTTAGCTGCCCCTTATATTATAATTTTGTGATAAGGAACACATGAAAACATTTTTTAAAGTATGCTGTGCTATATAATGGTAAGATGATAGAAAGAAAAAAATGTTTATTTGATTTTAGGTTTCCTTGTTCAATGTGAATTGTGTCATGGATGTTCCTCTGTTTTGTATATAGGATAGATCTTGGAGAGTAGTCTGAGGCACCAGGACCACAAAGCAGGTCTTAGGAGTCCTGAAGTCAGCTCTCTATCCACTAGGCCAGTGGTGTCAAACTCAAATAATTCATACCACTAATCCCTACAAAAGGATACCTGTTGTATGCATTCTGACTTGGTTATAACATGTAATATTACCTATATTTTATTGTATTTTTAATTATTTTGTTAAAGATTTCCCAATTACATTTTAATCTGGTTCAGATAGCACTCAGGATGTCGTGGGCAGCCCATAACCATGTGTTTGAGCCTCTCCCCTAGGCCATACCCTATAATTCTAAGTTATATCTGGTTTGGCAGTCTGCATTGACAAAGAAAGTTTCCACTCTGGGAGTTCCTTAGACCAATGAAATCACATGTGTAGGTAAAATAAAATAAAATGGATAAGAAAAACATAATGGATCATGAACAGTCTGCAATATATTATGAACATGGAATTTCAAAGAGGAAATGATTTAAGGGATATCTGTAATGGTGGGGCACCAGGGATGTTAACTATTATTATTAAATGTAACTAAATGGTTTGTGGGTTCACACTGGGTTGAAGGAGAGACAGGACCAACCAGGATAAGGAGACCAGGGTTTACAGCCAAGCTGTTAACTGTCACAGGAATGGCCCTCCTAGGCCAGGGTCTATGGAACCAGCAGGCAAAAGGTAAAAGTTTATAACAGTTTAATTGAGGGAAACAATAATAAAGGATGGGAATAAGGGATTCTGTACTTACAACCTAAGGGCAAACCACAGGGACAAGGGAAGGACTTGACTACACTATTCTATTGACCTAAGCCAGGCAGAGCCCAAAGGAAGCAGTACTGAAGTCACAGGGAGGCTCCTCCAAACCTGGTTCCAGCCAGGTTTGCTCAGCTCAGCTAAAGGGCCTGAGGATGGCTTTCAATTGGGATCTCACAGTAAATCCAAGGATGGTCACAGGATGCCAAGAGCCAACTCCACCAGGACAGGTGATCCAAGGTACCCAGGTAGGGAGAGAGAGTTTGCAATGCTGTCCACCAGATCACAAACCACTTCCCTACTTGGTGCTGCTCTGCAGGTCTGATGTCCACTGCTGAAAGCCTCCATCTCTCAGGATTCCAGGGAATCTGGATGCAGTTTTTCCCTAACTCTGAGATCTCCCAGGGTTAGCAACAGTTATGTCCCCGACCACTAATGGAGTCTCTCCCAGAGTCCAAGCCCCACTTCCTGCTCCTTCATTCCATCTTGGACTTCTCCAGCCCTTCCTGCTAGGTCCAACACTAATACTAAATTAATTGCTAAATAACCCTCACAACATATCAAAGAAAGTATGAACAAAAAAGGTGGGATGTTTGGCAAGAATTCAAGAAAACCATCATATTCCATTGGTATTCTTGAATGTCAAGTTGAATTGAGGAAGGCCACCAGGACAACAGATGTGTGATGAGGAGGTCCTCCACTTTGGGAGGACATAAACCAGAGTCTTATATGATGGATGAGAATGGGTGGATGATGTTTTAAATTGCTGGAGGAAATACTCAAATTGACAACATCATGGCTCCATTTCAGCATTGGAATTGAAGAAATATATATATACAATTCACTTCAAAAATGTGTTGTTATTTATTTAAAAAAATATTTCTCAATTGCATGCAAATATTTTAATATTCATTAAAAATTTTTTGAGCTCCACATGAAAACATTTTTCATTTATTTATTTATTTATTTGTTTGTTTGTTTGTTTGTTTGTTTATTTATTTTTTAGGCAATGGGGGTCAAGTGACTTGCCCAAGGTCTCACAGCTGGGAAGTGTCTGAGGCCAGATTTGAACCTAGGACCTCCCGTCTCTAGGCCTGGCTCTCAATCCACTGAGCTACCCAGCTGCCCCATGAAAACATTTTTTAAAGTATGCTGTGCTATATAATGGTAAGATGATAGAAAGAAAAAAAAATGTTTATTTGATTTTAGGTTTCCTTGTTCAATGTGAATTGTGTCATGGATGTTCCTCTGTTTTATATGTAGGATAGATCTTGGAGAGTAGTCTGAGGCACCAGACACTCTCTCCCTCCCACTCCTTCCCCACCCCTTGAGAAAACAAACGATGTGATATTAATTATATATATGAAGTCATGCACATATTAGCTATTTTACAAAAGAAAATACAGAAAATACTCAAGAAAAATTAAGTAAAATAATACTTCAATCTGTGCTCAGGATTCATCCATTTTCTCTTTGGAAGCTGAAAGCATTTGCCATGATGGGTGCTTTGGAACTCTTGGATCACTGTCTCGATCACTGTAGCTAAATCTGCCACAACTGATTATCCTTACAACATACGCACACACCTCTTACAAAGACGGCAGTTTGAGAGGTCAGGGCATTTTGTGATGTAGAGAGAGTAGTTGGGTCAGCACAACCGAAATCACTAACGTGCCGATTCAGTCAGTCAACCAGCATTTATTAAAATACTAAGTGCCAGGCATTGCCTAAGCTCCAGGGATGTAAAGAAAGAGAAACAAAATCCTTTCCCTCAAGAAGCTTACATTTTAACAGTGGAGACAGTATATAAATAATAATGGGCAGGTAAGATATATGTAGTATAAATGGGAGATAATATTTTTTTAACCTTTACCTTCCATCTTGGAATCAATTCTGTGTTTTGGTTCCAAGGCAGAAGAGCAGTAAGGGCTAGGCAATGGAGTTAAGAGACTTGCCCAGGGTTACAGAGCTAGGAAGTATCTGAGGCTAGATTTGAACCCAGGAACTCTCATTTCTAGGCCTGGCTCTCAATCTACTGAGCCACTTAACTGCCCCAATGGGAGGTAATTTTATTTTATTTTATTTATTTATTTTTTAAAACCCTTACCTTCCATCTTGGAGTCAATACTGTGTATTGGCTCCAAGGCAGAAGAGTGGTAAGGGTAGGCAATGGGGGTCAAGTGACTTGCCCAGGATCACACAGCTGGGAAGTGTCTGAGGTCAGATTTGAAGCTAGGACCTCCCGTCTCTAGACCTGGTTCTCAATTCACTGAGCTACCCAGCTGCCCCAGGGAGGTAATTTTAAAGGGAAAATGGGGGTATGGAAGGGGAAGAACAGAGAAAGGCCTCCTGAAGGAGGAGGGATTTGAGCTGTCTTAAATATCTCTCCTGAAGAGAAAATCAGTAGGTAAAAAACATTTGGCATCTTCTATTTCAGATGGCAGTAACTGGAGAGCTGAATAATAGTCTAGTTAGAATTTGAGATTGGAATGTGATCTAGTCTAATCTCTAATTCAGTGCAGGAATCTTTCCCACAGCATCCATGACAAGGTGATCATCCATCTTGATCATCTCCAATGATGGGAAGTGAATTACTTCAGAAATGAGACCATTCCATTGTTGGACATCTCTAACATTTAAAAACATCTTCCTTATATTGAATCAGTAGGCAGTTCTCAGGGACCACAGTGCCATTGGTTTTATTTCTACCCTCTGAAGAAGCAGAGATTGTGTCTAATTCTTCTTTTATTAAAAACTATTTGCACATTTGAACCTCTGTTTCCCCCTTCCCCTCTCTAACCGCTCTTCTCAAAAGATTCCTATTTCCTTGAATACATTCTTAATATAACATGGCTTCCAGACCTCCCACAATCCTGGTTACTCTCTGGACATATTTCAGCATTTCACTATCATTTCTTTTTTTAAAACCCTTATCTTCTGTTTTAGAATTAATACCAAGTATTGGTTCCAAGATAGAAGAATGGCAAGGGGTAGACAGTTGGGATTAAGTGGCTTGTCTAGGGTCACACAGCTTGGAAATATCTGAGGCTAAATTTGAACCCAGGACCTGAGCCACCTAGCTTCCCCTTTCCCTATCATTCTTAAAATGTGGTATCCAGAACTGAACATCATATTCTTGGTGTAGCTTGACCAATGTAGACCATCTCTGGTCGACCATTCTATGTAAAATATTCTCTTACATAGAAATTCTTTAACTTTATTTATAGATGCCATAAGTTTTTTTCCTAAAAGGATCATGGTTCTAGAGAAGTAAGGGACCTTAGAGGTCATCATCCATTCAACCTCCTCATTTTACAGATGGAAAGTAAGCTAAAAGGAGGCTACATGATTGGCTGAAGGTCACAAAGGCAAGGAGTGACAGAAGCAGGATCTCTGTCCAGAGTCAGTATTTTTAATACTCTTGCTCTTATGCTTAACCTCTTCTGTGTCATAGACCCCTTTGGCCAACTGGTAAAGCCTAGGGACTTCTCAGAATATTTTTCAAAGCATTAATCAATCAATAAACATTTATTATGGGTCTACTATGTTTCAGACACTGTGCAAAACACTGTGGATGCAAAAGGAGAAAAAAGACAATCCTTGCTCTCAAGGAAGTTACAAGCTAATAATCTAAAGCAAAACACATAATATTATGAAGGAAAGACAGTCTACTAAAATAGTTACCAAAACTTTTTTTTTTAAGTTTGAGGACTCGATTCATGTCAAAGAACTCTGCATTATACATTCTCAGATTGCTTCATTCTAAGAATTGCATCTGGAAAACTTAGTCAAGAATGACCATAACAACCACATCAGACTTATTTATATAACACTTTAAGGTTTGCAAAATATTTGCTAGGACATTTTAAAATTTAATTCTCACAACAATTCTGGGAAGATGGTGCTATTATTCCTATTTTACCAGTAGGGAGTTGGAAGAGTGGCTAGAGGGCTGAACTTGGAGTTGGGAATACCCATCTTCCTGAGTATAAATCTATTCTCAGACACTAGTTGTGCAACCCAGGGTAAGTCACTTAACTCTATTTACCTCAGTTTCCTCATCTGTAACATGAACTGGAGAAGGAAATGGCAAACCATTCCACTAGCTTTGTCAAGAAAAACCTATTTGGGTTAACAGAGTCAGACATGACTGAAAAACACTGAACAGGAACAAATACATCCCTATTTTACAGTTTTACAAATGAAATTCTCTGGAGGATGTATGTATTAAATTTAAGTTAATTGGCCACTCAGAACCTAAATAGTCAGTGGATTCCCTCCACAGTCTGAACAGATGCCAAAAGAATGTGAGCAGCTAGACAGGAGAGCTGGGCCAGAGAGAGCAACATACAGGTGAGCAGTTAGGTAGCTAAGCTGGGTGAAAAAGAGCAAAAACATGGCCAGAAGAGAGACGGGCAAAAGAGAATGACTTCCTCTGGCTCATGTCCTATAATCACCCAGTCCCTCCCTGAGAAGGTGGACTCAGAGAACTCAATCTCTCCCTCAATACTTCATCACAGGGAGAGGCAAGTCTCAGGAGGATGCCAACCTTTTCCTCCCTGCCACATGGATGGACCATCATATTTTCCAATGGGATAGCTAGAGCTAACTGACTTTTGACTTCTTTGCTTAAGAGAGTTCGTGTTTACAGATAAATAAGGAGCAGGTCTCCACTCTGGCTCAAACAAAAGCTAGACCAGTGAGATGCCCTTCACTCTGTTTTCCTTCACAAAGACAAAAGATCTAGACAAAAGAAGGAAGGACTCAATCCAGTTTCATGGTCTAGGGGAGAGATTATTTGTAGCTTTAAAATCAAACTGTTCTTGGGGACCAAAAGAAGAAACCATTTCACGATTCAATATAAATTTTCCACATAATGAAGAAACTGAGACTCGGAGAGATGATGTAATTTGTTTAGAGTTACACAACTACTCAGTATTAGAATTGGGATTTGAACCCCTGAACTTCCTGTTGCCAAGTCCTGCATTTTGTCCCTAGGAGAGTACCTCACAAAATGGCTTTTCTGAAGATTCAGGTATTAGGGATAGTATGAGCTGATTATTTCTATCTGGAAGCTTCAGTAACACCAGGAAGTATACAGCTTTCATCCTAAATTTTCACCAATAGTTAGAGTAGAGCTCACAAGGAACCACAGGGATCCCAGTTGCTACACTCTGATGTCCCAGTTAACATCAAATCATCTCTGATCTGTGACACTGAAAGCCAGCAAAGCTTTTCAATGTATTTAGTACATCCACCCAGCATGGCGTACCACTGCCTTTGAATCTGCATGCACGATTCAGGAGTTGTCAGCATCCGTGAAGGATTGTTGAAGCTAAAAAAAAAATAAAATAAAAAAAACTTGTCTAAACATTTTTTTTTGTCCTCAGCGGGGAGTAGAATGAGATTGCTGTATTTGCTGGTGAATTTCTTTTTTGCAAATATGCTCTAGAGAAATTATAAAGAATGAAATCTGACTTCCATGGTCTCAGAAAGCATTAGCAGGAGAGAGAGAGAGAGACAGAGAGAGAGAGAGGGCTTTCTCAGTGTGTTGTTCTAGTTTATCTTAAAAATGCAAGAGATAAAACAGAGCATTAAATAAGAAATAGCTATAGGAGAGGCCCTCAACTCTTAAAGAGACAAGATTAAAATAAAGACTTTTTAGAAAATGCCATGACTCATCAGTTAGATTTTTTTTTCAAATCAGGCACAGCTAGATTTTTCTGCAGAAAAGAAAAAAAAACACAGTTGTATTTTTAGCTGTCACCATCCAGTAGTGTCAGAAAAAAAATGTATGTTAAGTGCAGAGGAAGTAACAGTACAAGACCAAAAACGTGGAAAAAAAAGATCTCCAATTTTATTTCTTTAGTGTGTGTCTCATACATTTCTTCTTAAAATTATCAGTGGATTTGTTCCTTCCCATAATGCCCATTAGAGTTTCTCCTGGTTTCCAAATGGCGTATGAAAATTGACAAAATAATGCAGGGAAGATGAAGATGTTGTTTAACAGATCTCTACTGCTTAAGAAGACAATGTGCCCCCAAGAAACATCTTTTATTTATTGAAAGGTATCGGTAATAAGATGTTTCAGACAAAGTCAAGCCTAGGAGGTTTATAATTCTACCAGAAATGAAATTGGGAGAGAAGGGGTTGCAACTTCCAAGAAGTCAGAGTAATATCTGTGTTCTTATAAGTGACAAAACAGATAAGACAGAACGACAGGAGAAAAAAAATGGTCTCTTACCCAAATCTCCCCTTTTTCAAAGTTCCAAGAGATTGTTTTGATTCAAGTAGAATGTGAGAAAAAAGAATTTGTTCTTTAGTCATTTCAGTTGTATCCAACTCTCTGTGACCCTTTTGGGGGGGATTTTCTTGGCAAAGATACTGGAGTGGTTTACTGTTTTCCTTCTCCAGCTCATTTTACAATTGAGGAAACTGAGGCAATCAAGGTTAAGGGACTTGCCCAACCAACCAACACAAAATATTGATTCTAAGAGAGTAGGTAAAGGTTTACAAAAAATTACAGGGTTCCCCAAACTTGACTTTACTGGGGTGGGGGAGGAGTGAGAGATAAAAAGAACTGTCTTGTGAATTTTGTAACATAAAGTACATAGAAAACATTTAGAGAAAGAATAGTAGGGTAAGGAGGCTCACAAATAAGCCTTGAGTTCAAATCTTGCTACTGACATTTACTTGCTTTATGAATATACTCAAATTACTGAGCTTTGGGCAACTCTCTCAGACTTATTTACTACATTATAAATCTGCTAGAAAATTGTAGGTTTTAAAAATCCTCTTTTTCCCCCCCTCAGTACAGAGAAGATCCCAGGTAACATGGTAAGGGGAGATATCTTTTGGTAAATAGCCTTAATCAGACATGTGGATAGTCACACCTCTGATTAGAATATGGTCATTCATGTTCAATCAGAAAGCAGACCCAAAAGGTAGATAGTTCAAAAACTGTGCCAGGCTCCTTGCCATTTCCTTCTCAATTTCCTCTGGATAGACTATGGGCCAGAAGTTCCTAACCTTTTTGGTGTCCTGGGTCCTTTTGGCAATTTGGTGAAGTCCATGGGCTTCTCAGAATAATATATATTTTTTTACTTTTTCTTTTGATTTGAAAAAATTTATTAAATTAATTGATTTAGAATATTTTTCCATGGTTACATGAGTCATGTTCTTCCCCTCCCCTCCTTCCCCCCCGTAGCCAATGAGCAGTTCCACTGGGTTTTACATGTCACTGATCAAGACGTATTTCCGTATTATTACTATTTGCATTAGGGTGATCGTTTAGAGTCTACATCCCCAATCCTATCCCCATCGAACCATGTGATCAAGCAGTTGTTTTTCTTCTGTGTTTCTACTCCCACAGTTCTTTCTCTGGATGTGGATAGTTTTCTTTCTCATAAGTCCCTCAGAATTGTCCTGGATCATTGCATTGCTTCCAGTAGAAAAGTCCATTACATTCAGTTGTGCCACAGTGTATCCGTGTCAGAATAGTATTTTTAAATGGATAAATCAAAACATAAAGAATTACAGAGGAAACAAATTATATTAAATTATAGCCATCAAAACTTTTTGAATGAGTTCTCAGGTCAGGAATCCCTGCCTAGGTGGAATGAGACAATCTTCCATACTAAGTTGTTTGATAGTTTTACTGTATGGTTGAAACATTAGTGTCTTTTTTTACATCTCTACAGATGGGGAAATGGCGTGAAACTTGGGGACCAGATTTTCATTCCAAAGTAACTTAACTTGCATTAGGTCTTTTCATGAACACACCGTGAAATTATAATGTTCAAAAAACACAAAATTCTGCCTAATTTACTTTTCTGGTCAAATGAGAGCTATGTCAACAAAATCCTTTTGGTTTCAGCCATCATTACAAAACATCTCATTTTCCTGCCTTAATGAGTATACTATTCCAACTGAGAATCTTGGAGCTATCTCTAAAAACATGAATTCAAATTGTAGAAATAGAAGGTGCAAATGTTCGTGCCAAATCTATATTGATATCCATGAAAGACATAACTTGCAAATTCTTTTTCTTTAAATTTCTGGTAATAGCTAACCTTCGCATACTATTTTAAGGTTTGCAATACACTTTGCCCATATTCATATACTATATACATTTAATCACTAAGCCTATGAGGTAGATTTTAGTATTTTGTTGTTGTTTGGTCATTTCAGTGATGTTCAACTCTTCACGACCCCATTTGGAGTTTTCTTGGCAAAGATACTGGAGTGGTTTGCCATTTCCTTCTCCAACTCATTTATAGATTTGGCAACTGAGGCAAAGAGGGTTCAGGGATTAGTGCTTAGAGTCACACAGGTAGTAAGTGTCTAAGGCTGGGTTTGAACTCATGAAGATGAACCTTCCTGATTCCAAGCTCAGTGCTCTATATTACTTACCTTATCATTTTAAAGATGAAGAAACTGAGGCTGAGAGAAGTCAGATCACTTTTCCAGGTTCACTCATTTAAGGAAGCATTTGAAATCAGATCTTTTTCTGACTCAGGTCCAGCACTCTTTTCCTGTGTCCTCTAATTATCACTCTATACATGGGTATGTTTGTTTTATCATTTGTCTCTTCTCCTTGTTTCACCTGGGCCAGAAGTACCAGCTAAAATGTTAATCAGAATAGATAAGACTGTCTTAAAGGCTCAATTTGAGTTCAGAGTTTAGATGCTACAGGTAAAATCCTAGCATGGTCAGCCAGGTTGGGGTTGGGGTACCCCAGGGAACTAGATAGCAGGAAAAAGGTGAAGAGGTAGAGTCTTTCATCCAGCCATCTAGGATGGTATTTAGGAAGTCTCTGGGTGAGTGTTAGAGACTAGAGTTAAAAGGTTACATCAGCAGTGCTCTCTGAAGCCTTTGATTTTAGCAGCAAGGGGGGGCCTCAAGAAGTGTTTGTTCCAATAGTTGCCAGAGGGCTTTTAATCTAGAAAAGGTCATGCTTTTCTTCTTGGCCCTGTTCTACCTGGCTCTGAAATACCCTTGGGGTTCTTTTCCCAGGCTCCCTGAAGGCCCCCGGACTTCTTAGTAGTCCAAGCATCATCCTGAGACTGTAAAGTACTCTAAGAGAATCTGAAGAGTGAGCAATCATATTCATATTTATTGATTTTTGTTAAGTTCATAATAGGGATAGAGACTAGATCTGTGATTTCATTGGCATAAGGAACTTCCAGGTGAGGAAACTTTCTAATACTGCAGATCACATCAATAAATATGAATATGAATGCTACCTCTTCAAATTCCCTTAGAGCAGTGATGGGCAAACTATGGCCCGTGGGCCAGATGCAGTCCCCTGAAATGTTCTATCCAGCCACATGACATTATTCCTAATCTGATGAATACAATTAGTAGGATACAATACAATGAAACTTTGAAAGAGTTGCCTTAGAAACAGACTGACAGATTATCATTTCCTTTCCTTTGGCCCCCTCTTTAAAAAAGTTTGCCCATCACTGCCTTAGAGTATTTTGTCCAGTTCTCTCATTTGATTCTATCACGTTCTCCCTTTTGTTTTTGTTGTTGTTGTTATTCAGTTGGAGTCTGACTCTTCCTGACCCCTATAAGCTTGTAGAGAATAGGTATTATGTTCTTTTTTAAAATCTGTTTCTTCCATACATTACATAGTACTTTTAATATAGTAGCATTTTCTTCTTTCTTTCCTTCCTTCCATCCTTCTTTCCTTCCTTCCATCCTCCCTCCCTCTTTCCCTCTCCCTCTTTTCTTCCTTTCTTTCTTTTTCTTTCTTTCTCTCTCTTCCTCCCTCCCTCCCTCCCTTCCTTCCTTCTTTCCTTCCTTCCTTCCTTCCTTCCTTCATTCCTTCCTCCTTTACCTTCCATCTTAGAATCAATACAATGTATTGGTTCCAAGGCAGAAGAGTGGTAAGGAAGTGTCTGACTCCAAATTTGAACCCAAGATCTCCTGACTCCAGGCATGGCACTCTATCCACTGTTCTAATTAGCTGCTCAGTAATAGTGACGTTATAAATGTTGGTTGAATTTAATTGAATGGAAACATGTCAGTGATAGGCGTTTTCAGTGATGTCCCTCAACTGAATCCTACCATACTGGTAATCTCTAGCTTTGACTTTGCCCTAAGGTAAAGGTGGACAAGCCAAATGAATGAGATTGAGGCCAATACACATGTATTAAGTGGCTATCGTGGGCAAGGTACAGTATGAGATGCTGGCAGTAGGAAGATGAAAGAATTTCTCTCATCCTTGTTCTCAAGGTCTAGGACTAAGATGTTCAGGATCCTTAAAGGATTTCCACTCTTCTCAACCTTCTTTTTGGAAAATTACAGGAGAAGCAGCTGGGAGAGCAAATCTTTGACTGGCAACAGAAAGCAAAGAGATCAGCTTTTCTTTGTCTTTAAACCCTAAAACTCTGTGAGTTGCTCATCTGTACATCTTTAATGCCTAAATTATGCTGGCAAATGGTTGCATGAGCACATTTTTACATAGATATGGAAGGAAGCCCATTTTAGAGTGTTCCCTAAGGAGTTTTGTTTCTTTAGTCAAAGCACAATTGTTCTATTCTGCCCCAGTTGGTGGAAAAAACAATGTGGTGTGATAGGGACAACTGGCTCCAGAGTTGAAAAGTATCTTGATTTAAATCCAGCTTTGCTGATTGTATGAGCTTGACTGCATCATTTTCTCCCTTCTGCCTCAGTTTCCTCATCTTTAACAGGACCAGGTTGTCCCTGGCAACTCAGAGAAGAAACACAGATCTTCAGAGTTGGAGAGGATCTCGCAGACCATTCAACTCAAAAGTTTCCTGAACAAAAATCACTGGCAGCAAGATGGCACAATGGATAGAACTCCAGGCCTAGAATTGGGAAGACCTGAGTTTACATCTGGCCTTGGCCAAGTCACTTAACCCCGTTTTTCCAGCTCTTGTTTTTCTGCCTTACAGTTTTTACTAAGACAGAAAGTAAGGGTTAAAAAAAAAACACCAATACCCAATACATAGTCATTCAGCCTTTACTTGAAGGCTTCTAATGAGGTGGGGTTCACTACCTTCTGTAGTAAATAGCCCACTCCATTTTTGAGTGGGTCTAATTGCTAGGAAGTTTTCCAATATATGAACCTAAATCTTCCTCTCTACAATTTCTACCCATTACTTTTCCTTCATATTAGAGTCAAGCAGGAGTCTAATCCTTTTTACATGACAATTACTTAAAGAAAGCTATTGTATCCCTACTAAGCCTTCTTTTCTCTAAGATAAACGTCTCAGAATGTCTATAAGAGTCCTCATATGGCATGATATCAGAGACCTTCACCATTCTAGGTGTCCTGCTCTGCGCCTCTATGACTTATCAATATTCTAACTAAAATGAGTGCCAAAAACTGATCATGACATCCCAGGTATTATTTAAGCAAAGTAAAGTAGAGTGGGACCATCCCTATTCCTGGTCCTGGATAACATGTTTCTTTTAATGTGGTCTAAGATTATACAATTAAAACCCATAAACACACACATTTATTAAAGAATCATGCTTAATAGAAACACGTGCCAGGCATTGAGGACATAAAGACAAAAATTCAATAGTCCCTGCCTTCCAATAGCTTATATATTATGGAGGGAGATAGGATATTCATCTGTAAATATACAAAATTGAAATAGGGTGATTTTTTTTAGAGGAGGAGGAGGAGGAGGAAGAAGAGGGAAATAGCAAATGGCCAGATCATACAAGGCTTCATCTAAATGGTAATGCTTGAGCTGAGCTTTGAGGGAAACTAGGAATTCAAAACAGTAGAGTCAGCAGCTAGGTGGAGAAGTGGATAGGGCACAGAACCTGGAGTCAGGAAGACTCATATTCCTGAGTTTAAATCTGGACTCAGATGCTTACTAGCTATGTGAAACTAGATAAGTCACTTACCTCTATTTGTCTCAGTTTCTTCATTGCTCAGGAGCTGGAAAAGGAATTGGGAAATTACTCTAGTATTTTTGCCAAGGAAACCCTAAATGATGTCAGGAAGAGTTAGATATGACTGAAATGGCTGTACCATAGCAGAGGTCAGCCATGAGGGATTATCAGTGAAGAGGCAGATAAAAAGCTATCATATCACTTCTAAGCCATCTTTTCTCTAGCATAAATATCCCAGAATGTCTACAAGCAGTTCACGTACAACCATGTAGAAGGAATAGCAAGGACAAATTAACTTTAATATGTATTATAATATGTATATTATCCTAGAATAAATAATATGTAAGGCTGGAAAGGTAGGTTAGAGCCCAGTTGAGTTGTAAAGAACTTTAAATGACAAGAAGAGAAGTTTATATTTTTTCCTAGAGGCAATAGTCACTGAACTTTACTCATCAGAGGAATGACATGATTATATTTCCTAGGAAAAACCATTTTTGCAGTTAGGTTGGAGAGGGGAGACATTTGAGGCAGGGGGCCATGGCAGTAGTCTACAAAGGTGCCAACTTTGAACTAGAAAGGTATCTGTATGACTAAAAATAAAAGGACTGATGCTATGGACAAGACTTGGCAAGTGATTCCTATATGTGGAGTGAGGGAGAAGGAGGGAAGATTTTAAGATTACACTGACTGAAGCTTCCGGATTAAGATGGCAGCAGAGTAAAAGCAGCTGCTTGACCTCTCCTAACCCACACATATAGGACTCCTTAAGAAGACATAAAAACAAATCCAGACGAATGAAGGGCACAGCATTGAAGGTACATGGAATTGGGGCATTTCCATGCTATAAAGGGGTACCTTTGGAGAGGTCCTAATGAGAAACGAAAATGCCCTACATGTCAGATGGTCAATAGGTGTAGGAAGGGACCTAGATATTTCATAAATCAGGTAATCATTGGAACACCTAAGAGTTGATTGTATACTACAATCCACTAGAGAAAAAAAATCTTTGGCTTTCTATGGAAAAAATCCTTGGATATCCTTTGTTTTAAATAAACCCCAAGGGGGCAGTGATGTAGTACAGTGGATAAAGCACCAGGTCCAGAGATGGGAGGACCTTGGTTCAAATCTGGCCTCAGATACTTCTTAGGTCTGTGACCCTGGGCAAGTCACTGAATCTCAATTGCCTAGTCCTTGCTGCTCTTCTGTCTTTCAGCTGATACCAAGACAGAAAGTAAAGGCTAAATAAACAAATAAATAAATAAATAAACTCATAAGCTTCTTGGGTGTAAGTATTGTTTTACTTTTTGTGTTTGTATCACTGGTGACTGACTTGTTATAGCAGGGATATGCTGGTAATTGTTTAACAATGAGCTCTAAAAAAGTACCCTTGACATGCTTTTAAGTTTAATATGCACTATGAATATTTTCTTCTTTATTTTCTTAAATCTAGACAATTTATGAAACAA
Source organism: Gracilinanus agilis (assembly GCF_016433145.1). Classification (NCBI taxonomy): domain Eukaryota; kingdom Metazoa; phylum Chordata; class Mammalia; order Didelphimorphia; family Didelphidae; genus Gracilinanus; species Gracilinanus agilis. The sequence goes on from NC_058131.1 coordinate 580,600,911, forward strand.
TTAAGTCCCCAAACCAGTTGTTGATTTCCAAAGTGTACATGCTCAGAATGAAAATTGAATAACAGAATCTCTCACAATGGAGTATGAGCCAGCTCCAGCACACCATTGCTAGTACTTTCTTTTTTTAAAAAGGCCTTTTGTTCAGATGATTTTAAAGATTTTAGAATTTGAATAATTAATAAAGTGTGAGAATTCATTATAACCTGAGGTCTCAAGTTTAGGAAAATTTCAGCCTTGATAATATATTTTATGGTGTGGTAAGAGATGCCTACTATGTGCCAGATACTGTGCTAAGCACTTTATAAATATCTCATTTGTTCTTCCCAACAATCCTGTGAGTAGGTATTATTATTAGTATTTTACAGTTTTACAGGTGAGGAAACTGAGGCAAACAGAGATGAAGTGGCTTGACTCCAATCACACAGCAGGTAATTGTCTCAGGTCAGATTTGAACTCAAATCTTCCAACTTCAGGTTTAGAGATCTATCCATTTTGCCATCTAGCTGTCACCATTTTAGATGGTGATAACTATCAGTAGAGTGTGATATTGTAGTTTAACTCTTAAAAGATTTTATAAATACCCAAACAGAAGGAAGAGGAGATCTGTGAATATTGAGTCAGAAGATATTCAAGTGTGGGAGAAATCTCTCTTGAGATTTCACATTAAACTTCTCTAAGACTGACATCATCATCTTCTAAATTAAGTCCCTTTTAAACTTCCTTATCTGTCGACTATTATCATTCTTCTTGTTACCTGGCCATGAGATCTTGAAGTAATTTTAATGTTTTCTTTCATTCCTCTTTGGAGTCAGACATCAAGTCTTGTCCATTTTCCCTTCAAAATAGCTTTTATATCTTATTCTACCTTTTTATTCTCACTGTTACTTCATGTCTTTATATTGAAAAAGATTTTAAGCTGACTTCCCAACTCTATGGTCTTTATAATGCCTGACATACTTCTATTTAGGATTAATCATTTCATTACTTGCTCCCCAAATTTTCAGTGGCTCCCCATTTCCAAAAATATTGAGTGTAAACCCCAGCCTCTATTTCAAGGTCCTTCTTAATCTATCCCTCCAATTTTATCTCTCACTATTCCCCAACCCACAACTTCTCATCCCAGCTCTGGTTACTCTCTCACTCCTTATTGTAGTTCATGTTCATATTCTTCTCTACTTCTTCAAATTCTATTTGTCCTTCAAAGCTCAGGTCAATTTCTACTCTCCTCATGGAGAACTCATTGACAACTCCTGCCCTTATTGATTTTCCTCATCTACGGTACATATCAAAATAAATGCATTCAATTCCCCATAGTTCAATCAACTGTACCACAAAGTTCATTTTGGATCTTCTTGATACAGTGTAGGTTCTTCAGGCATCTTCATGGTGCCTTCTCCAAACAGGTTCGTTGTCTGGATTCTGGGGAGGTGGCAAATTTATTATCCTGAAATTGCTCTCAAAAGAATTTAAACTTTATATTATAGATTACAATACATACATTCCGATTATAAAACATACAATGCCAAGGCAACTAGGTGGTGCAGTAGTCAAAGCACTGGGTTTGGAATCAAGAAAACTCATCATGAATTCAAATCAAGCTCCAGATACTTACTAGTTATGTGACCCTCAGCAAGGTATTTGACTCTGTTGACCTCGGTTTCCTTATCTGTAAAATGAGCTAGAGATGAAAATGGCAAAGTACTCCAATATCTTTGCCAAGAAAATCTCAACTGAGGTCATGAAGAGTCAGACACAACTGAACAGTAATCCAATTTTATATTGTATTTTATTGACTTTAATGGATTCTTTTTTTTTAAGCCCTAACCTTCCACTTTGGAATTAATACTGTATATTGGTTCCAAGGCAAAAGAATAGTAAGGACTAGACAATGGGTGTTAAGTGACTTGCCCAGGGTCACACAGTTAGGAAGCGTCTGAGGCCAGATTTGAAACTTGGACTCTTGAAGGTTAATTTTGTACCCCAACTAGACAAGTCCTTGAGGTCAATGCTAGTTCTCACACTTTAAAAAGATTCCTCAACATCTAGAATAACATTGAGTACATAACAGGCATTCTAATTGTTATTGGATAAAATTGATCATAGGAGTTGAAGAAACTATAGATTAGTGATTCCCAAAGTGGACATCACCACCCCCTGGTGGGTGCTGCAGCAATCCAGGGTGTGGTGATGGCCACAGGTGCATTTGGGGGAGGTGAATAACTGTAAGGGGGCGGTGATAGTATGTGACAGGGGGTGCTAAGTAATATTTTTTCTGGAAAGGAGGCGGTAGGCCAAAAAAGTTTGGGAACCACTGCTATAGATTAATGTTCAAGTGGTTTTGAAATTGTTGTAAATCTCTCCCACTAATACAATACCCAAAATGCCTTTCCTTATCAGAAAGCATCAAAAATATCTACTTGCAGATCTTTGTGGGAAAGAGACTTACAACTTTCTAAGGGAGTAGATGAGATTTGATTTAGAGTTGTTTTGGTTGATAGTAGTGAAAGCATGGTATAGAGGGAAGAGTATCAGGCTGGGAAAATGAGTTCAAGTTTTTCCTCTGACCCTTACTAGCATGCTATCCTGATGATTGCTACTGATATGACCTTGGATAAATCAATTAATCTCCATAGGTCTCAGTGTCCTCATTTGTATTTTGACGGATTTTTGTGGTCTTTGAGGCTCCTTCCAACTCCATATTTATGATGTGCCTTCATCTCTCTGTGTCTTGGTTTCTTAAAAATGAGGAGATTAGACTAGACCAAAGATTCTTAACTTGTATGAACTTGTTTTTAAAATATATTTTAATCTCTGTATTTGAATATAATTTAAAAATCTTATGTATTTTATTTTATTCTGGGAAGAAGGCTATAGGCTTACTAGACTGCCAAAGGGGTAGGCTTATTATACAAAAAAAGGTTAAGAATTTCTAGACTAAATGACCTTAAAGGTTACTCCAAATCCTTAGATTTTGTGATTTCCCTTGGATTCTATCCATTTTGCAAAGTGAGGCCCACTCAAGGAGATCACTTGCTATGTGTCTGGTCTAGGATTCAGAGATGGGCATTCGGAACAGTTCTATTTCTTGATTCACAGGTATATTAGTTCATATCTTAGTTAGAGGTGGACATAGAGTTTCCTGAAGAAGAGTCTTTAGAGGATATTCAGTATCAACCTGCCTACCCCATGGTTGGCCAATTTGGATGGGCAGTGGGACTACCCTAGGGGAAGCTTGGGTCATGTGCTAAGGATCTGGCAACCTAGACCTCTTTTTTTGTTTTCAAGAGGTCAACTCAGAAAGCTTTTCCTGCCATACATCTTGTCTTGATTGGTCACTTCCATTATAAACTTAAAAACTAAGTCCTTCCAGTCTCCAGAAGTGATCAATTACAAAGCATAATGCATAAGATAAAGCATAATCTTGAGTCCATTCCTCTCCCACTTCCTTTGATTTCATATCAGGTAAATTTCCTGGCTTGTATCTGTATTTCAAGTAAAGCCTCAACACTAGGTTATCTGAAAGTGGGCAGTGGTGAGTGGGGGATAAGGAGAGAGAGAGCAATTGGCAAGTTCATGAATTAGGTATGAATTCCATTGTAAAGCCTAATTGTTTTATTTTTAAAAGTTTACTTCAATTAATAGCATTTATCACCATGGATAAAAGAAGATGAATATGAATTTCCATAAGTATGTTTTAATTTTGATCTTACTCAGCATGGGACAAATAATTTCTTGTGGTACCTCCTATAATAGGCTCCTGGGATATTTTTAAAAGTCAACAAATGATTACGATGTGCAAGAAAAGTACTGATTCATATCATAGGTCATAAATTTGCTAAATATTCTTCCCATCAATAGGCATTAGCTAGAATTTTATCCTTAGCATAAGAACTGTAATGATAAAAATGATAGCTAACATTTATATAGCATTTCAGAGTTTGAAAAGCATTTTATATACATGAGCTCATTTGTATCAAGTGAAAAGGAGAATTGAAGTAATTAGATAAGTGATTCATTTTTAAAAACAACTTTTACCAGTTTAATAAGCAGAACCAGGAGAACATTGTTTACAGTAACAGCAATATTTTACAATGATCAACTGTGAAAACATGGCTACTCTCATCAATGTAATGATCCGGGACAACCCTGAAGGACATATAGTGGGGAATACTATCTACCTCAAAAGAAAGAATTGCTGGAGTTGGAGGGATGCAGATAAAAGCATTCTATCTTTCATATCAGTGTATTTATGGTTTTATTTTGGGGTTTTGGTTTTGTATGGGTATGCTTTTATAATGACCCAAATTGTTTTGCATGATAATACATATATGGCCCAAATAATTGCTTGCCATCTCTGAGTAGGGGGAATAAATGGAGGGAGGAGACAGTTTGGATCTTATACTTTTGGAAAATGTATGTTGAAAACTATTATTACAGTAATTGAGAAAATAAAATATCTTTGAAATAAAACGAAAAAAACCCACTCATCTAAAATATAATACAAAGATGATTTTTTTTTCCATTGAGTTATCCATCACCCACTAAATACTCTGTGCTTCGAAGTGACATGGAGTGAACTAGGACTCTCCAAGGCTATAACATAAAAATTCAAGTTTTAGAAGGTCCTACTAAGCTATAAAAGTTTTCAGTGTAGGCTTGCTGACGTACTATATTTCTGTCATTGAGTACCAGCTTAGCTATGTTTAGAGAGGCTTATCACCAGATTGGCTACAGGATGATGACATTTTGGGTCCCAGCAGCTCTCAGAGATTGTCTCCTAAGACCATATATTGGCTGTAGTGTGCGTCAGTACACCAAAATTGCATATTTTTCAAAAATGGAGTTCTCCAGGTAATTGCCTTAATTCCCCTTTCCCTTTAGAAAGAATAGACTTTTCTTTTCAATGGAATGTCTCTGGAGTCTGAGGTGAGAGGAAATCCAGGGTCCAAGCACTGTTACAGAGATGACTTGGCCTTGGCCAGCTGGGAAGGCCATCGGGCAGGTGTGTGAGGAGTAGGAGCAGAACACACTTGTTTCCATCTTAGAATGGGTAATATGCCTCTCTACATTCCCTTTCCCACTGCTCTCTATTCCTCCGCCCTCCGTGGTATTTATAACTGATCCATTCTGAGAGTGGCAATGACACTGCAGTCTTCCTTTCAGCTGAATATGGAATTCTTGGCTTGGTATCAAGCAGTTGGAGCCAGGAACCATACAAAGCTTCAGCACACTCATTTCCTGCCTATTCTCCTCTTTTTAAAAATTTTAACTCTGACCCCACCCCCACCACCCTTCTAGCTTCAAATGGTTTCTTAACCTTTCTTGCTGGATGAAACATAGAACTACTTGTGCTTCTTAAAGATCCTACAGCACTTCATACAAGACATGGATGTTAGTACCACTGGGTTGGCCTTGTTCCAATTTGATTATTGGTCACACTGTCAGCATCTAGTCAGTCTAGTCTAAATTTCCAATGTAGGTAGGGATCGGGGAACATCAATGGTCAGTCCTTGGTGCTCTGTGTGGGTTGAATGTGGTATAGGGCCACCCTCCATATCTGAAATAGAAAGTGCTGCCTCAGGAGGATGTACATCAAAATATAATATAAATTTGGGGGAAGAGAAAGAAGTGTTTTTGTGATTTTGGTAGCTGTGAATCAGGCACTTTTGCTGTCAGTGAGAGTTTCTGGATTGCTGCTGTGTGCTCAGAATTGTGTTGGCCATTGCGGGGGATGGAGAGTAGTAGAAGAAATACAGAAGATCATAATGATAATTATAAGAATTGACATTTGACAAATGCTTCAGGGATTATAAAATGCTTTATTTATGTTATTTTACTGGATCTGAACTCCAACCCTATAAGATATGTAATACAGGAATTAGCATACGATTTTTAGAAGATGAGACTCTGAGACAATAAGAGACCAGCTCAAGATTATACAGCTGGAAAGAGTCAGAGGCACAATCTTAGCCCAGTTCATCTAAACTGAATATGCAGTTCTTTTTCAACTTCATAAGAGGCAGCATGGAGACAGGAAGACCTATGTTCCAGTCCTCCTTCCTACATTAAGGCAACATAGATAGTGAGATGGCAAAGTAGATAACTTAATGAGATGTCAAGAATAGTCTCATCTGGTACACTTTCTCATTTGATCCTCGCAAAAACCACAAGCAATTCTTACAGGTACCATTTTATAGATGAAGAAACCGAGCCTGACAAGTTATTTCCCCCGGGTTCCCTAGTAAACGAATGTTGGAGTGAGACTGAAGCACAGGTCTTCTCAGCCATGCTTTTATAGCTTTCTTTATGAGAAATAATGTGGAGTTAGGAAAGCCTGTATTCCAATCATATTCCATCAAGCCATTCAAAATGACCATCTTTCTATTTGCCTTACCTTTGGGTTTTTTTGATATCCAAAATACATGTAGACACAATTTTAATAATCATATTCAGGCATTTTGCAATCCAGGTAATATCATAAAGGTTATACATGGGCTATCATACAATACATATTTACATGTTTGTCATGTTGTGAAAGAAGACATATATTGCTTATTTTAGAGAAAAATTCATGAAGGAAATAAAAGTGAACAAGGGTATGCTTCAATCTACAATAAGACTCTATCAGTTCCCTTCTTTGCAGTGGATAGCCTTTTTTCATCAGGATTTCCTTGGAGTTGTCCTGGATCCTTGCGTTGTTGATAATACTTAAACCACTCACAGTTGATCATTGTACTTTATTGCTGTTACTATGTACAATGTTCTCCTGTTTCTGCTCACTTCACTTTGCATCATTTCATAAAAGTCATTCCAAGTTTGGTATTTAAATCAATACTACCATACTTCTATTGTTTCTGGAAAGATCATGTCAATTAACTGTCCTATAGATCAGTTCATCCTTCTTGAGACTCCTTGATCACTACCATATAGATATCATCAATATCTTTTAAAGTATTAGCTCCTTGAGGTCAGGGACTGTCTCACTTTTGCATTTGTATCTCTAGCACTAAGCCAAGTACTTGGTACATAGTGTTTATAAATGGTTTTTTTCATTCATTCATTTATTTAATTCATTTGTAAAGCACTTAAATTCTATAGCACCATACAAATGTCAATTATCATTAACTATTTTAACATTATTATTATACAATGATACTCTCTGCCTTTGAAGAGTTCTCCAACTCCTCTCTATATATTTATATTTTATCCATCTTTCAAAGTCCATCCATAATGCTCATCTCCATCATGAAGCCTTCCTTTGCTACTGAAGCTCCATACTGAAACAATTATGGCACTTAGTGGTCTGCATCACTGATACAGTCTCCCTGAGAAGATTGCAAACATCTTGTTGGTAGAGGGTCACATTTCTTTCTCTTATAATCCTCACAGTAGCCAGGAGAGTTTTGGGCATTCAAAAGAGACTTCAAGAATGCAAAGAATGGTTATGAAGCAATGAGACTGATCCTACAAATTAATGCCTATAAGTTGAATAGTTGGAGACTATAAATTACAACCAACCTCATTCCACTTTCACTAGCAAGTGAAAAAAAATGCTAGAAAGAATAACCCCTGCTCAATAAATCTACGGAGAGCAAATGTCTTAGATGTTCTTAAAATCCTAAATTTGTAAAATGGCTTCTTGTAAAAAACTCAAACATATTTATTTCTATTCATGAAATTTCTTGTCTTCAAACCCCATCACACATGATGCAAGCCATAGAGTGAGAGGAAACCTATTCTTACCCTCCCCCAAGATTCTCCATTAAAATCAGACTCATGGCCAGCATCCATAGAGATTCTACCTCCTTCCATTATTGTCCTGAATAGCTACTGGCTTCAACACTTCAGTCACATGGCACTAAGAAACATCTATGTGACTAATAGAATGCCTAGTAACATTCACAGCAGGCCACTCTAATGGCACTCTGCCATTAGGGAATGGAATGAAATGGATACACATTATCTGCTTTTGTAAGTAATACATATATGGGTTTATGAGATTTACTCTAACTCAGAGATCAAAGAACCAGGCTCCTTTTTAATGCTCTGAATATTGTTGGGAAAGAGGGGATTGGGCATGAATCACAGAATCTCAAGGTTGGAAGGGATTTCAGAAGCTATCAAATTCAACCCATAGCTGAAAAAGAATTCCCTCTATGACAAATGGTCATCTAGTTTTGTTTTGTTTTGTTTTTAGGATCTCTAATGAGGGGGAACTCCCTGCCTCCCAAGGCTACTACTATTCCACTTTGGGATTATTCTAATTATTAGTAAGAGTTGTTTTTTCTTACTTTAAGCCTACATCTATGACTATGCTCTATGACAAGCAGAACAAGTACAATTATTTCTTTCAAATGAAAAATCATCAAAATAACTGAACACAGCTATCATGTCCCTTTCATGTGGCATTTCTTCTACTACCTAAATGTCCCCTGTTCTTTCAATTAATCTTCATATGTCATGGTCTCTCTAGTCCTCTCCCCATGTTGACCAACTCTACCTGGATGTACTCCATATTCTTCCTAAAATGTGGAACACATACCAGAAGATAGTCCTAAGATGTGATCAGGCCAGTTTGAATTAAATGGAACTATCACTTTCCTAATCCTGAACATTGTGTATCTTTGTCAATACAATCTAAAAATGCACTAGCATTTTTAAAATGGAAAAACCCTCCCCCATTTAATGATCATGAATCTCCTTATGGTTACGATACCAATTCAAATCCATGTAGTATTTTGTAGTTTTTAAAAAAGGACTTTCTTCACAATAACCTTTTGAGGTGAGTATTGCAAACATCTCCATTTTAAAGATGGTTAAGAGACTTGTCAGAGATCTTACAACCAATAAATGTTTGTATAATCATGTTTAGAGGCCATGTTATACTTTTGACTCATATTGAAATTTCAGACCATTAGAGCTGCTATATTTTTCAGATAACCATTATCTAGTCATATGTTCTCCAACTTCTTGAATTTTACTTTTTTAAAAACTAAGTATAAGACTTTACATTTACCCCTACTAAGTTTTATTTTACTAAAAATTCAGCTCAATGTTAATATCTTGAACTGTCCCTTCTGGCTTTTGTCATCACAAATTTGGAAACAATAATATTTATGCTTCTATCCAGTTGTTGATTTAGGGAAAAAAAAAGAACAAACAGTATAGGACCAAGCATAGATCTTTGGAACTCTCCACTCAAGGTCTCCTTCCACCTTGGCTTTGAAATACTCATGCCCACTCAGGCAGTTCCAAATCTCCCACATTTCTCTACCATATCTCTAGGAATGAAGACTATCAAATATTTGCTAAGATTTAGATAAATGATTTTCCTGGATCTATCACTCTAGTAACTGCATAAAAAAAAAGAATTTGATTATATTCAATAGACATTTATTAAGTACCAGGCATTGTGATAATTACTGAGATACAACCAACTGTAAAAATGAACACATTTCCTGCCTTCGATGAATAAAAAAGTATGTACATATTATATACTAAGTATTTTTTGGAGGAATACGTGCTAGCAGTTGTTGGAATTAGAAACAAGAATTTTTATTTTTCCTTTCTAGGTAAAATATTATCCTAATTGATAGAGAAAAGCAAAATAAATGTTCATAAATAATAAATTTATATAATACATATATTAACTACATAATATGATATCGGTAAGACACAATTTTCTGAGGCCAGAGAAATTGTGTCTTGCCCATGTCTTATTATGCAGCTAATAAAAAGCAGAGCTGGGCTTTGAAATCAGAAACACCAAATCTAGCATTCTTTTCACCATTCATATATCTATCATGTATCTATTCATGTGTCTATTCAGAACAATATGCCTACCCTTTTTTGAACTTCATCTTTTCTCTAATATAGTTTATTTTATTTTATTTTTTTAGGCAATGGGGGTCAAGTGACTTACCCAGGGCCTCACAGCATAATATAGTTTAAATTTCACTTCTTCCTCCTTCCTCATCCTTAGCTTTCTTCAGCAGCCTCAACTCATTAAGCGAAGGAGAATAAGTAACCAATAAAACTTAGAATTTGTGATGAAGATGAAGACTGTGTTTAACATGTATCCTATGTTCTAGAAGAGCAGATTTCTAAAGGATTGAAGCAGTGGTTCATAACTTTTTGTATGTTATGGAAACATCTGTCAGCCTTATGACCTCTCAGAATGATATTTTAAAATACATAAAAACTATGTATAGTGTCACAAAGGAAACCAATTATGCTGAAATAGTTATCAAAATATGCATTAAAAAACAAATTTACTGACTTCCTGAAAGCCATGCACATACCAATGGTTTAGGTTGGAGTCTATGGACTTTGTCTAAGGGAGATGCATAGCTCTCAAGAATAAAATCCTGAAGTTACAAAGAGAAACAATTTTTATAAGGTAGAAAAGTGAATTGTCTAAAAAAAAGATGGATGTTGATACATAGAGATCAACTTGGATTTTAAAAAGACTTGCAAAAAATGGAAGCAAGGGTAGATCATGGAAGATGGACATAAATGTGGGGCATATCCTTTGGGAATAACATCAGATGCATTGGTCACTTATTCACAAAGTTCCCATCATTTCCATTGCAACAATATAATCCTCCTCATTAGAAAGAATATAATTTAGGATTGAAGCTCCCATTGGTTTCTTCACTTTTTGAAGTATGAAATTATAATTAAAATGCTAATAAATTATTAGCTGCTTTGCTTTTGTTAGTGAGAAAGTTCAAGCAGATGTCCAGCTAATTGAAAGCCACCATCACTTCTAAATCATGTCTCTATTCCAGGACTGTCATTTGGTTCTTGAACACCTATTTCTTCATTCTGTCTAGGTATCATATAATATAATTTACTGAAAGTATATTCTATTTCTGTCTCTACTTATCTTCACCCAGATGCTTTCTCCTTAGATTTCCTCACATAATTATATCTTTTTAATATCTAATACCTATTACTCATTCCCTTTACCAATCCTATTTATTTTCAGTAACGTATATCTTTCTAGTGTCAAATTCTAGCACATGTGTCATTCCACTAAGTCTCAGTCATATTTGTAGTCCAGTGGGAAAAGTGCTGGGTTTGAATTAGGAGGATCTGGATTCAAAATCCAGCTTTCCCACTTATTAGCTGTGTGATCTTGGACAAGTCACATAGATTAGACCTTAGTTTCCTCATCTGGAGAGTAGAAGGGTTTAACTAGATGACCTGAGTTCCCTTCTATCTCTAGATTTATGACCCTATTAAGTCAGATTTGCCTCCTTCTATTAGGACGTCTTGTTTATCTTGCTTATTTACCATACATTTTTCTTTTGGGTCTAGACATCTGAAGCCATGACTTCTTTGATTATCCTTATTTTAAATGAAGAGAGTAGAATATAGATAGATTAAGCAAATTGCTCCAGGTCACATAGTAAGTAACTCACTGGCAGAGATCTTGGGAAAGAGTTAAGTTACCAGAATTGTAGGCAAGAACACTTGCCTTTTTGAAGCATGCTAATATGATGCTAGAAGTTACTAAAATCTTAGAGTGAAGTCAAGGCTATAATAGTTTTCCTAACCCCTGGGGGGAGACTTTATTATACAATAATCAACTCTCCCACAAGTTAAAACCCTAAAAGTCCCAAAATTTCTCTGTTTCTCCTTTCCTTTAGGCCAATTGAAATCACTGGTGCAGTCACTGGTTATCTTAATGTGTGTTGTCCCTACCTTTGCCTGACCAAGCAACAACTTTAGTTTGAATCAGTCATACAATTGTGACCTATTACTAGTATATTGGCCTGTGACAGTCTGACTCTCTTCTAGGCACACTTGTCCAAATTCTGATTGGTCCATTAAGGCTCAGAGCATTGCCATAAATTTCCTCTTCACAGTAAGAGTCATGAATGCTGGAGCCTAGCCAGCTTCATATGTTCTATTGTTCATTTCCATTTATATGGTTCTGTGATTATCAATTCCTCTTTTGGGGGATTGGTGGGTAACTGTGCCCTAAGAATAAATGGTATTGGGAGGAAAACAAGTACTAAGAAGGAGAGATTTTGAAATGTTTTTGACCAAGAGATCAGGAAGTAGAAAAGAGAATGGACCCCTTTTTTCCCCCTCTAGCCCCTCTAGCCCTCTCTATACTCACAGAATCATTGGCCATGATTAATGTAACAAATTTCATGGTTCTTTGGCAGCCATCACAATCAGAACTGAATATACAGAGAGAGAGAGAGAGAGAGAAAGAGAGAGAGAGAGAGAGAGAGAGAGAGAGAGAGAGAGAGAGTGTGTGTCCAAGTCTCCATAAACATATCTCAGCAGGTCCTCTGTATTTTTCAAATGGGCTATATTCCTAGCAAGGAATAATGATCTGTATGTGGTGGGCTCCCAAGGAGCAGTGGTGGCTTCAAAGGAACACACTAAACCCAGTCGGAGCTTAGTATTGGCTTAACCCAGACTGTCCACTGGTTTTGTATCTGGTTGGCATGGGAGGTATTATTCATAAAAGAATGAGAAATGGGCTGGGTTCTAAGCAGGATCAATGGGGTCTGCCATTGACTTGCTGTGGAATCTCACTCTTAACCATATCATGCCCCATCTCTAAACTGGGGATGATAACAACTGCTCTACTTCACTGAGCTGTTCTGAGAATTAAATGAGATAATGGATGTGAAGGTGTTCTGAAAAGTACAAAACTACCTGATTAGACAGTCTATGCCATATGGGCTTGGCTGTTGCCATGGAGAATAAATTGGGTGGTGGCAGCAGGAGCTCTGTAGCTGGAAGGATTTCAGAAGAAAGTGGAAGACAAGACTGGCTGTAAAAGCAACTGTACCAACTGAGCAAAATGCATGGTTTAGAGCAGTGATGGACAAACTACAACCCGCTGGCCAAATGCAGCCCCCTGAAATGTTCTATCTGGCTGGTGACATTATTCCTAATCTGATGAATAATGAATACAATGAGTAGGATACAATACAATGAAACTTCGAAAGAGTTGCCTTAGAAACAGACTGACAGATGAGCCTTTCCTTTCCTTTGGCCCCCTCTTTAAAAAAGTTTGCCCATCACCGGTTTAGAGGAAAGGACCCTAAGTTTGGAGTTAGAAGATCTGTTTTCACATCCCATTATCTGTAGAAGCTTGGACAAGTCAATTAAGCTCTGGTTCAGTTTCTTCATCTGTAAAAGTGAGGACTGGACTCAATAGCCTTTAAGGTCTCTCCCTGCTATCAAACTATGATTCTATGAGTGTATCACATTAAGAAAAAATTTTGTCCTTCTCAATGCCCTGTCAAATTCTAGCTATCATAGTTTGAACCCTGCTCCTCTTCTTTTGCTATACCCTTTTAGAAAACTGCAGGTAATTCCTGGTTTTGAATTGGTTTTCACTTAAAAAAACTAACTCCTACTTTTGGCCTTCTCCTTTCCCTGCCTGCTTCTTAATCTTGGCTGATTCAAATTATTTCTGATTCTGACTCAGGTCCATACATGAACTTCTCAGCAACAAACATTATTATCTTCATTTCTCTCTCTCCCAAAGTCTTTCTAAACCAGGGATGGTTCCATCAATATTATAAAGTAGTCAATGACAAGCCCATGACAGAGCAAGGGAACAATATTGTTTCACTTCTAGCAATAAAAATAATAACAACAATAATAGGTAGTATTTATATGACCTAAAGGCTTGCAAAGTATTTTATATGTGTTACCTCCCTTGATCCTACCAAAAATCCTGCAAGGTAGATAGTGTTATCAATATTCCCATTTTTAGATGAGGAAACTGAGGCTGAGATACTAAGTGATTTGCACAAAATTACACAACTAGTGAGAGTCTGAGGCGCAATTTGAACTCAGGAAATCTCACACCAGTTATATAGGAAGTACTTAGTAGTCATGCTGTGTGCCCTACCACAGTAGCTGTTAAAACTTGAGGCCAACAATCAAGAAATGAACCATCAAAAACTGAACCAACATGGTAATTCAATGAAAGATGGTTATCCTGCCCAAGAAGGATGCTTAGTTGTGAACCTAGATAAACAGCATCATGGTAGTTATGGAGATCAGAGAACACTGCTGAGAAAATTTCTGACTGGATCTAGGATATTCCTGGCTTCATTTTCCTGCTGAAATTTAATTTCAGTCCTTAGAAGTTTACATTGAGTGTCTCCATGTAGCTTCCCTGAGCTCTTAGCTGATAGTGCAAATCACCAGATGTATCCTACCCAAAAGGAGAAGCTCCTCTGACAATATAGACTCTGAAGTCATCTTTCAGGAATGTTGCAAGGCTTTTGATAGCCTGATTTGAATTCAACTAGCCAACAAAAGGATTTGATGGCTCTAGCAGAAGAGGGAACTCCATTAGGGACTACCTCAGTAATTTTTATATAATGACCTAGACCCACTAACTAATGGAAAACTTGGCAAGTCTAGTCCATGATAAACTCATGAGAATTGAGCTAGATGGAATTTTACCAGGTATAATTAGGATTACCAGATCCACCCTTTCCTTAGTCAGTTTTTTCTGCCTGAAAGCTGTTCCCAAGATTTGACTGGCTCAGGGGGCCAAGGCTTAAGCTGAGCAGCTTCTAGGTGACCTCAGGCCATATTTACATGACTTCCTGTTCACCTAAGGTATACAAAAGGCCAACTCATGTGGATTTGGGGTCATTTCAGGTTTTTGAGATTCTCTAAGACCAGGTAAGTCAACCCTGCCTTGCTAACCATATAGGTTTCTGTGTGGATACAAGGGGGCTGAGGCTATTCTATCTAAGTACTATGGCTTAGTAAACCTCTTTTAATTTGCTACTGAAAGACCTATAAGTGACTCATGATATTCCAATATTGGACTAACACTACCAGGGGTACCATCATGTGTCAGGTCCAGTTCACTACATCAGACCTCAAATAATGCATTTCACTAGAAACATACTTCAACTCTCAGCTAGGGCAATAGATCTTTAAGAGCCACAGCTCTCTTGCCTCCTTGACCTTCTCTTACTCAGATTAATCATAACCTCTACAACTCAATCCAGAAAATCTAATGGAATTTGAAGGAGGGAAAGCTTTGGCTCAAGCTGACACTGACAGATTGAATTCAGTTTATAGCTGAAAGGAGTATGTTTGGGTTGTTGGCTTTCCTGTGGAATCATACCAAGATTCAAGGAAGCAAGGGAAACATCAAGGATATGGTGTAGTTGGGTTTCTGCCAGAACCGACCTCTCTCTGCACTTCCCATCAATTCAGAACATCGTAATGACTTTTCTTGTCCCTTGACCTGGAACTATTTGGAACAGTCACTACATACCTAAGTTAAGACTTTTGGTAACTAGGGACCTTGGCCAATTTTTTTTTTTTGGATGTAGAAGTGATCCACCAGGATTGCAGATTTAGAGTTTAAAAACATCTCAGGAGCCATCTAGTCCAACCTCCTCATTTTACAGATTAGAAAACTGAGACTGATGGGGGGATGATGACTTGCCTCAGTTCACATAAATAGTAAGTATCAGAAGCAGGATATGAATAAAGGTCATTTGATTCTAAATCAGCATTCTTTACACGGTATCACACTGTCCCATTATGATCCAAGTGAAGTAAGGAAGTAGATGACTGGCTCTTACTCTCAAGACTCTAGAAATACAACCTTTGAGAGGTCAGGGGCAGGGACCATGGAGGAATATTTCATCCTAGATGCTACTTGGTCCCATATATATTGACTTGTCCTGGAGATTAAAGAGCTAGTTCAACCTAACCCAAGTATTTCTTGGGATGCACTCAGTATATCGCCAACTAAATTGCAAGGAAGGTAAATGAGAAGCTTCATCCCAGACTAACTCTTCAAAACCAGACACCACCCTGTCATTCTAATATAGTCCTTCCTCAAAATGGGGATTCTGGGAGAAACTCACTAATGTGGGAAAGGGGACACAATGAAACAACAACAACAATATCAACAAAAATAGGGGATAGTTTCTAATCTCTTGTTACAATAAATGGCAGATGAAAAACAAATGGGATGCCTTGAATTAGAGAAAACCCTTAGTAGATGAGTTCAGGCATTGGGTTAAAAGGCATTCCTATGGTAGGTATCTTATTAGCATGTTATGTTATTCCACTGCCTCCCTCTATCCCTACCACCCCACCCCACCCTCCATTTTGGTCCATTTTAACACTATATATATATATATTCTAGTCATGAGTCCCCATCCCACAAAGTTGAACCTGTAACATTAAATTTGACTACCTGAATTAGGACTTTTACTTCATTTGTTTGTTATTAATACTTTATTTCTGTACAGTTATGACACTAACAGTATTATTGTTGAATTACTTCTTGGCTATTGTTTCCTCTTGCTGGTCTTCTTTACTGATATCCTTCTTCCTGATTGTCAAGGAGGCTAGAGAAGGGATTATGATTTAGATACAGGTTGGATTAGATGAACTTTTCCATTCCTTCAAACCCTTAGTCTCTATGATTTTCTCAAGTAAAACCATGTTGAGCTAGACAGAAATAAAAAGCCATTTAGATGATTCATTTTGTGAAAGCTTAGAGAATTTCCCAGCTATAGCATTCATTGCTCCTTATTGCAGTGATCAAGTCCATGTAACCCTGGACATCACTCTTCCACCCATCATTTTCATTTTATCTTAGCTCTATACTTATCATTCCATTCCAAATCTGAACTTCATGTGCCAGATACTTCCTCATACAACTGGTTGCCACAACCAAGTGGTTTTCTCATTTAAAAATTTTTTTATTTTTTGTTGAATATTTTCCCATAGTTACACATTTCATGTTCTTCCCTCTCCCCCAACCCCCTGTAGCCGAAGCACAATTCCACTGGGTTTTACATCTATCATTGATTAAGACCTAATTCCATATTATTGATAGTTGGACTAGAGTTATCACTTAGTGTCTACATCCCCAATAATATCCCCATCAGCCCATGTGATGAAGCAGTTGTTTTTCCTCTCTGTTTCTACTCCCACAGTTCTTTCTCTGAATGTGGCTAGTTTTCTTTCTCATAAGTCCCTCAGCCTTGCTCTGGATCCTTGCAATGCTGCTAGTAGAGAAGTCCCTTATATTCGATTGTACCAGTGTATCAGTATTAAACGTTCTCCTGGATCTGCTCCTTTCACTCTGCATCATGGTTCTCTCATTGAACCCAGATTCCTCAACTTTTCAGACACACAAGAGTGTGTATAGCTCTGAACAAGCCAAACTTGAGAACCATGTTCAGGAAATAGCACTCAAGAATGGAAACACAAAATGAAAAAGACCAGCAGTAACCCAAGGTGCAAGCCCACCTAATTGAGTCCATTTTCTATCTGGACAATGGGGCAGTAGGTCTTGGGGAAGAACATTATACATGCTCCCCATCCCCTCACCTGCATGGCAGCATCGAATCAAAGAACATGCTACTTACAACAAGAGAGAGTTGCAACCAAGAAAGGGACTGCTAGCTCTCTTATTTTAACTGACCCATGACTCTATTCCTGGCAACCAAACCACTTAGGATTTGTCATTTCATCCCCCAAACACCAAATGTTTTCAGTGCTGGACCACTACATGGCAAGTGTCCAGGAAGTTTGTCATGCCTAAATAAAAGGGTATGTAGAAGGAATTTATTGATCACCTTAGATTTTTTTTTAAAGTGTATAAAAGATAAAGGGCAGCTAGGTGGTGCAATGGATAGGGTGCTTCAGACTCATCTTCCTGAGTTCAAATCTGGCCTTAGACGCTGACTAGCTGTATGACCCGGGGCAAGTCACTTAGCTCTGTTTTGCTTTAGTTTCCTCATTTGTCATATGGGCTAGAGAAGGAAATGGTAAACCACTCCAATATCTTTGCCAAGAAAACCCCAAATTGGGTCACAAAGAGTCAGACACAGTTCAAACAACTGAATAACAATGAAAGATAAAAATAAGGCAGTATAGAATGGAAGATAATAAAATGAGTGACTCTTTCATAAAAAGTGAATGCTTAACACTCAGAATGAGATGAGATTGGTAATCAGTGTAGAAGAATACTAAAAGGACTTCAACAATTTTCCTCTGAAGATGGCACATTAGCTATGTTGGGAAAATGGTAAGCTCAAATATGCAACAGGACATTGTCTTAGAAAGGAAGGGGTGATAGTAATAAATAACACCAAGAAGGAAGAATTGTTCAACTCTTATTTTGCTTCTGTTTTCTGTTGCAAGGAGAATGTTCAATGGACTAGAATAAACATATTTAGTAGCAATTGAAACTAAAGATAATTGAGGGTAAAAATAAGAGAGCACCCATCTTCTCTCAATAACTTTAGACCACTCTGCCACCATACAGGAGTTGACTACATATATGAGAACTGATAGAACTTAGAGAGTTGTGATTGCTGTCAGTGACCTCCAAAAAATCCCAGAGGTACTACAAGGCTAGAGAAGGGCAAATATTATTTTGATTTTCAGCAAAAGGAAGAGTAGAGAGCCTACGAACTATAGATCAGTGAGTGAATGTAATTGGCAATATTTTCAAATGAGTTATTAAAAGATTCTCCATTCCTAAAAGTCTTCATGTAGGGGCTAAATGATCATTTACTGGGGCTGTTTTGAAAAAGGTTCCATTTCATGTACAAATTAGACATCTGAAGCCCACTATCACCAATCTACAACCAGATGTTTCAAATTGTTTATTCCATTAGGTATCTCAAACACAATATATCAAAAACAAAAAAATATCTTCCTTTCATATCTTCTGAATTTCCCCATTATTACATTATCTCTCCAGTTACCCAGGCTTGAAAACTTGGTATCATTCTTGATTCCTCACTGCATTTAGCCAAGTAGTTGCCAAATCTTGCCATTTCTTTCCCTATTATATGTCTTCTCTGTGACTCCTCTCTATTGACACATTCTCTACAATAGTAGAGGTTCTCATCACCTCTCACCTACTTTCTCTGCCTCAAAATCCATATAAAAGAGCTGCTGCCAAAACAATTTTCCTAAAGTATGAACCTGACCACATCGCTTTCTACTCAATAAACACTAAAGGTTCCCTATCCCTCCACAATAAAATAAAAACTTATGTTTGGCATTTGAAGCTCTTCACAACCTTGTTCTCACCTTTCCACTCTTCTGTGAATTCTCTGGTCCTGCCATACTGGACTACTTGATATTCCTTATACATACGCCATTTTCTGTTTCCTTAGTTTTGCACTGGCTGTTTCCCATGCCTTGCATATTCTCCATTCTCACTTACACCTCTAGGAATCTCTGGTTTCATTTCATTTTCAGCTCAAGTTCCTCCTTTTCTGCATAAAGTCTTTCCTGGAGAACCCTATGGGAGGGAGGTGGAATGTAATAGACTTGAAACTCAAAGAATGATGCCAAAGGAATCATGTTTATGTATATACATGTGAATGTATGTCCACACTTGTGGCAGGCATTGTTAGGCACTGAGGTTACAAAGATAAAGATAAAATTGAGACAGTCTCACACATGTATCCCCAATTAGAAGGTGAGATTGTGTGAGGGAGTGATTGACTTTCATCTTTGTAACCCCTGTCCTAGTACAGTTCCTGGCATATACTCTAGTCGATGCTTAATAAATGCTTGTTTGGATGATTCCAAACCCAGGAGTCTTTGATTCTATGATTCTTCTGCTCATCCTGTTGATAGAAATTAATTCTGATCCCTTCCTAACTGCTCCAGGACTTCTCAGTCGGAGCCCCCTCTCTCACAAATCTCTGTTACCCAAGCCAGGAAGAATTCAGTGGTCACCACTCATTTGTTACCCACAAGGGGACTAAAAAGAATCTATACTCACAAGACGACAGAAACGTTGCAGTCTGTTTTTTTGTATCTCCATTTTAAAAAAACAAACAAACAAAAAAAGCAAAATGCTTACTTTCCATATTAGAATTGATTCTAAGTATCAACTCTAAGGAAAAAGAGTGATAAGGACTAGAATATTGGTGTTAAGTGACTCGTCCAGAGTCACAGGGTTTTTTTTTTCTTTTTCTTTTTTTTTTTTTTAACCCTTATACATTGGTGTATTGTCTCATAGGTGGAAGATTGGTAAGGGTGGGCAATGGGGGTCAAGTGACTTGCCCAGGGTCACACAGCTGGGAAGTGGCTGAGGCCAAATTTGAACCTAGGACCTCCTGTCTCTAGGCCTGACTCTCACTCCACTGAGCTACCCAGCTGCCCCAGGTTTGTTTTTTTTTTTTTTAACCCCTACCTTTTGTCTTAGAATCAATACTGTGCAGAATCAATGCTGTTTATTGGGTTCCAAGGCAGAAGAGCAGTAAGTGCTAGGCAATTTGTGTTAAGTGACTTGTCCAGGGTCACACAGCCAGGAAGTGTCTGAGGTCAGATTTGAACCCAGGACCTCCCAACTACTCCAAGCCCGGTTCTCAATCCACTGAGTCACCTAGCGGATGCTGTTATCTTTATGTTGAAGATAGAATCAGAAGAAAATTTTATTAGAATTTTCCCAGGCATGATGACCCCAAAGAACTTCACTTTGGGAATTGAGAGCCAATTTATTCTCCTCCGGTTAAATGGAGGTGGTATTTAGGGCAGCAATGATTTCCTGGTGTTTGGGTAGCAGTGTAAACGTCACCACCTATGCTGAAGGAATGGAATGAAGCTTGCTTTGGGAGCCACTGTTTGGGATCTCCGGGATTCATCAGAGCTGGCCCAAACAGTGTTTATGTTCATTACCCCGTTTCTATCTAGTGATCTCTCTAAACTGCTTAAGTAGGCTTTTATGGCCAATGGCAGGTGGTGCCCTGGGACCTCACTAAGGACCAAAGATGGGCACCTCTCTGAGAACACAGTGCCGCTCACATATGAAGTGGGTTTTGGGAAATAGACTTCGGGAAAGGTATTTGAGATTAGCGGAGATAGGAAAAAGCTGTTACCTTTAATCTTGAATCACCAGCCAACAGTAGAGACTGCCAGTGGGTCTCTTAGACATCAGAGATGTCTACAGCAGCTGTTGGCAAGTGTGTTCAGAGGGTGGGGGTTGGGGGTGGGGAAGGGAGGAGGAACTTGGTGATATCAACCTTTCCAGCTAAGCAGAGGAATTTGTGTCTTGTAGTAGCTGGGGGGGGGGGGGGCGCTCCAAGAAGGGCTTTCTTGGGCTGTGTTTAACAGGGGTGACTGTTCTCTTGTTCCATTTGACAGATGACTGAATGGAAGGTAGTAGAATCATCGTTACCTCTCTGGCCCTACTTATTGCAGTGTAGGGTGCTGAGAGATGATGGGGATAATTCAACTGAGATTCCAGCTGCAGTTAAGCTCCCTCTTCTTTTCATTTTATGTGCAAGGCACCTCTTCAAAACAAGTGGGCAAATTCTCTGAATGCCAGGTCACGGTGTTCTCCTTTCTTGCCTCTGACTGTGGAAAAGGGCAAAGAGTTCGTATTATTCCTCACATTATTAAGTTGGCATTCATTCCATGTCTCCACATCATCCAGTTACAAAGCAATTCCTATTTGTAAGTAAACCCATAAGATCATTATTCCAAGCCTGGAAGGGATGATAGGACAATGGATCTAAAGCTGGAAGGGATCTCAGAGACTATTTAATCTAATCTCAACACTTTGCAGATGAGGAAACTTTGGACCAAGGAATTTAAGTGACCAAGGTCACATAATATCTGAGGTGGAATTTGAACTCAGGTCCTCTGATTTCAGAAGCAAGTAGTCTTTTCCAATGTACCACACAACTGAGTGGTTCTCTCCACATCATTTCCCCCTCGCCTCCAAATTCAATAGACACCAGGGGCTCCCTATCACCTCCTGGCTAAAGTAGAAAGTCCTATTTGGCAACCAAATCTCTTTATGACCTGGCTTTGTCCTAACTCTAGCACTTAGCACAGTGCCTGGCACACAGCAGGCATTTGATAAATGTTTGTCAACTGACTGACTTGCCTACTTTCTTACACTTTACTCTGCCACCACAACTGGGCTTCTTTGCTGTTCCTTGAATAAGATACATGCCACCTCCAGACTGGACCTTTTCACTGGCTGTCCCCCATGACTGGAATGCTCTTTCTTCTCATCTCTACCTCCTGGCTTCCAAAATTTCCTTCAAATATCAGCTAAAATCCTAATTCTGTGAGAAGCCTTTCCTGATTCCCCCATAATGCTAGTGCCTTTCCTCTGCTGATTATCTCCAATTTATATTGTATATATATCTTGTTGTTACATCACAGCCATGGCTTATATTGTTATCTTACGAATCATTCATCTGAGAAGTCCACCATATCTATGGGAATATATGGGTGAGCGAAGACACCAAGGCTGTCTATTGCATCTCTGGCCATTGCCAATCGTCTTAACCTTTGTCTTGCCACTGGACTTGGATAACTGGGAAAAAGAATGAGATTGGCAACTTTGCACAGCTCTGCTTTACTTAAATCCAATTCACCCACAAGTCAAGACACCTTTCCTACGTCAATGTCTTGGGTCCTCTTTGAAACTGAAAACTCAACAATCGAACAGCATCTTTTGAATGTTGTTTCCCCAAATAAACTATGAACTCTTTGAGAACAGGCACGATCTTTTCTATTTCCTTATATCCCCACTGCTTAATGCAATGCCTGGTATATTCTAGGCACTTAATAAATGCTTAGTAGCTAACCGACCTAGTGTACCTTTCATTGTACCACACAGCTTCTGATAATAATATGTAATAATAATAAAAGTTACCCACATCTACATGTGGTTTGCAAAGAGCTTTATATATATGATCTTATTTTTTCTTCACAAAAACCCTTTGAAATAAATGTTATCATGATCCCTTTTTTTGATAATGAAACTGATACCTAGAAAAGATAAATGACTCATCCAAGGCATCATGAGCTAGTAAGTGCCTGATGTTAGATTCAAATCTATCCTATGGACTTCAAGTCTAGTATTGTATATTCATTGTGCCCAGATGGTAAAACTTGAAGGGGCTAGCCTTCTCCCCAAAATTTATTCCAATAGGCCACCATGTTTGAAATCCCATCATTAGGAAATCCTTCCTATTGGTATAAAGCTGTGAATCTCAAATATTGTTCTATAGGATCACCCTTCAAACACAGGCAATGTAAATGGTCCTTATCATGAATAAATGCCAGTGTTAACAATGGTGGCTCCATAGATAGAGAGCCAGGTCTGGAGATAGGAGACCCTGGATTTAAATTTGTCCTTAGATACTTCCTAGTTGTGGGATCCTAGGCAAGTCACTTGACTTCAGTTGCCTATCCCTTACTGCTCTTCTGCTTTGAAACTGCTTCTTAGTTCTAAGACAGAAGGTAAGGGTTTAAACAACCCAAACAAGAATCTGGCCTCAGACACATTAGTTTTGTGACCCTGGGCAAGTCACTTAACCTATTTTCCTCAGTTTTGTCAACTCTTAAATGAGTTGGAGGAGGAAATGGCAAACCATTCCAGTTCCTTTGCCAAGAAAACCCCAAATGGAGTCACAAAGAGTCAGATAGGACTGAAAAATGACTGAACAATAAAAGTAATACTCCCCACTCTGAAACAATAAATATAAAATTATGTAACCCCCCAAAAACCCCAAAATCTTATGATGTAGCAATCTCAGTCATGAAAATAGATTTAACTTCATCTATTTTGCTTTTGAAGTCCCCCCCCCACCACCACCACCCTGCCCAATACCACAGCCCAAGACATCATCTAGATGGGCACTTCTAGGTTTCCTCAATATTTTTTGGTTGAGTTAATTTGGGAAATAGTGGCTGGTCAATGCCTCTTGGCCTCATCTATTGAAATTCAAATTCCCCGGGGTTGTTGAAATCTTTTCTTCCATTATTAGCCATTAATAGTTTATCCCAGATTACCTTATCAGATAACTAGCTGTCACTTGGAGAATTTGAAAGTCTGGCTCCAATGGAAAGGAATGCTGGCCAAGCTGGTTTTGATAGGGGAAGGAAGAGATTAGAAAAATCTCCAATTGGGGCAGTGCCCAGGGAAGGCTGGTCTCTCTTGGGGAAGAGCTTGATGACTGAGAAGGTAGGGAAAATGTGGGATAGGATTAGGAAGTCAGATAGAACTACATATCCATATACAGAATATATAAAGCTCTCCCTCCAATTCCTGGTTTCTCCTTTGACTTTCTTCTAGACTCTGCTCAAATCCTACCTTCTGCCCAACTCTTTCTCAGACTCATCACACACAGCTAGTGTCTTCCCTCTGAGATGACCTCCAGTTAACCTGGTTTATATTTTCTAAATTCCTAGTAGCTTATTTGCTGTCTTCTCCATTAGAATGTAGGTTCCTTAAGAGCATATGCATTTCTCTGAATTTCTAGTTCTTAATACAGTTCCAGGCAAATTATAAATTCACCCCCCCAAAAAAACGAAACAAACAAAAGCCTCTTATGTTATGTCTTCCCATTAGCTCCAAGACAGATGAGTAGCACAGACTAGGCAACTGAGATTAAGTGACTTGCCCAGGGTCACATAGTTGAGGCCAAATTTGAACCCAGGTTCTTCATATTATAATATTGATATGTTGATAAGATACAAATTACTTTGTACTCAACTCATATTTTTTTAAACCCTTAGCCTCCATCTTAGAATCAATACTGTGTATCAAAGAGCTGTAAGGGCTAGGAAATAGGGGATCACCCAGCTAGGAAGTGTCTGAGGACGATTTAAACCCAGGACCTCCCATCTCTAGATCTGGCTCTCAATCCACTGAGCCACCCAGCTGCCCCCAAGTCATATTGTTTTAAAGGAGAATCTCCAAAGGTGCCCTAATGGTTCCATGGTGCTTCTCTAAAAGGCAAAAAATAAAAAAACCAACCCAATAGTCTTGTTATTGGGATATGTGGTTTGACTTTGAATCCCATTCTTCTGTAGGCTAGATATAAAATCTTACAGAATTACTTTCTCTTCTACTGATTCAACATGGATTCAACTTCCTTCATCCAATTTAGAAGAATACATAAAACCTTGCGATACACCACACTCTTTAGTGGCTCCCCAAATATTGTACCAAATAGGGACTTTCCAAGCTGATTTTGATTTAGAGACCGAGCATATGCCATTGGTCCATTCAAATGCTGCAAATGCAACTAATTGGTTATGTTCTTTAAGCAAGCTTGAAAAAAAATCATATATTTATTTGTAGCCTTAGAAGCTAAAGGCACAGCAAGTAGTCTGCCTTCCTTGTCGAATTAATTTTATTTTATTAATTATCTAATTAATTTAATTATATGAGTTGCCTAATGACTTTATTTTCCATCTCCAGTCATGTGGACCTGCTGGGTAAGTGATTGTCCTTGGGCTCCCAAGGAAAGCAGACTGAATTTTCCCCCCAAAACTTGTCATACCTGTGATTCCATGACATTTCTTAATTTACCAAATGAGAGAGAGAGAGAGAGAGAGAGAGAGAGAGAGAGAGAGAGAGAGAGAAGAAGAAGAGAGCGAGAGAAAGAGAAGAAGAGAGAGAGATAAAAGAGAGAGAGGAAGAGAGGGAGGAGAGAGAGAGAAAGAGAGAGGAAGAGATAGAGAAATAAAATAAAGAGAAAGACAGAGAAAGACAGAGAAGAAGAGAGAGAGAAAAGAGAGAGAGAAGACTTAAGGTAAAATGTCTTGTGAATGACATGAACAATTTTAATATTGGTAATAATAACAGCTTTTACATGTCACATTAAAGTTTTTCAAAATAAATTTACAAGTAGATTTCATTTTATCTTCTCAACAACCCTGGGAGGTCAGTGCTAATATTAGTCTCATGTTACAGATGAGGAAATTAAGAAAGAAAGAGGTAAAGTAACTTGCCTAGCTCACATAGCTGATAAGTGCCCAAAGCTGAATTTGAACTCAGGTCTTCCTGACTCCAGGTACAATTCTCTTATCAACTCAGTTACCTACCTGCTTCTCTATATGGTCAGATTGTCTCATATTATTATTTGAGGAAGTCAGGGGAGAGATTTCCAGCAATATTTCCTGTATCCCTTTCAAGATGTTTATTTGAATTAATTCATTTCCTCCATTTCCTATACCACCAAGTATCAAGTACCAATTTTGCTAC
Organism: Gracilinanus agilis; assembly: GCF_016433145.1. NCBI lineage: Eukaryota > Metazoa > Chordata > Mammalia > Didelphimorphia > Didelphidae > Gracilinanus > Gracilinanus agilis. The sequence goes on from NC_058131.1 coordinate 580,626,931, forward strand.
TCAGTTCTATTCAAACATTCACTAAATGCCTCCTGTGTGCAGAATAGTGTTGTAGACATTGAGAAGAACTTTAAAACTTTAAGTAAAACAATGTCCCTGCCTTCCTGGGTCTTTTGGTCTGTATGATGATATGACTTCATGACTTCTAATAGGTTCTATGATTTTCCTCTGGCTGAGTCCTCCCTTTGTTTAAGCTTATTCCTTTATTATTTAGTAGGTTGGCTTTGACTTACTGTGCCTGAAATGTTATTGCTTTGCAACCAAACTCATAGGACCATGAATTTAGAACTGGAAGGGATTTCCAAGATAATCTAATTCTACCTATTCATGTTAAAGGTGAAGAAACTGAGGCAAAGATAGGTTAAATGACTTTCCTGAGGTCACACAGTAAGCAGCAAAGCCAAGATCTGAATCTAGGTCCTTTGACTTGAGGAAGGATGATCAATAGAAAGAGCACTAACTCTGGACTCAGAGGCTCTTGGTTTTTATCTCACTAAAGACATTAACTGAGCTATCTTGGGTAAGTTGCTTACCCTCTCTGAGCCTCAATTTTACATCTGTAAAATGAGATATAGAATAGATAGTGCCTGAGGTTGCTTATAGCTCTAATAATCCATGATATTCTGACTCCAAATCTAGTATCCTTCCTGCTCTACCTTCCTTCTTTGCTTGTCTAATTGTGAGGAGGTTCTGCCAGGTCATGGGCCTTGGAACATCTAGGCAGGCCCTGAAACAACCACTATACCATTTATCCATCTTGTGCCTTTTTCAGTCTGGGAGGATCCTGGCAAATCTTGAACTCTGTTGGCATAGCCTTACAGATAGTGCTGTGTGGGGAGGTTGAAGGATGGAGATGATACATACACAAATAACATTAATACAAAAGAATTCATAAGTGCATTAGACAAATGCAAAACAAGGGGTTATGTGAGGCCTAGAGAAAGGGAGGTTATTAGTGACTAAAGGGATCAGAGGAGGTTTCATGGAAGAGACAGCATTTAATTATGTGGCTCTTAAGTGAGGGCAGGAATTCAACAATCTGAGAAAGGGAGGCAAGACATTCCAGGAATGGGGAACAGTACTAACAGAGGCAGGAAAGCACAAGGTATGTACCAGGGATAGAGAACAGCCAGTTTGTCCTGTGCTTTAGAGTACTATGTGGCAAGGAGTAGTTTGAGATAAGGGTGGCACCAGATTGTGGAGGGGTAGGATATAATAATAATTAATGTTACTGTATTGGTCTGAATATAGACTGTGCTTCTCCAGATATGCTCTTTTAAAAAGTGTGGTGTAGATTCAGTATTATTTCTTGTGCCTTTGCCTGAAATGCCTTTATCCTCTTAAAAATTTTTATCTTCATTGAAAATTCAGACTGTGTCACCTTCTACAAAAAGCCTACAAAAAGTAACCTTTTTGGTTGCTGATATCCTTCCTCTGAAAATGACTTTGTATATACTTCATACTTTGTATTTTATTTTCTCAGATCATAATTCTCTCACTCACTCCTTCCCTCTTCCCCCAATAAAATATAAACTCCTAAGAGGACAGAGATTTCTGTTTCTGTCTTCATATTCCCAGAGCCTGGCAATAGTAGGTATATCATAATTTTTACCTCCAAAAAGAAAAGAGAAAATTTACTTCCTCCCTTCTTTGCAGAAATCGAATGAAATGCACATGGAGCAAGGCATATACCATATAGTTGGATGAGGTTAATATGTGGGTTAGTTTTGCTGAACTTTTTTCTTTCTTTTTAATTCTTTGTTACAAGGGGATTTTTTATGGGCCAGAGACTGTTTAGACATGGATACGATTTGGTAAAAATTCTTTAAATGAAGACAAAGTTTGTCGAATTGAAATTTTCCCTGCCTCCATGTTTGTGCTTCTCTCCCCCTCCCCACCTTTCATAGAGATCTAGGTTTATGGCAGGTCCAGTCTATATTTAGTGACCTATTCAGATGACTATAACACTTAAGTACCCTGTGTGGTATTTAGTACAAAGTAAAGAGACCTACTTTAGAGATGAGGAAACTGAGGCCCAGAGAGATTAAAATCACTTGCCATAGTAACTCAGTTTTGATTCAGCATTGTATTCTTTCAGTTACACTATATTGCCTCTTTGGAGCAGCTATGTGATCCAGCTTGGAGTTAGGAAGATCTAGGTTTGAAACTATTATCAGAGATTGACTGGGTGACCCTGGGAAAGTCACTTAATCTCTGTCTGTCTTGGTTTCCTCTACTGTAAAATGGGTACAATAATAACACCTACCTCCCAGGATTGTTGTGAGAATCAAATGAGATATTTGTATAGAACTTGCCTCAGTGCCTGGCACAAAGTAGGCACTTAATATTCATTCCCTTTCCTTTCCAGCTTGTGTGTGAGTGAGTGAGAGGGACAGAGACACACAGAGAGACAGAGAGAGACAGAGACAGAGTAGAGAGTAGAGAGAGACCAAGAGGGCTTTTGAGACTTGTAGATGGTTATGGAGGGTTTCAACTAAAGCTACCACTTGGGTGACTTGCCTTACGAAATCGTCCATCTCCCCATTCTGCCTTGTGTGTTCCCACTTTACAGTTTTGCCTTATGCTGTTCTACCCTTCTCCCTCTCACTCTTTGATCCATTTTTCCTCCTCTTCTACTTCTCTTTCCTCACTAGGCATTTCTACTTGTCACACCTACTCTCTCTGAAGGCGTCCCCAAATTATTACAGCTCCTACTGTTCTTTTCCCTTCTCACAACTCCTAGAGGAGGAGTCTATCTACACATTCATTTTGACTCTTAATCCTGAACTGTTTCCCACTGCTAACCTAAATTGTCCTTTGGCCATTCGTTTCTAGATGTTTCTTAAGGTCTTGTTCATCTAACTTCACCCTACTTGCCTTCCCACCCCATAAGGACTGTATGAAAAGCAGGTTTGTATAGTAGGGGAACAGGAAAGGAAGAAAGGAAGAAGCATTTATAGAGAGCCTATTATGTGTCAGGAACTGTGTTAAGTGTAGCGTTTTTGTTTTGTTTTGTTTTTTTATAAATATCTCATTTGATGAGTGGAAAATGGGTTCCATTTAGAGTCTGACGACCTGGGTAGAGTTCCTGGCTCTATTATTTACTAACAATGAAACTAAGGGAAAGTGATTTTGCTTTTCTGGGTCTCAGTTTCTTCATCTGTAAAATGAGGACACTTGACTAGATAATCCCATAGGTTCCTTCTAGCTTTAAATACAGATCCTCTTAGCTTCAGCTCTTTAGTCGTATCTGTGATTCTCCCCTGCACACAGTCTGGCCCCTGACATCTGTCTTTTTCTACTTCAAATGACGTTTGTATGGACTGATGAGAGAGTGACTGTGAGGTCCTTTCAGAAAGTTGCTATTGAAATTTCTAGCCCTGGTATTGGTGAGCTGGGAATTCTTTTTCTTTAAACCTTTCCCTTCTGTCTTGGAAACAATACTGTGTATTGGCTCTAAGGCAAAAGAGTGTTAAGAGCTAGCTAGGCATTGGGGTTATTAAGTGACTTGCCCAGGAACACACAGCTAGGAAGTGTCTGAGGTCAAATTTGAACCCAGGACCTCCGGACTCCAGGCCCATCTTTCAGCTGCCCTCCAAATTGTTACTAACTTTTAAAAATCTATTTAAACCCTTACCTTCTTTCTTAGAATTGATTAATACTAAATATGGTAAGGGTTACACAGTAGGGGCTTTGTTTTGTCCAGGGTCACATACTGAGAAGTGTCTGAGGTCAACTTTGAACCCAGGTCTTCCCAACTCCAGGTCTGGCTCTCTACCCACTGTGATTCCTAGCTGCCCCAGATGTTTTGTTTCTAATGATTACTAGCATTTATATAACACTTTTAGGTTTGCAAAGTGCTTTACAAATCTTATCTCATTTGATCCTTATAATGACTCTGGGCTATAAATGCTTTTATTATCCCCATTTTGAAGATAAGGGAATTGAGGATAAGGAAGCATGAGGATGAGGATGAGGAAGCATGAGGATGACTTTCCAAGGGGTGGGGTTGTCACACAGGACTGGATTTGAACTTAGGTCTTCCCCTCTCCAGGTCCCGAGCTCTATCCACTGTGCCACCCAGCTACTTTCAAAATACCTCACATTCATTAGGGACCTGTGGTCATCTCAACCCAAAGTAACATGGGGGTAGGGAGAGGCCAAGCCCACAGCCTCCCTACCTTGATTTATAATACAAGGGCACTAAGTCTCCTCCAGGTGTTCCTCAGGCAGATAACATTGGCAACTGTTTTAAATCCCAGAGACAACCAGCGAGATGCCCAGGTTACTTGAGCTCACATGTTCAGGGATGACTGAATTTTCACAGGGTTGCCCGTGACATTTTCTCTTCTCTCACACAGTTCTTAAAATAAATTTCGTGGAAGCGAGGGTTTCACAGAGGAGAAGAGACAGATATAGCCTGATTTGCATAAGATGACTAATCTCCCACAAATGTTCACAAAGTGCTCACACTTCCATTAGACTCATAGAATGTAAGAGCTGGAAGCAACCTTAGAGATCATCTTATCCAACCTTCTTCTTTCCTAGATGAGGAACCAGAGGATCAGAGAGGTTAACCCGCCTGCCCAATATCACATAGCTAGTAAGTGGAAGAGTCAGGTCCAGATCAGGTCTCCTGACTCCCTGCCCCATGCTCTCTCGAAGTAGACTGCTTCATCCCTTCTCCCTTGTGATCTCAGTTTCTCCTTTGTTCTTTTTGGCTGGCTGGGGTTAGCATTACTGTTGTCTCTCTGACCAGTCCCAATCCCAGTCAGCCTCTCTTGACTAAAGGATGAGACTCTAAATATTCTCATTTCATTAAGTTCCCTAACCCAATACAGAGAGAGGAGTGTCTTTCCCATTCTTCTACAATCTCCCAGATAGCAGAACATCAGCATGGTAATACAGAAAGAACACAGGACTGAAAGCAAAAGACTCAGTTTTTAGTCTCCGCTTTTCCATTAATTTGCTGTGTGGCTTTGAGTAAGCCAGGATAACCTCTCTGAACCTTGATGTGCTCCTGTGTGGAGGGTGTGTCACCCATGTAGGTTATATCTATGTCCATGTGGGTTCATCTAAATGTACTTTAAAGGGAGTGTGAAGAGACGCCTCTAGAAGCTCACCTACCCCTCTCCAGGGGAGGCTATGATTCCTGCCTGGAGTGGAGCCAGAGGCTGGGGTCCTGAGGCTGTTCTGCTCTACCTTTTGGACAGAGGATAGAGCAGACTAGAGTTATCTGCCCCCTTAGACCTTCCTTGTCCAAAGGACATTTTTATTTGCAAGCTACTTTCTTGGTCACTCTCCCTTAGTAGGGAAGAAATGCCTCCACTGTATCTGACGGTTTGATTTTCTTCCCATCAGATGTTAGTTATAAAAAGACCATCACAAATAGTGAATAGCAAGTAAACCCATTTATCTAAGTCAATAGCAATCAGAGAAGTTATGAAGATTCGAATAAAGCATACAATTCACCAAGTGAATGAACTCTCCCACTGAGCCAGATCTCAGCTGAACCAAGAGAGTCCCTGATCTCACTCAAGGGGGAATTTCCTAAAGTCTCTAGTGAGGCAAGCTGGAAATCAGGCACATTTCAAGGCACTGATTCCTCTACATGTCAGCCTCAGCCGTTCTCTAAGTAAATAAGTCTCTCTCTCTCTCTCTCTCTCTCTCTCTCTCTCTCTCTCTCTCTGTATTTCTCTTTGTCTCTGTCTCTGTCTCTGTTTTTCTCCTTCACTTGACTCATTTTTTCTTCTTCACCAAGGTACCTAACACAGGGATGGGTATACAGAATATCCATGTTAATTGATTGGATAGCATAGCCTTTAAGGTCTCTGTAAAGTTTACCAGAATGATTGGAGTACCTCTTGGCTGATTTCCCTTTTATCTATGTCTTTTTGTGATTGTTGTCAAAGTGAAAACAACATTCCCCCCAACCAAATATTCCTTGGTCCTTTTGTTGAAGGTGGGATATTGGCCTGTATTAGACACTGAGCCGAGCCACAGAGGGAAGTTTTCACATTGTTTTATCCTTCCCCCTACCATAAACTGACTTCCTCTATTTTCTTTTGTGTTCTACATGAGATCCTGCACAGTGTTGGCAGGTATGTAGACATCCCTTAGGTTTTTCTTCTCCAAGCCAATTCATCATATTCTCTCACATCTCTTTTTAATAAGTCCCATTTTCTTTTCATTTTATTCTTTTTCTCTGAGCCCTCTCTAGAGTCTCCAGTATCCACTGGGTCAGTCAATATGAATGTATTCTAGTTCACCAAAAGGGCTCATTCATGTGTAAAGTGGTTGGATGACATTAATGGTTCTCATGGGTTTGCTCAATTCATTTTTCACTTGCTATTTCTCAAGTAAAGAGATGCATCTAGGCCTTTGGAGCTCTCCCCTACCTCATATGACTCTAAGTTGCCAACATTTTAATTATGTTGAGAGAAAAAAAATTCTAGCTTAATAAAGTGACACCAAGATTTTACATGCACAAAATTTTTAAAATAAGAATTAAATGTTGGGAAATGGTTCTGTTAAGGTTCAAAGGAAATCTAGAGTGACTTAAAAAGGAAATCTAGAGTGACTAGTCTAGAGCTAGAAGGAACCCTAGAAGCCAATGTCAGATGAGCAAACTGAAGGTTAAGTAATCTGCTCCAGGTCCCATAAATAGTAAGCTCCAAAGACAGAATTTGAACCCAAGTCCTCTGACTCCAGAGCCAGCATTCTTTCTACCACATCACCAACTTACTGAATTTTTTTTTCCAAACCAAAGCCCGTGTTTACAAAAATATTCAGTCATGAATATTTCCTCTTCCCCCTAGGACAGCAGAGAAAGGATCCTGGCTCTTTATGGATCTCTGCCAAAAGAAATTACTTTCAGGGAATAGTGTTTGAACTTAATATTCTTGTTTATCTCTGCTCACAAAATAGGAACCAACTTCCTCAGGACATCATAAGATCTCAGTTTTCTGTCTTGTTCCTTCCCTCACGTGCACGGAGCAATGGCTGCTGGGAAAAGGGAGCCGGATCAGGGCATTGTCCTGATCAATCAATCACTGCTGCACCCACATGTTATCACTTATCTGTAACTGCAAGTACCAAACCAGTTAAGCTTGGGGATTTATTCTGCTCTTTAAAAGAAATGCACTAAAGCACCTGACCTGAAGCAAGGGGTTGATGCTGTGACAGTCTCCCTGCTTGCTGCTGCTGCTACCACCGCAGCAACCAGCTGTTATTCCTCTTGCTCAGAGTCCCTACCTGGATCCTCTTTCCTTCCATTGTCCAGTCTCCCTGCCTACATGAGTCCCTGATCTCTCGACCACTTTTCATTTTCTTTTCCTGTTTTTTTTTTATTTTAAAAAACTATGATTAATTTTTATAACTCTTACCTTCTGTCTTAGAATCTATACTGAATATTAGATCCAAGGCAGAAGGGTGGTAAGGACTAGGCAATGGGGGTTAGGTGACTTGGTCAGGGTCACACAGCTAGGAAGTATCTGAGGTGGGGTTTGAACCCAGGACCTCCCTTCTCTAGACTTGGTTCTCAATCCACTGAGCCACCTAGATGTCTTCTTTTCCCCTGGGTTCTTGATTCACTCTGGCCACCAAATTGGATTTCTGAATGCCTAGCTCTGACCTTAGAAATCTGTTGTACACTTTATACTTTCCGGCCTATCTAACCTATTTACCATCTTGCTTTCACCCCTTCTCATACCAACTCCCTTTCTTATCTGTAGTCCAGGCTCTGCCCTCAAAAGTAAGTTTATCACTTTGTGATGGGGGAACTATCTTGAAGGTTGAATGCTGAGCAATAGATGCGATACTAGACTATACTGTTTTGCAACAGTAGACCAAAATGGGCTTCTTTACCCTAAGGTAGGGTGGAAGATAGGCAAACAGAAATAGGTAGAATACCTGGTGAATCCTTTTAATGCAGGATGTGAAAACAAAGGCATTTTTCCTACCACCCAGACCCTGGCACCTGAGACCATGCCCTGGCAGACTGAATTACTGATAGCTAGACCCACTATGCTTATGAAACCCTAGCCATTCTCTTTATTTTTCTCCAGGCCATTGGCTTTGCCAAACATCTTAGTTGATGCTGGTTGACTAGATCTTACCATCTACCCAACTGCCAAGCAAATATCTTTCCCACCCCTTCCTGCCCCCAACCATTCCAGTTTTAGAACCATAATCAAGTGGGTACTGCCACTGCTCTTGGAAAGAATATGTCAACAAACTCTTATATCTTCACTCACCATCCTGGCGATCTCCCAAATCAACACTGCTATTTTTCAGTCATGTCTGACTCTTGGTGACCCCATCTGGGGTTTTCTTGGCAAAGATGCTGGAGTGTTTTGCCATTTCCTTCTTTATCTCACTTTATAGATGAGGAAAATGAGGCAAACAGGGTCAAGTGACTTGCCCAGAGTCGCACAGCCAGTAAGTATCTCAAATCAGATTTGAGAACTTCCTGCCTCAGGGTTCAGAACTCTATCCACTAGCTGCCCTCAAATCAATATACCCTCTCCCAAATTAACACATCACTATCCCCTATATGTGCCATTCCCCTTTAGACTACTAATATGATGTGATATATGACATGACATGATATAATATAATATAATGTCATGTAATATAATAAATATTACTAACATAATCTACCTGAGGTCGGGAATGCTTTCACTTTTGTATCTGTATATCTAGAGCTTATATTTAGTAAGCACTTGCAAAATGCTTTTCCATTTGTTCATTCTACCAATCTCTGAGTGTATAATGATTCAAAAATATCTAGGGTCTGTTTCTGCTTAGGTTGGTGTGTTTGTAAAAGACTCCACTTCACTAAGGGGCAAAGGATATTAAAGGCAAAGAAGCAAATTTAGGTTTGAAACAAGGAAGAACATTCTAACAGAACTATCCAAAGATGGGATGGCTTCCATGAGAAGTTGTGGGTAAAGATCAGAGGATTGATGAGGACGAGGGGTAGATAAAAATGAAAGATCTGGAGCACAAGAGCTGGACTGAATGGAGAATTCCAAGTAGAGAGATGGTAAGAAGCAAGAGGGCAATGAATACCTGGAAGAGGGTACATGACGAAGGGGAGGGAGAACATCCTATATGGACTTAGCTTGTGTTTCAAAGTTTTCCCAAGATTGGCCAAGGATGTACAGCAAGCCTAGAGATGGGCAAGTCATGTTCACCTCGACAATTCTCATATTTTGTCTACTTACAAGGAATTTTAATGTCTTGAATTTTAATAATCTTTGGGAATGGTAATCTTCAGTTGGTGTTGCCAGGCATTCCCTGTCCAGGGAAACTGCTTTCTCACCATCAGAGCAGGGGTTGAAAGCGTGGAGGTGTAGAGAAAACTGAAACAACATTGAATTCTGAGAACACATCTTTGCCTATTTGTCCATCTCTTCACCCTGGGGCTTGCATCTCCTACTAACAGGAGGCATGGGGGTGTGTATCTCTTTGTAAGTGATGTTTCCTCGATCTCTGCTGATGAACCCAAAGAAGGCACATCTCCAATTTTAGAAAAAAAATGCAGCTACAAACTGAAACAAGACTGAAGGAGTGGGTTAAAACCAACATGAGCAGAATTATCTTTTGTTTGGGGGAAAAGTATGTCCCAAATCTGTCAACATTAGCAACAGGAGCAAACAAATAATGGGTTAGAGTCAGAGGCACTTCATTTACTTGTCATCATTGTGGTATGAACTGTTCCTTGTAAGTCAAATTCTAGATATTTGAAGTTCACTTGTCCCTTCTTCAATGGTCAAATATATATATTTATAATAACCATTTTGACAAGTCTCCTTAAACACACTTCTTTCACTTTTAAACTGATGATTTAACTTTTTCTTGATGACTTAGGGTCATCATTATAAACACTCATTATAAAATGTTCTAGCATAATTCTATGTCTGTTTCCTAGAATCATAAAATGTTGAAGCTGAAAAAGCTGCAGAAAGCATCTAATCTGTTCTCCTTTTTGAATTTTTTTCTCTCTCTTACCTGGAAGTCCTTTCTCTCCCCTTGGGATTTATTTAGCCTGCCACAAGCCCACCCCTATCATTCCTTGTCCTATTTTCTAGTGCAGTGATGTGCAAACTATGGATGGCCTTGCGGGCCAGATGTGGCCCCCTGAAATGTTCTATCTAGCCAGGTGACATTATTCCTAATCTGACGAATACAATGAGTAGGATACAACACAATGAAACTTTGAAAGAGTTGCCTTAGAAACAGACAGACAGATGAGCATTTCCTTTCTTTTGGCCCCCTCTTTAAAAAGTTTGCCCATCATTGTTCTAGTATGCTAATTATTTTTGAAATTTTTACTTCCAAATTCTCTCCCTTCCTCCAACCCCTTCCTATCCACTGAGAAAGCAAGCAATAGAATACCTATTATACATGTGAAGTCATGCAAAACGTATTTCCATATTAGACATATTAGAAAAAAAGGAAAATGAAAAATATACATTTCAATCTGCATTTGAAGTTCATTGATTCTCTCTCTGAAAGTGGATAGCATTTTTCTTCCTGAGTCCTTTGATACTGTCTAATATTTTACTTCTAATGTGCAGTGGACTGAGAAAGAGATAATTAAGCTTGTTAGAATTGTTTATCAAATAAATCAATAGGGTTCTGAGGGAGGGGATTGATGAACAAGTATATGAAAGGCTTTAGTGCAGGGGTTTTGCTCTGACTATTTCAGATACTCAGTGTCTTTTCCTTTTTTTTTCACTCAGTTTACGGTTAGATTCTTGTGAGGTCACTGGAAGTATGACCTCTGAAATAAGTGAAGAATTCTATGGAAAAAATTCAAAAGACTCGATAGTAATTCAATGATTTTTGAAGATGGTAAACCAGGTTGATGCTAGTGGATCATGAATTAAGAGGCCAGCAGCTATACTTCTGACTCTAAATATGGAAAAACTTGCTACCAGCTAGAACTTATCCAAAAGAAATGGGATTTCTCAATAGTTAGTCAATTCCCCTTCACAAGAGGTCTTCCACTAGTGGCTAAATGATAAGTTGGTGAAGATATTATAAATGGGCTTTCTGCTTGGGTATATATTAGACTAAATGACTTCTGAATCATTACCTTCCAATTGTAAGGTTTAATCATATAATTAGAAGGAATCATAAAGGCCATTGGGTCCAGGATAGCAACACCTTCCTGGTAGATATCTATAATGGATATCTATCTATCCATTGCTTAAATATTTCCAGGGATGAGCAAGTTTCTATTTCACAAGGAAGTCCATTCCATTTGGAGATAGTTCTATTCTTTCTGTATACTCTCTCTAGGTAAACTCACCAGCTCCAATAGTTTCTTCAGACATTATATACAGATAGTTCCCAAATCTACATATCTAGCTCTCTTTTCTCTCCTGAATTCCAGTCTTTCATTACCAACAGCTTGCTAAGCAATCAGGAGATCCAATAGTCATAGCAAATTTAAGGTATCCAAAAATGCAATCATTTACCCCTCTTCTTAACTTGCAATTTTGTAGAAAGTATCACTATCCTTCCAATCATCCAAATTCATGGAGAAATCTTCAGCTCCTTTACCTTGCCCTTCTAGATTATATTAATTGAAAAGTCTTGTCAATTCTACTACAACAACATGTCTTATATCCATCCTCTTTTTTTCCACTCACAGAACTACCCACTCTAGTTTAGCTCTTCATCCATCACTTGCCTGGAGTATAGCAATCACTCCCTGTTTGTTTATTCCTGCTTCCTATATTTCTCTTCTCTGATCCATCATCTATATAGCTGCCAAACTGATATTATTATGACTATTATTATTCTTCTGTTCAAGAAGCTATAGTGATTACCCATTACCTTTGTGATAATGTACAAATCCCTCTATTTGGCATTTAAATCCTTTCCAAATTTAGCTCCAACCTATATTTCTAGATAGATTTCATGTGGTTCCTTCCCTCATGCATGAATTCTATTTTTCAATCAAACTGGTCCATTTGCTGTTCCCCAAAATGGCAGTCCATCACCTTTCTATCTCTCTTTGTTGTTGTTCATCCTATGTTTTGGAAGAGGATAAATAGCATCATGATTTAATTGGGACAGAGTGGCACAAAATCATCAGCTTCACTCCCTCTTCCAAAGTCACCGAAGTCCAGTGGCAAGACAAAAATCAGGAAGACTGGTGATGACTCGGGATGCAGTGGATAATTTTGTTGTCTTTGATGTCTAACCAAACTCTAGTATGCTCTATAGCACCTGCTTTGGCTGCTTTCCTGGCTGTTGGAATGATTTGTTCTCATCTGCCCTCCTACCAGGGCAACCTATGTTTGGGGTAAAGATTCCTGTAAGGCTTGTTGGTTACCCTCAACCTGATTTAGCCTGTCTGCTGAGACAGTTTTTCTGAGATGTGGCCACCGAATATGCTACAGCTTAGAGCCACAGGTGGGAGTTGAATGAAAGTGGACACCAAAGGTGGTTGAATAGCCCTAAAATGGGCTTGGCAAGTCCTCCCACTAGAGGTGCTAGTTCTCCCTGCCTACCCTATACATGTTTTTTTGGTACATGCTCTTCCCAATGGCTGAAATGCTTCCTCTCTTTCCTGCTACCTCTTAGAAGCTTTAGCTCCCTTCAAGGATTAGTTCATGTGCTATTTCCTACATGAAGCCTTTCCTGATTTCCCAGTTGTTAGTTCTCTACTTCTACCCTATTTTTTGCATATAATTTGTATTTACTTTTTTATGCATTATTTCCCTAAGTGGAATACCACCTCCTTAAGATAGGAACTATTTTGTTTTTGCCTTGGTATCTTGAGCACTTTGTGCCTGGAAAATAGTATTTTACTAAATTAGCTTAAAAAAAACCCAAAAACCTCTTTCCCTGAATCTTAGAATCAGTATTTGTGTATTGGTTCCAAGGCAGAAGAGTGGTAAGGGTAATGGGGGTTAAATGAGTGATAAGTGGTAATGGGGGTTAAATAACTTGCCTACGGTAACACAACTGGGAAGTATTTTAGGCCAGATATGAACTCAGTACCTCTAATAACTAGGCCCTGACTCTCAATCCACTGAGTTACCCCAGCTGCCCCCTTGCTAAATGCTTTTTTTTTTTTTTTTAAATCTGAGCTCTATGAAGTTAGAAGCTGTTTTCACCTTTATTTGTATTTCTAGATCTTAAGACAATGCCTGATACTTAACAGGCTTTTTTTTTTTAAACCCTTGTACTTCGGTGTATTGCCTCATAGGTGGAAGATTGGTAAGGGTGGGCAATGGGGGTCAAGTGACTTGCCCAGGGTCACACAGCTGGGAAGTGGCTGAGGCCGGGTTTGAACCTAGGACCTCCCGTCTCTAGGCCTGACTCTCACTCCACTGAGCTACCCAGCTGCCCCGCTAAATGCTTTTTGAACTGAATTCCAACTGCTTGTATATATACCTTGAATATTGATCAACATATTGAATTGAAATTTGCCACCTTGTAACTTTCATATATTCATCCTATTTCTGTCCACTGGAACTATAAAGAATGATTCGATTCCTACTTCCAGAGTACAGCTCTTCAAATATTACTTTGATGAATTCATGTGACCTCATTGAATTGGTTAAGCCCTTTAACAGTGTAGCTCTATGATTTTCATCCTTGTTCTTCTGTAAAACAGAGGGTCCCCCCCCCTCCCCACTGATGCACATCAACACGGGATCCCTGTTTTATTTTCACTCTAAAAAAGGACATCCTTCATGGAAGTGCCTAAATCTTGTTGTTTTGTGCTTTGCTCTATTAATAATTAGAGGGTCAGTGAAGCAAATCACCTACATGGTTGCCTTTATCAAACAAGCTTATATTAATGTGTGTGGTGGGACATTCCTTGTTGGGGGATAGCCTTTATCATAAAAAAACTTTTTGTCTCATATCATACTTTCCAAAGACTTGTTTTCACTTCCACTATTTCCCCACTTATTTTTTTATTAAATCATACTGCTCATACTTCTAATATTCACTTCTGAAGTGTTCTACAAATGCATTTATATTTTAAACCAGTGTTGTTCTGGCTATCTTCATTCTGTCAAGTTGGTCATCATTGCAAGATCTTATAGTGAGAGAGTCAGGTATATGTATAGATCAAATAATGGAAACCAGTGTCTGTATGTGTGCATGTGCATGTATATGTGCATGCATACATACATGCATGTATATATCTATGCATACATCATCCATGCTTTACACACGCATGCATAAATGTCACGTGTGTATATCATCTATGTGTCTGTATATGGGTGTAATGTACACATATCTGCACATGCATGTTATATGCATGAATAAATGCCATCTGTGTATAGTCGTGTCCATTATGTGTGGGTTGTCCATGTGTGTACACATGTGCATATTCACCACACATATGCCTGTATGTTGTGGGTGTTATATGTATACATCATGTGTGCATATGTTTATACATTGTATGTGTTATATATGCATGTATAATTGATACACATACACATTTATACATGAGCATATGTTATATTGTGTTTTATGTGCATATATTATACATGTACATGTGTATGTGTTATCTGCATATACTATGTACATTATCTGTGTATATGTATATTATGCACATGCATATTCATTTAATGTGTTGTACATATATGCATGTTATTTATGTACACATATATCATGTGTGTATATATTATCTGTATGTCTATAAAGTATATGTATGTATATGTTCTATGTGTGTATGTATACTGTGTGTATATGTATATATCATATATACATTTATGCTTATGTATATATATACAATGTGTGGGTATGTATATGTACATTTATAGATATATGTGTGTATGTAGTATATAAATATTTATTCTCTCTTCCTCTCTCTCTCTCTCTCTCTCTCTCTCGTTTTGACCTTTTGGAGCTCTCTAATTCCTTATTGCATTGATCTGAAGCATCAAATCTCAAGTTCAGGCTCGAGGCAGGGGACTGCTATGAGTGAAAACAAGTGCTCAGAGGTGTTCCGAGTTGTAAGTCATGAAGACAAAGGCCAGGAACTTATTGAAGGAGATTAAGGGAAGGAATCTGGGTCTGAAGGTGATAAAATCCATGATTCACTTTAATATGGCTGAAAAGAAATCTTTGCAAGAGGAGTGGGTTCTAGACAGAAGAGTCTCTATTATGCCCGTCTTTCAGACATCAACTGCATGCCTAGCTTTAGGCTTCTGCAGGTGGGGCTGAGGAAGCAGGTATAAATAACTTCTTTCGGATCTGAACTAGATGCAAATGATTTGGAGCTGAAGTGGCATTATAAATTACAAATCTACATTCTGTTTAGAGATGTAGCAGGAAATAGAAATGGTTCCCACTATGGTTTTTGGAAGCAATCTCTTTCATTATTCCTGGGACAAGGTTCCTTGGGGGAATGGGGCCATATAGTTGTAATACTAAATGGGATTTCTCTCCTTCCAACCTCCTAATCTAAGAACATAGTTAAATGACTGGGTAGGAGAATGTGGATATATGTGTTGAGGGCTGGGTAGTGAGAAGAGGTAGTTGCTGTTGATATTATATATATATGTCAAATGGTATTATATATTACCATAGTATATAACATATTAATATAACATTATTATACAGTATAATAATAATATATTGTCATATATATCATACCAAGTGGTATATATATACACACACACACAAATATATATGTAAATGGGACATTCCAGTTTCTCCCTTTAGTCCATTATTACCTTAAGGATTTTGCAGAATAGGGCATCAGACCCTGTGGCACCAATTATTCCTAGTTTTCCCTTTCTCACTCGGTTGGGAGTTTCTGTAGCATCTCTCCACAAAAGAGGGGGGGAAAGCCAAGATAATAATAGCATTTATATAGTGATTTAAGGTTTGCGAAGTGCTTCTATATTCATCATCCCTAGTGGACAGCCATACCAGACACAATGTGGCCAACTCAATAAAGATGATGATGGAGAGCTTTTTCCTGTGATTTTTTTCCCCAAACCAAACTTAATCCCCATCCCTCTCTTTCTTTTCCTTCCTTAGCAAATCTGCTTAATGTCAGCATTTTCGAAAGAAGGCAGAGACGCAGCAAGTTAGAGGTGGGGTGCCAAGAAGAGGGTGCCAAGAAATGAGACTACAGAAACCAGCTATCAGGAGGATGGCTGATTGATTGTCTCTCCATTTCCGCCAGGGTACCATGGCCAAGGTGTTTGAGGAGCAGCATGCAATGGGTTGGGGCTGGTTGATTTTTTGGCAAACAGCTGGATTTCTGCAGATTGTAGAGTCTGTGTGTAATGATAATTTGCTCATTGATCCATTCATTCAATGAGCATTTATTAAGCACCTGCTATGTATTGGGCACCAGGGACAGAAGGATGAAAATGAGGAACATTCCCTGCCTTTATGAAGCCTACATTTCCACGAGGCAGAAACAATCTGTTCACAGATAAGTAAATACAAAGTATATACAAAGTAAATGTAAATACAGGACATACAAAGTAATCTGAGGAAGGCACTAGTAACTGGAATGATTTGTTGGTTGGAAGCTAGACTTTTTAAGAGGTGGAGGCGAGGAGGGAGGGCATTCTGGACATCAGAGACATCTCTGTGCAAAGGCCAGAGATAGGACATGGAATGCAGAGTATGGGAACAGTAAGTAGGACAGTTTGGCTGGAACATAGAGTGCAGGCAGGGGAGTAACGTGAAATAAGCCTGGAAAGATAGGCTGGAGCCAGACAGTGAAGGGCTTTAAATGCCAAGCTGAAGGGTCTGTATTTGATCCAAGAGGCAAGAGGGAGCCAATGGACTGACTGGCGGATGGAGCCAGGGAAAAGCTGGAGATTTGTGGGTGTGACTCAGCAGCTGCTCAGGACCCAGCAGTTAGGTCCTGGCCATGCCCCTCATGGGTAGTGTTTCACCCTCTCCTGGTTACCCTCTCTTGGAGAATAGCATCAGAGCAGTGTGGTGGTGTCCATGTTCCTGAGGTGTGCTGTGTATGTTCTCTGTATGTTCCATGTTGCCCAAAGACTGGAAAATGATATGCCTAAAACTAGAAGAAAGGGTTATGATGATGAGACAAATCCAAGATTCTTTGATGCCCTACTATTAACAACTATAATATAATAGCTAACATTTACAAATAAAGCAACGAGGTGGCTCAGGGGATAGAGCCCGGGAACTGGAGTCAGGATAGACCTGAGTTCCAATCCAGCCTCAGACACTAGTTGTGTGACCCTGAGCAAGTCACTTAGCCTCTTTTTGCCTTAATCCAGTGGAAAAAGGAATGGCGAAGCACTCTAGTATCTTTGCTAAGAAAATCCCATGTATAATGTTGGCATGCTATATAGTCCACAGGGTCACAAAAAGTTGTATATGACTAATAACAAGCATTTACATAGAACTTTTAGGTCTGCAAAATACTTTCAAACATAGCATTATTTTATCTTCACTACCACCCTGGGAGGTAGCTGCAATTATCCCCATTTTACAGTTGAGCAAATGGAGGCTAAATGACTTGCTCAGTGTCACACAGCTGGATTTGAACATTTTTGTTTCTTTTAATGTTTTTATTTAATTAATTTAGAATATTTTTCCATGGTTACATGATTCATATTCTTTCCCTCCTCTCTTTCTTCCCCCCTACTATAGCCAATGAGCAATTCAGCTGGGTTTTGCATGTATCATTGATCAAGACATTTCCATATTATTAATATTTGAAATAGAGTGATCGCTTATAGTCTACATCCCCAATCATATCCGCAATGAACCATGTGACCATGCAAATGTTTTTCTTCTGTGTTTCTGCTCCCACAGTTCTTTCTCTGGCTGTGGATAGCGTTCTTTCTCATAAGTCCCTCAGAATTGTCCTGGATCATTGCATTGATGCTAGTAGAGAAGTGGATTTGAACATTTTCTGAGCCATTTTTCCACCCCAAAGTTTGAAAAATATACTAATGGATCTTGGACCCCATCTCCAACACTCCAACACAAAAACTTTCACTAATGAAGTACAACATAATATGGTAAATAGAGAATTAAATTAGGAGTTCAGATCCCAGCAGAGGCACCTTAGAATTCCATGAAACCCTGGATCTAATGCTGCCTTGGACACTTGACAACTCTATAACCTTGGGCAATTTTTTTAGCCTTGGCTTTGCCATCTATAAAATAGGAAGAATAGTCACATCATCTACATCAAAAGGTTGTCATGAGGCTCAAAATGAATGATTTTGTCTTCCTAGTCTGTAGAAGTAGAAGAGACTTTAAGGATCATTTACTCCAACCCACCTCATTTAACAAATAGAAGAAACTGATCTCAGTTTAAAGCCCCTGCCAAAAGATAGTTGTACTTGGGTCCAAAAATACTAAAGGGCCCAGAAGAGAAGCCTAATACATTGGGAATATGAAGAGAATAAGCATTTAACATGGCATCTATTACATGGCAGGCACTATGCTAAGTGCTTTACAAATATTTTCTCTTAATATTCACAAAAACTTTGTGAGATAAGGGCTTTTATTTGCTCCATTTCTTCTTGTTGCTTAGTTGCTTCTGACTCTTTGCAACCCCATTTGTGGTTTTCTTGTAGTGATTTGCCATTTATTTCTCCAATCCTCATTTTACAGGTTACCTTTTATTGAGGTTAAGTGACCTGCCCAGGTTCACACAGCTAATAAATAAAAATCACATTTGAACCCAGATCTTTCTGTCTCCAGGCCCAGCACTCTACTTGATCACTGAGATGTTCCTAAGCAAGATTAAAAGAAATGCAAAGACTCACGTACAAACTAAGGACTTCTCCGATTAATTTCAACAGTACGGTCATTGATATTTGACTCTAATTCTGCTTATTCGAATCAAATACAATTTTTCCTAACTTTTTTCTTTGCATCAAAAGACATTGGGAGGATTACATCCCACTTAAATAGCCCTTCATGTGGTATCTGTTGGCAATGGAATACTATTGTGCTCAAAAGAATAAAGAACTGGAGAAATCCCATGTGAACTAGAAAGACCTCCAGGAATTGATGCAGAGCGAAAGGAGCAGAACCAGGAGAACATTGTACGCAGAGACTGATACACTGTGGTACAATCGAACATAATGAACTTCTCTACTAACAGCAATGCAAGAATCTAGAGCAAGGCTGAGGGACTTATAAGAAAGAAAACTAGCCACATTCAGAGGAACAACTGTGGGAGAAGAAACACAGAAGAAAAACAACTGCTTGAACACATGGGCTTTTGGGGATATTATTGGGAATGTAGACACTAAACAATAACTCTAGTCAAACTATCAGTAATATGGAATTAGGTCTTGATCAATGATACGTGTAAAACCCAGTGGAATTGTGCATCGGCTAAGGGGGATTAGGTGGGATTGGGGGAGAGGGAAAGAACATGAAATATGTAACTAGGAGAAAATATTCAAAATAAAAAAATAATTTCAAAAAAAATAAATAGCCCTTCAGCTTTAGCAACTTGGGTATTAAAAGCCCTTTATTGCTTGGGCTTATATTTAGTAGAAGGAAGGTGCTAAGTTGCTTTTTCATCATCTTCATCAGCTTGCCTTTTCTGTATTATCTTGCTCAGTGGAAGGTGCATTATGGACTTCTGTCTGCAGCAGAATGGAGGAATCATCTGTTAGTATGTCATTCCCCATGAATGATTGTCTTTTACCATCCTTGAGCTGCTCTGGGTAACAGACTTCTATTCACTCATTCCTAACTCTGGAGCTAAAAAGTTATACTAATTAACCTACCTTCATCTTTGGGGCAGCTAGGCAATGTAATGGAGAGAGCATTGATCCTGGAATGTGGAAAGCCTGACTTTAGTTCCAGGCTCAGGTACTCAGGCTCATTTACTATCTTTGTGACATGGGCAAGTCATTTAAACTTCACTTTGCCTCAGTTTCCTCAACAACAAAATAGGAAAAATAACATCTACCTCGCAGAGCTATTGGCAGAATCAAAGAAAATAATATTGGTAAAAGGTTCTTAATATAGTATCTATCACATCACAACCAACGAAATATAAATAGTTATTTCCCTTCATCTTTTATCTTGCAAGAAATGTCCTAAGAGGACCTCTCTGAACATTTCAAAACACTTGTGAAAAAATTTGATCATAACCAGCTTTTAAACAAGCAATAAAGTAAAAATTCAAATAGTAAAGAAAAACTTGGGTTTCTCCACGAAGGTTCTTTATTAGATTCCTGAGCAGTTAGCAAAAATGTAGAATAGGATAACTTCACAGTGTTGCAGGAGAGAGAAGCATTACATTGTAGTACTTCCTCCTAGAGATTTATATGTTCTGTCTCTGGGCATGTAGGTAAAAGAATTAGATCTACTGAGTCATAGATTTAAAGCTAGAAAGGACCTTAAAGGTCCCTCTTATTGTAGAGATGAGGAAAATTAGTCAGAGAGGGCAACTGACTTGTTAAAGTCACATTAGTAGTAAGTAGAAAGGCAGGGATTTCACTCAGTTTCCAATTCTAGCTATTTTTCCCTTTTCACCAAAGTTTGGATATTTCATAGAATTTTCCCTTGCTTCCAGCTAGAGGAATGTATTTTGGAAACATAATCAGTTGTCAGCAAATGTCAATTCCATTGGGAGATTAAAAAATGAAGAATTGAGGCAATTTTCTAAGTGCTTTGAACCAAAACAAAGAGTTCTTATGGGGAAGCATTCAAATAATTCAGGTAAAAAGACACATTCGTGGCAGGAATGTATTATTTGGATGTTATCTCAATTTTATGTTTCACATTAAATTTGTAGACACAGATTTAGTGTTTATCATCACAATTCATGATTAATTTGCTTTAATTTTTAAAAAATCAAAAACTTTAAAAATTTTCTCTCTTAGAAGTGGTACAAGTATTGGTTCTAAGTCAGAGGAGCAGTAAGGGCTAGGCAACTGAAATTAAGTAATTTGTCCAGGGTCACATAGTTAGGAAGTATCTGAGACCACATTTGAACCCAGGTGTTCCCATCCTCAAGCTTAGTATTCTATTCAGTGAGTTACAGAGCTGCCTCAATCTTAGATTTTTTTTAAATCATAAAGAATAAAGGAAAACATTTGACTAGTCAGATAAATCGGATCAGGAATATATTTTTAGATAATAGTGCCTCTTCTTAAACCTCTCTTACTTCAGCAGTGATTAGCAAAAAAAATCCAATAAATTACCAGGAGTCTTTGATTGATGATCTATATTGTAAAGTGACTACATGGGACCACATCAAGATAGATGGACAGAAGAAGAAAAAAATGTCATTTTTTCCCAAGTATATTTTTTTAATTTCTTCCTGTTCCTTCCTTCTCTCTGAAAGAACTTTAAAAAGCTCAAGCAAACATAGTTGCCCTGATTACTTCTCTGTCTTCACATGAGCCATTAATTAAAAGCATTTTTCCCACCCCATGTATGAAATCAATTCTAAATTGGGTAAAGTCATTTCAGGAATACAAATTATCTTTGCCAACTTGTGCCAGCCATCTACTGTCAGTGAATTCCAGAGCTTCAGGACGTTAATAACTTTTCAGCTTCAGCTTTCATTGACTTTAGTGAGTGCTTTAAATTCTATTCAGTATATTAATCATTATCTATTCAGTATAATGATCACTGAATTCCTTACTATGTAGAAAACTCAGCAAATGATACAAAGATGAACAAGAGTTTACTTTCGCTTTTGTAGGAGACCTGAGACAGTACACAGTTTACTAGCATAACATAGAACACAACAAATACCGTAATTACAAGGAAATTCTATTACCTGTCAAGTCTATTCAATTTAACAAGCATTTACTAAATACATCACTAAATGTTAACTATACAAAGACAAAAAAAATGAAAAAAGTCCTGCCCTCAAGAAGCTCGTATTCTGACGAAATAACCTGCAAATATATAATATGTCTAAAGTAAATACAGAGTAAGAAGAAGTAGCCAGAAGACTCTCTTCTAGGGCTCAATGAAGGAGACCCAGTTTCAAATGCTACCTCAGCCAGTGGTACGCTGGTAAAAGTCTAACAGCCAGCTCTGGACCAGTTTACAACTTCACCAACAGTGCATCAGTGTCCCCATTTTTCCACATCCCTTCCAGGATTCATCATTTTCTTTTTTAGGTCATGTTAGCCAGTCTGATAGGTGGGAGTGGTATCTTAGAACTGCTTTAATTAGCATTTCTCTAATCATTAGTCAAATTTAAAATTTAACAATCAAATTAGAAGTTAGAGCCAGCTCCAGCAAACACACACACACACACACACACACACACGCAAGCACGCAAGCACGCAAGCACGCACGCACACACTTCTGCTTTGGAAACATAATGAATAACTGACTTGGTTCAAGTAAGTCAGCTAGGTGATACAGTGGATTAACACTGGGGCCCAGAGTCAGGAAGTTTCATCTTCCTGAGTTCAAATCTAGACTTGGAACTTACTAATTGTGTGACTCTGGGCAAGTCACTTAACCTTGTTTGCCTTGGTTTACTCTTCTATAAAATGAGCTGGAGAAGGAAATGACAAATCACTCTAGTATCTTTGCCAAGAAAACGCCAAATGAGATCATGAAAAGCAGTCTGTGACTGGAAAATGACAGAACAGCAATAACAACTGATTTCAGTATTCCTGGGTAAATCACTTAATCTCTTTAAGTTACCTCTAGAATAGTTGCCAATCAGCACGAAGGAGAGAGTTTCCTCAGTGGAGAATTCCTACTCCAATAGCAACATAAATCTAGTCTAAACACAAAACAAACAAAAAGGTACTTGTGAAATACTTAATTTCCAAACTGTTTTCCTCAACAAAAAACTCTGTGATGATATAGGTAGCATATTTTTTGTTTTGTTTCACTTTGTTATTTCATGAATAGGAAGCTCCTAGTGAGAAATTTCATTTACCAAGGTAATTTGACACTTTCTTGGCAATTGGAACATTGCTTTGGGGTTTTGAGAGTTTTGGGAGTTTTAATGACTTGCCTAGTGCCACAAGGACAATATGTATTACAAGAAGTATGATTTGAACCCAGGTCTTTTTTGACTCTGAGGCCAGTTGCCTATACAGTGATACCTCGATACACGAGCACTCACAATTTGAGATACGAGCAGTCATGATGGGATTTTTTTTGCTTTAAGTCATAAGCGAGTGGATATTTGAATCTTGAGCTTCTGCCACCCTCCACTAGATAGCCTGCCAAATGTTCAGATTCGCAAGTTACATGAGGCTTACTTGTTTAGTTCAGTGTTTATCTGGCCCTGCAAGCATCTATATTGAATTGCTTTTGCTTTCTTCTTTATTTTTGTCTTGATTATAATTTTTTGGGCAAATTTCTTAACTTTTAAACATGGGTCCTGACAATAGAAGAATTGAAGCAACATAGGGAGGTTTTGCAGGAAATTAGTGGGAAGGCGCCTGAGGAGGATGAGGTAATCTGTACAATTGAGATTAAAGAAATGTTGAGGATTTAGGGAAAAATTAAACAGTTTATTGAAAAGATACACCCAGAAAAATTTGTAACAGGTCGTAAGTTAGAGGTGTGTAATGACTCTTGCTTCACACATTATCTAGAAAAGTTCTGAAAGGGAGGAAGAAACAAACTTCCACGGAAAGGTTTTTTGGGGCCAGAACAGATTAATTGCATTTCCATTAATTTAAATGGGGAAATTCAATTTGACATATGAGCAAATTAAGTTACAAGCTTGGACATGGAACAAAATAAACTCGTGTGTCAAGGTACCACTGTACATTGTTCCACCTTGTCTACCACTTTCTACTGTTTCTTGCTTATATGTAATGCATATAATTAATATTATTCCCATTTTACAGATGAGAAAACTGAGACTGATCAGGGTGAAGTGACTTACCTAATATCACAGACCCAGTATGTATAAGAAATAGATCAAACCCAGATCTCTTGATTCCAGTAGTCTTTCCAGTACTCCATTTTGATGTTGCTGGTCTTATAAATTCCTGTTCCAAACTCGTGGCAGGGACGTAATCCCTGCAGAAAGCAAGAAGTGTTCCCTGAGCCCCCATGTTCTCTTCTTACCACACAGCTGCAGCTGTGGGGAGAGAAGAGGATGTCTTCCTGGGACTGCTGGGTTCTCTTTTTACCCAGACAGCTAAAGGAGGGAGAATAAAGGAGTGGGCTGAAGAAGGGATTGGAAAGGATGAGTTTTCAGGGTCAGGATGTTCTCTGCCCACTCCATGCAAAGGAATAGATTTTCTCCAAGGAAATAATATTGTCGGTACCTCTCTGTAAATGTATTTCACTCAAAATGTAGCTGAAATAGTCCTATTATGATTATAATTCCAGCATATTGGGGGTTAATCAGGCTTTTGCAGCCTGTCTTAGGGACTTAAACATTAATTACTTTTTTTTTTATGGAAAAGGGTTTTCTGTTCTTAAAAAAAAAAAAAATCCTAACGGCTAACTTTAAAAAAATAGCCCATTCGTAAGACAGGAACTGCCATATAAACTAAAAAATTAAACAGATCTTTGTTGAACTCTATACTATGAACTCAGGACTGTGCTAGTTTCTCTTGAATATGCAGAAGAAAAGTGCCGACCTTGGGCAAAATTGTGTAGAGAAAAAAATTTTTTCATTTCTCAGAGCTTCTCTATTCTGCTCTTTCATCCTCACCCCATCCAGATACTTAAAGCCCTCTTCTTAGCTAAACCTGTTGTCCAGAAAGCATAAGCAAAAAGGATAATGTTCCTATTTTGGAATTAAGCTCTAATCTTTTCTGTCTGCAGTTAAGGTCAGTCTTCTAAAACAGAGATTCACACAACAGTCCTGCGTGCTACCTGAGCCAGATTAAAATGTGGCAGGGGTGGATGATGGTAGAAGCTAGGTAGCTTAATGGATTGGGAGCTAGGTCTAGAGATAGGAGGTCCTGAGTTCAAATTTGACTGCTGATGCTTCCTAGCTGGGTGACCCTGGGCAAGTCACTTAACCCCAATTGCTTAGTCCATACCATTCTTCTGACTTGCAACCTATACACAGTATTGATTTTAAGATGGAAGGTAAGGTTTTAAAAAATTTAAAAAAGTAATTAGGAAATTTTTAATAAAATTAAATAAAAATGCAATAGAACATAAATACTGTAAATATGTGTTTTTCTGAGTAAATCTGTGACCCACAAGGATTCTTATGTATGGTATAATGGGCTTTTTTCTATGTGAGTCTGACATCACAGCTTTAAAATGTGCATAGATGAAACTCAGACCCTACTATCAAGGAGCTAATGCTCTTGGTAGCGGGAAGAGAACGATATACCCCCAAACATTAGAGAACAACAGAAAATGAGCCAATTGTGCTTAATTTAGAAATGAAAGAGAAATAATTCAGTTTGGGGAAATAGGATTGTAGTCCCAGTGGAAAGATGATCTATTCTATCTCCATTTTACATAAGAAATATAGAGACCCAGAGAGGTAAAAGTGAATCGCTTAGAGGTTGTATGGGTTGGAGGTGGCAGACTCAGGGTGCTTTGTTTCTCTAATTCTGGATTAGATACATCATTGCCCAAGGAGGAGAGAAACCTCTATATCAGAAATGTTGATGACAAATTTGTCTATTTATAGCAGTTTTTTTCCATTTGAAAAAGTAGAAAGCATCTTCCACCATAAATGGGTCATATTTTTTTTAAAGAAAGAATGTAAACATTTTAAGGCATCTGTGTCCACCCGGAAAGCTATTATTTTACAAGATGTAATTTATGCTGCTTTTTGTTTCTTTTGTAATTATAGGTCATGGAGACACTTCCTAATTATTTCTTCTGTCTTTATGCCTTAAATTGTATTAACTTGTCATGACTGACAAACCTAGACCAACATAACTGGTCACTAGAATTATTTTTAAAAAAACACTTTATTTCATCCCCAATTCCATGTAAAAACAAATTTTAACATTAATTTTTTTACCTTCTGTCTTAGAATAAGTACTAAGTATGGTTCCAAGGCAGAACAGTGGTAAGGGCTAGGCAATTGGGATTAATGTGACTTGCCCAGAGTCACATAGTTGGGAAGTATCTGAAGTCATATCTGAATCCAGGACCCCCTGTCTCCAGGCCTGACTTTATCCACTGAACTATATAGATATCCCACATTCTATTTTTTTTTTAATTTTGAGTTCCAAATTCTCTACCTTCTTCTCTTTCCTCCCCAGTCCCTGAGGTGGTAAGAAATTTGATATAGATTTTATAGGTGGCATCATATAAAACATTTTTCCATATTCATCATTTGATGGAAAAGAACTTGACCAAAAAAAAATCTTGGTTGCATTGGTTTTGTTTGTGCAAAAACTTTTAAATTTAACATAATTAAAATTAGTAATTTTGTGTCCTATAATGCTCTCTGATTCTTGTTTGGTCATAAATTCTTCCCTTATCAATAGATGTGACAGGTAAACTATTCTATGTTCCCTCAGTTTGCTTATGATATTACCTTTTATGTCTAAATCATGTACCCATTTTCACCTTATCTTGTGTTAAACTGGAAAAAACACAGAACTATTAAACAGTCAGAAAAACCACATCTTTAATCAGGAGAGGGGTTCGATACTTTCCTCCAGCCTCCACACAGAGTTGCGAGCTCAAAATCCACCCAGAGCCACTAGACTCTGGCCACTCTGGCTACTGACCTCTGGGAGTGTTTGCTGGAGCCAGCTTTAACCTCTAATTTGGTTGTTAAATTTTAAATTTGACTAAAGATTAGAGAAATGTGAATTAAAGCAGTTCTAAGATACCACTCCCACCTATCATATTGGCTAACATGACCTAAAAGGAAAATGATAAATCCTGGAAAGGATGTGAAAAAACGGGGACACTGATGCACTGTTGGTGGAGTTGTGAACTGGTCCAGAGCTGGCTGTTAGACTTTTACCAGCGTACCACTGGCCAAGGTAGCATTTGAAACTGGGTCTCCTTAATTGAGCCCTAGAAGAGAGTCTTTTGGCTACTTCTTCTTATTCTGTATTTGCTTTATATATATTACATATTTGCAGGTTATTTTGGTAAAATATGAGCTCCTTGAGGGCAGGACTTTTTTCATTTTTTTGTCTTTATATATCTAACATCTAGTGATGTGCCTGGCACAGAACAGGTATTTAGTAAATGCTTGTTAAATTGAATAGACTCGACATGTGATAGAATTTCCTTGTAATTACGGTATTTGTTGTATTCTCTTCTAATCCACTCTTCACAGAGTTGCCAAAATGATACTCCTAAAGGACAAGTCTTACCATGTCAATCTCTTGCTCAAGAATCTTCAATGGACCCCCATTGCCTCAAGGATAAAACATAAATTCCTCAGCATAGCCTTTAAAGCCTTTAATAATCCAACTTCAACCCAACTTTTCAGACTTATTTCAAATTACTCCTATTCCCACAGTCTACATTTCATCCAAAATGGCTTACTTGATGTTGAGACAGAACTGACTGTGCATAAAAAAGGTTTGAACAGATGGTTTCTCCGTCTCTTCTTTCCTGGTAGCTTTCCAGTTAGAAAGACTATCATGAGCTATTGGTTGAGGATTTCCCCATTTCCCTCTTAAAATTGATCCATAAATCACATGTCCATGAGTGAATGGTGCCACTGTTTATTGTGCTTACTCTTTCCTGATCTTAGGCAAACAAGTATTTGGAGAAGAGAGTTATCCAGATGACTGGTCAGATCTGGGAGATCCATCAAAGTCATCAGAGAGGTCCAAGCAGCAACCAGAGCCAGGAGCAATAGCAGCCAAATCCAGCGATAAGCCAATGCAGCAACCAAGTAGCCTGCCTGACCCAGACCAGCAGGGGATTGACCCACTAGCCAAACACTGACCTCTACAAGAAACCAGGCAGATGAAGAAGGGAGCAAATGGTTTATTACTAGTGTCTTGCCCTGAGGTAGGTTCTTTATGAATGGAGTAAAGGACTCCCAGGGCAAGGAGTCGTGGTGTCCCCCTTACCTCCATAGCCAATCTAACATAAAGAATTTTGGAAGCCCATTTCAGGAACAATGATTCATCCCTACCTGATAATGCCAAGCCTTAGGGGGCAATTGTTGGCACCATGGACAGAGCACTGGACCCAGAGTCAGGAAGACTAGAGTTCCAATTTGGCCTCAGATACTAACTCCATGACTGGGGAAATCATTTAACTATTGTCTGACTCAGTTTCTTCTATAATAAAATCGGGGTAATAATAGTAATTATCTATTAGGGTTGTGAAGGTCAAATGAATTGTTGTTTTTTAAGTGCCTGGCATAGTACCTAGAACATAGAAAGTGTTATATAAATACTTATTCCTTTCTGTTTAGCTGAAGAGCATGAAGTTCAGATCACTCAGCAAAGACTGCCCAGGAACCAAAGGCACATGCAAAAGTTCAAACAATCTCTCAGTATATATCTCACCATCTTTAGAGTTTAGCTTGTGCCCATTCTACCCAGGGACCATATATGTGCAGAGGGACTATACTTCCAGTTTGGGGAAGGTTTTTTAAGTACTTACTATACTTTCTCAGTAAATAGCCTCTTGTAAAAAGCTAATTGGTGTCAACTGGTTGACAAAACTGAGGAACACATCAGATGAGGGCTTAAAAGTTAGTTTTAGAAATTCTAATTCCTCAGAGATACTCCTAAAACTCTTAAGGGTGGAGCAGATATTTCTTCCTGGAGAACCTAAATTGCCAGACTGGTATACTTTGGAAGAGTGAGCATGGAGTTCTGGGGGGAGGGTAGCACTAATTTTAAATAACATGAAGAAAGATTTTTACTATTCTCTCACTTGATCTGTATAATAACCTGATATTATTGGTCAATAAATATGACCAATATCATTCTTATTTGGTAGACAAGGAAACCCAATGTCAGAGAGGTTAAATGACTTGTATATGATCACACGACTTGCAAAACTAGAAGTCAACTCACTTCTTCTGACCCCCAGTTTTCTTATCATTATCATCCCATGCCCCCCTTCCAAAGAGAATGGATTTTTTCTATTTCTAATATCAACACTTTCTAGGAACCAAACCAGTTTTTTGTTGTTTGGCTTTTATCAGGGTTTGTAATTTAAACCCAACCATTTAGGAACTTTTCTTTATCTTGTCATTCTGTACCACAAAACCAAGTTTCCATTTCCGAAGATGACCTATTGTTGCTAGAATCAATGTTTGTGGAGAAAAAAATGTCAGCATGAATTTTAAAGCAGTGGGGACAGAGGGTTAAGGTTCTTTTCTAGTCTTAATGATGCTCTCATTGCAAGTCCCTCATTAACAGTACAGTTATGGTGACATTGCCTTAAATTGCTTCCAAATATTGAATATTTAGGTTTGGGCTAGGTGTGAGGTCTATCCCCACTGTCAAGAACCAGTTGTTATTTCATTTATGAAGGTAGCAAGTATGTTTTAACCTCACTCTCCAAGAACCAGGCTACTATATATCCCTCCCAAGATTCTAGAGATATCCTAAAAGATTAGATTATTTATTCTATAATGCCAACAGCTTAACCTCCCACAAGTTGTGTGCCCCCTGCACTGTTAGCCACGTGTGACAAGCACCCAGCTTCCACTTAAATCCTTAACATCTACTAGTTTTTTCAAGGTTTTTTCAAAATAAGTTTTTTATTTTGAAGACATAACAATAACAAAAGTACAAACATTTTTTTACCACTTCGAGGGTACATTCTCCCTATACTACCTCATTCTTTGTGAAGAGGGGCCCAAGACTTGGCACACTTTCTTGATAGCATTGGTCCCAAGAGATAACAGAAGAGATTTCACTCCAGGTCACCTTTGACTGGTTGGTTAAAAAAAACCAGAATGGAATTGACTCCCAGAATCCTGGAATCCCAGAAACCAGCATGTTTGGACACCATATTCTACTGACCTTTTGATCCACAAAAATTTGATATGTTGTTTCCTCATTGTCATTCACTTCCATGAAATCATTAATTATTTCTATGATTTGTTCTTTAGCTAACTGATTTTGAAGAATCATGTTATTTAATATCCAATTTAATTTTGATATGCTTATCTATATGTCCTTACTAATTATAATTTTCATTGCATTATGATATGAAGAAATTGCATTTATTATTTCTGGAGTTTTTTGCATTTGTTTGAAATGCTTTTATGCCCTAGTATATGGTCAAAATTTCTGAATGTACCATGTGCTGTTGAAAAGAAGGTATATTGCTTTTTTATTTTTCTCCATATAGCTATTAATTCTAATTTTTCCAAGATTTCATTACATCTCTTCTTTCTTATTTATTTTTTGGTTTGATTTATCTAGATCTAAGAATAGAGGAAGGTTGAGGTCTCCCACTAGTATAGTTTTACTATCTGTTTACTCCTTAAATTCTAATAGTTTCTCCTTTAAAAATCTGGATGCTATACCATTTGATGCATACATGTTGAGTACTGACATTTCTTCATTGCCTATACTGCCTTTTATCAGTATATAATTACCTTCCTTATCTCTTTTAATCAGATCTATTTTTACTTTGGCTTTGTTAGATATCATGATTGCAACTCCAACCTTCTTTTTCTCAGTTGATTTTGCTCCAGCCTCTTACCTTTACCTTGTGTGTGTCTACCTTCCTCATGTGTGTTTCTTATAGATAACATATGACAGGGTTTTAGTTTTTAATCCACTCTGAATCTGCTTCTGTTTTATGGGTGAGTTCATCCCATTCATATTCAGAATTATGGTTACCACCTGTGTATTCCCCATCATTTTGATTTCCTCTTCTAGTCCTGCCCTTTCTTCTTTCACTATTTCCTTCTACACCAGTTTTTTTGTTTTTAATCATCCCTCCTTTCCCCCACCCTTATTTTACTTTCCTTCCCACCCCATCCCTTCTTATTCCCCCTCTTATTTTTCTTTAAAGTCTAATCACATAACCCCAGCCTTTCTCTCCCTTTTAATATTCCCTGCCCCACTCCCCACCTGAGTTAGATTTTTATTTCTGGATTTAATTTCCTCTAAAATCTTGATAATTTATTTGCCTGAGGGAATAGTGGGTACTTTTTCTCTGGAGATCTAGCTTTCCATCTTTCTTTAATCCTACTTACCAAAATGAACATTATGCTCCAGAAAGTCTGAACTACTTGTTTTTTCTTGCAGATATCATTCATTCCCAGTTTTTCATCTTGACTCTCACAATTTCCATGACCATATCCATCAGTGACCTCCCCCATCCTTCAGACCATGGAAATGACACCCATCTTTCAATGCCTTAATTCAGATCTTATCTCCTCTAGGAAGATATTCCTAATCATTTTAGTGACTGAATTATTAACCACGTATTGATTGCATAGAAAAGGCAATGAATCTGGAGCCAGAAAACCTACCCCAATGCTGGTCAGCCCTAAAGGCAGCATCACTCAAATAAGTAAGATGTATTAAGTTCCTGGCTTCATTTCTAGGTGAACCCAGCTTCATACCCCAATGTTCTGCTCTCTTCCTTCAGTTTTATCCATTTAATTTTATTTCTATTCTAGAAGTATTATGCAAGTCTGAAGGGATTTAGGATTTGGCCATCTACCCTCTTCCTAAGTTTCACAAGAAGTATTTATCCTCTGTCCTATCAAAGCAGTCAGAGTAGGGTGATGGCATGGGTTTTAGAAGCAGAGCAACATATCCCAAGGCTCTCTTCTTGAGTTTTATATTCAGTCTCCATTTAAAATTCCCTAACCTGGCTTCCTCTATCAGTTGAAGAGCCACACTCTAGTCTCACCCCATCCTACCCGCCTTTAGGGTTGTTTCATGCTTCCTCTTAGGACTCTCTCTAGGGAGCCCATGGTGCCAACCAAAAGCTATGCCAGAAAACGATCCATCACTTGAGGCGAATTTAAATTAACTGTTTGAAGTCTTCCTGCACTAAAAATTTGGAGACTGCTGACCATTTTGCAGGTAGGTTTTGAATTTCCATTCACTTTTATTGCTTCTTTTCCACCCCATTTAGTTTTCATTCAGTTCTGAATCATCAGAGCTTTCAGTTGCTTCTCAGTATGGTGGCAAGTAGTTTAAGAAAGCTAGTAGGAGACCTTACTGCCAGGCCAAGGAATATTGGATAGCCCATTAAGATGGGTGTGAGAAGAGGAAAGGAGTAGAAGTGTATCAGGAGCAGAGAAATAGGGAAGGAACAAAGAATGAAAGTAATTAAATCAACAATTATTTCTTAAGTACTTACTATGTGCTATCCACTGTGCTAACCACTGGGAGTACAATACAAAGAAAAAGTGACAACAGTTCCTGTCCTAGAGGAGCTTATTTTCTAAAAGGGAAATAAAGTATGGACAGTAAAAGTAAAGAAAGGAAGCTAGTAATTCTTAGAGTGAGAAATTATCCCTTCTATATGTTTTACATATGGAAAACAAATTGGGTATCAACTGCAGAAAACATTTCTAATTCATGAGTAATATTATATCTTTAATAATATCAGGAGATAGCAAATTGGCTACTAGCTATCACACAGTGTTTTTGTCCTTTATCCCCCCTTTTCTGTTGGTTTTGGGTTAGAAACCATCTCACAAAAATTTTACTGGAACTTTTCCTCCAATCAAAGACAATAAGAGTTGGAATCTTGACACAAGCTCTGTGAACTTTGTTCCTTAGACCACAAGAGATGAGGAATTGAACATTCACTACCCCTAAGAATAGCAACCCTATTGTTATGCTTTCTCTCTTCTAACACTGTCACTAAACTTAAACTTAATAAAGATTTTATATACATAAACCAGCCAATTCTCCAATGTCCTGTTGCATTTCAAGGCTAAAGATGGTAGGAATGTATTTTGTGATTATGAATCTAGGTTTTGCAATATCAAAGAGAAAAGGAAACATTTGACTGGAGAAGTAAGGTTAACTTCTAATAGACTATATCTGAAGGAAAAAAAAACAGAATATGGCAATCACTGTACCAACTTCATCTAAGTTCTTAAAAAGTGATATTTTATGTGGACCAGCTATATGATAAGTTCCATGACAGCAAGGACTTTATTATACTTACAGCTAGAGAGAGGGGGGAGGGGGACAGACAGACAGAGACAGACAGATAGAGAAAGAGAGACAGAGAGACAGAGAACTTTATTAAGTATTTACTATATGGCAGGTACTGTACTAAGCTCTAGGGATGCAAATATAAGCAAACAAAACAGTCCCTGTCCTCAGGGAGCTTATAATTTAATAGAGAAGACAAGGCATAAAGGGGAACTGGAAAGGAGATAAAGGGGTCCTGGTGTAGAGGTAGAATGGTCCTATGAGTGGAACTGTAAGTGAAATGAGCATAGCTGGAGCCCCTTATTATAAAGTGGTCCAGATTAGGGAAACACCAACCAGAACAGGGTTCAGGGAAGAAGCATCTCTAGAATGAGAAAACTTCTAGTAAGGAAGTTGCCTTGAAGAGGTAAAGTCAAGAGAGCGCATAAATCTGATATTCCTTAGCACCTAAAATTATGTAGACATTTTAGTGCTACATTCCTAGCTAATGTTTAGCAATATTTATTCACAGGTACTTTTGAAGGTAACTAGGTGGCTCAGTAGATAAAGTCAGGCCTGGAGACAGGAGGTTCTATGTTCAAATTTGACCTCAGACACATCTTATCTGTGTCACTTAACCCTAATTATCTAGCCTTTACCTTTCTTCTGCTCTGGAATAGATACTCAGTAATGATTCTAGAAGAGAAGGCAAGGATTTTAAAAAAAAGTATTATTACCTAATTAATACATTTGAAAAACAAGAACTAGCATTTATATAGCATTTAGAGGTTTACAAAATACTTTATAAGTACTATTTCATTTTATCATCACAACAAACCTAGGAGGTAGGTGCTACTATTATCCCTATTTTACATATGAGGAAACTGAAGCAAAGTTATCAAAAACTATATATTAACTTTGATATTAATTTTAAAACTAGATACTGGGTCTTTTAAAACTAAATCCAAATTTAGGAAGGAGTAGGTTTTTTTTTTATATAAAAACATCATTTCCTATAATCTACTTAGTAGAATGAGAAAGTATAGAACTGTAAAATCATGGGATAATATAATTTTGGAGCTGGAAGAAAAGTTCTTAGAGATCATTTCATCCAATTGCATTATTTTACAGATGAGAAAACCAAGGCACACAGCTTAAAACTGGAGAAATGTAAAGCACTGTGAAGTGCATTTGTTTTTTTTAACCTTCTTCTTCCCTTTTTTCTGTCTCTCTGCTTCTTTGCTCACTGCTGGCATCTAGTCCTCTCCTCTCGTTATTAGTCACTTTTACTTGAGCATGACTATCACTCTCACTTCTGCTAGAGCATGAGCACTTTATAAATGTGATTTCTCTTGCATACAGTATTCTGATTTTAAATGTTATTTATGATTCTAAAAATATTTCAATTTTTTTTGCTATTCTGAATTTGACAAACACTAACATGAAACATGAACATTTTCATTTACAAATAACAAGAAAAGTTGATGATATATGAAACCACTAGTCTATTATTGATTGTCTTTTAATTTTTCAGTAAGTTCATCATATTTATTTCAGGGCTGTTCTTTTTGTATCTTACTCAAAACATTTTTTCTATTCTTTCCTGTACATTAAAAAAATTGCTTCCCTGATACTCTTATATTTCTTGGTCATCATCACTAGGTCTTTCCCCACTTACCCACACCCTACAATATTCCCTTGTAACAAATATAATCAAATTTTAAAAAACTATACAATTATCATGACTAAAAAGGCATGTCTCATTCTTCACTTCTAGTCCATTGCCTCTCTGTCATGAAGTAGAAAGCATGTTTATCAATTTTCTAGTGATATAGTTGGTCATTTCATCATTCAGAGTTCTGAACTCTTTCAGCAAATTTTTTAAGACTATGTATCAGTTCATAAAGCTTTTCCAGGTTTTCTCAAACTGTCTTTTGCTAGTTATTAGGGTGAAATAATATTTTATTATACTCACATAGCGTAATTTCTTTATGAATAGGATTGTTCATTGAAAATGTATTTGAATTAAAATTTTATTTTTTTTAGAAAAAAATCTTTTTTTCCCTCTGATCTTCCATTCCTACTAAAAAACAAAAACAAAATCTTATATCTAATCACTACATTGGCCAAAATATGTATGACTTTCTGCATTGTGGGTCCATCATCCCTGTGTCATGAGGTGTGTACCATGTTTCATTTTGGGTCCTCTGGAATCATGGTCATTGTGTTGACAAGAGTTATTAAGTTTTTCAAAGGTATTTGTCTTTACAGTATTTTTTATAAATTGCTCTCCTAGTTCTGCCCACTTCACTTTGCATCAGTTTGTACAAGTCTCCCTAGGTTTCTCTGAAGTAGTTCCCTATACCATTTCTTATTGCATTATAGCATGCTATCACATGTTCAGTCATTTCCTATTTGGTAGACATCTTGTTGGTTTCTCTTCTTGACTGCTATAAAATTAGTTGCTACAAATATTTTCATGCATATAAATTCTCTTTTTTTCTTTCTTTGGAAGTATAGTCCTCGTAGTGATACTATGGGTTTAGTTACTTTTTGAGTCAAGTTCCAAGTTACTTTCCAGAATGACTGGACCAACTCATAACTCCATCTATAGCATATTAATATATCTGTTTTCTCAGAGCCTTTCCAGCATTTTTTTCTTTTGGTTACTTTGCTAATCTAATGAGTATGTGGTGGAACCTCAGAATTATTTTAATTTGCATTTCTCTAGTTATTGGTGATTTGGAACATTTTTTCATATGACTATTAACAGCTTAGATTTATCCACCTGAAAACCGTCAATTCATATCTTTTGACTCTTATTCTCATAAATTTGAATGAGTTCCACATATATATATATATGTATATGCATATATATATATGGAGAGAGATATCATAAATGAGACTCTTATCTGAAAAATTTGTTGAAAAGATTTTTTTCTCATTTACCTACTTTCCTTCTAATATCAGTTGCATTGGTTTTGAGTATACAAAAACTTAAACAAATATATATATATATAGTATCTTGTATATCTATATCTACATAATTTTATATAATCAAAATTATTCATTATATCTCTTGTGATCTTTTTTATCCATTGTTTATGAGCTTTCTCCCTCCCCATAGATCTGAAAAATATGTTCTTCCTTACTTTTCTATTTTGTTTAAGATGCTACCCTTTATGTTTAAACTCATTCATTTTTCATCTCATACAATCTAAACTACCCATAAAATATATTGGCAGAGTCCAGAGCAAATAAAATTTTAAATGAAGTTGGTTGCTGTGACCATATTTTCCCTAAGGAAATCTCAAGCCATACTTGTGGGAACTTGGCATTCAAAGAAACTCATTTCCAAAGTCTGACAAAGCAATTAGCCTAAATCACAAGGAAACCTGTCCTCAGAATAGTTTGGCATTATTTTTAAAAAAGAGTACTTGTGACCAGAAACCCTAGCTATCACTCAGAGGAAAATAGCAGTGAAGAAGAGAAGTCAAAGGCCCCTGGGCTTTTGGATTATCTTGAAGATTACTTTAGTTATTTATTCATCTATCTATTCATCCTGTCATCTATCCATCCATCCACCCACCCATTCATCCATCAGTCCATCCATCCAGAGAAGGTGCTCCTGTCATCAGATACCAAAAGAAAACTTAGTCAGAAATCATTAAGAGCTTTTTCACATCTAAAAGGATAGCCAGGCAAGGTGAGATAGAACAGCCTGAGTTTCTCTAAATTAAAAAGTTTCATAAAATTTCCAATAGCTGTCAGAGTTCTGGGACAAAAGATTTCAGAGTGTTCTGCTGCGTCCCATTAGTCTCTGTATACTGCCCAGGTATTCTGGACTTTCCAACTAAGAATGTCACCTTTCACTTTTGACCCATTCTCCATTTTCCCAAGGACCACCTCATCTGCTGCCCACCTCACTGCTTTGCCCTTTCATGAGCAAAGCAGAAGCCTTTGAGACTATGTACCTTTGGCCAACATTCTCGGCCAGCTGATTTGGATGTTTAATAAAAAAGGATTTTAACTAAATAGATTTCTATGTCTTTCTTCAGGACTCCAAGAGACAAGAAAATGTCCATAGCAGAAAGAGTGAAATATAGTCATCAAACACCAACTAGCTGATTCTATAAGCATGGACTAGTCACACACAGTTTAGTTACTAAACAATAACAATGAGAGGTTACTACTATTTGTCAAAGATGATGACAAAAAGAGCACTTCAAACATGACTGCCAGCACTGAGCCCTTTAATGGACTACAGCTCTGGTTGGCAAAAGTTAAATAGGAATAAATGTACAATTCTCTCCTTCATAATTCATCATGCTGTTCCATTTCCTTCTCCATTTGATATCATCATCCATGTACCCTTGATGTTTCTGCATGCCAGTTCATGCTGCCTGGGTTATTACAGTGGTGCTCTAGTCCCTGTAGGTATTAACCTGTATAAGTGGAGGATAAGAGATACAGACTGGACCTGTGATTTGATTAGTTTCAGGTTCTTCTAGTTGAGGAAATTCTCTCTATCAATGCATTTCAGCACCTTCTCAGCAAAGGAATTGAGGGCATTAGTACAGTAATGATAGTGGAAATTGGGGCAATTGAGTGAACTCACTGATTCCATCTTGTAACTCAGTTCTTCTAGAACTAGCTCAGCTCCTTTTCAATTCAATTATGGGTCTGGTCCAATTTCTATCCTATGAGAAAACTTTTTTCAATTGTGAGAAGATAGAGAAAACCTTATTGCAAACCCCACCAAAAAAACCAACAAACCTTTATTGTATTGTTTGAATCTAGCCCTGCATGACTGGGAAGCTTGGCCACCTTTCCCTGTTACTTAGAGACTCTTCACTAAGGACCTGGGTTATGCAGTCAGATGCAAAGACTGATGCAATGAGTATTCTTATACTTGCATATTCCACCCCCCCCCCCTTAATTATCTTATGGTGATTCTCTTGAGTTCTGTGTTTGGGCAGCAAACTCTGTTCAAGCCCGATTTTTTCTTTATGAAAGCTTAGAAGTCCTCAATTTTATTGAATGACCATACTTTCTCCTGCAAAAATACAGTCAATTTTGCTGGATTGTTGATTCGTGGTTGTAGGCCCAGTTCTACTGCTTTCTGGAATATTATATTCCATGCCTTACAGTCCTTCAATGTAGATGGAGCCAGATCCTGTGTTCCCTGGTATCTGAATGACTTCTTCTTAGCAGCTTGTAATATTTTTACCTTGGTCTGGTAGTTTTTGAATTTGGTTATGATATTCCTGGAAGTTGTCAGTTATGGATTAAATGTAGGAGGTGATCTGTGGATTCTTTCAATTTCCACTTTTCTCTCTTGTTCAAGAATGTCAGGACAGTTTTCTTGGATAATTTCTTGTAGGATGATGTCTAAACTTTTTCTTTTGTCATGGTGTTCCAGTAAACCAATAATTCTTAAATTGTCCCTTCTAGCTCTGTTCTCCAGATCTTTGGTTGAATCAATGAGGTGTTTCATATTCTCCTCAAAATTTTCATTTTTTAAATTTTGTTTTATATATTCTTGCTGCTTTGTGAAGTCATTTGCTTCTAGTTGTTAAGTTCTATTTTTTTTGCCTTTTTTTAACATTTATTAATAATCATTTTTAACATGGTTACACGATTCATGCTCCTACTTTCCCCTTCACCCCCCGCTCTCCCCCCACCCATGGCCGATGCACATTTTCACTAGTTTTGTCATGTGTCCTTGATCAAGACCTATTTCCAAATTGCTGGTGGCTGCATTGGTGTGGTAATTTCGAGTCCACATCCCAATCATGTCCACCTCGACCCGTGCGTTCAAGCAGTTGCTTTTCTTATATGTTTCCTCTCCTGCAGTCCTTCCTCTGAATGTGGGTAGCATCTTTACCATAAATCCCTCAGAATTGTCCTGGGTCATTGTATTGCTGCTGGTACAGAGGTCCATTACATTCAATTTTACCATAGTATATCAGTCTCTGTGTACAGAGTTCTTCTGGCTCTGCTCCTTTCACTCTGCATCAGTTCCCGGAGGTCTCTCCAGTTCGCCTGGAACTACTCCAGTTTGTTATTCCTTTTAGCACAATAGTATTCCATCACCCGCATATACCACAGTTTGTTCAGCCATTCCCCAATTGAAGGACATACCCTCCTTCTCCAGTTTGTTGCCACCACAAAAAGCACAGCTATAAATATTTTCATACAAGTCTGTTTATCTATGATCTCTTTGGGGTACAAACCCAGCAATGGTATGGCTGGATCAAAGGGCAGGCATTCTTTTATAGCCCTTTGAGCATGATTCCAAATTGCCAGCCAGAATGGCTGGATCAGTTCACAACTCCACCAGCAATGCATTAATGTCCCAATTTTGCCACATCCCCTCCAACATTCATTACTCTCCCCTTCTTTCATTTTAGCCAATCTGCTAGGTGTGAGGTGATACCTCAGAGTTGTTTTGATTTGCATTTCTCTGATTATTAGAGATTTGGAATAATCCCTCATGTACTTATTGATACTTTTGATTTCTTTACCTGAAAATTGCCTATTCATGTCTCTTGCCCATTTATCAATTGGGGAATGGCTTGATTTTTTATACAATTGCTTTAACTCCTTGTATATTTGAGTCATTAGACCCCTGTCAGAGTTTTTCGTTATAAAGATTTTTTCCCAATTTGTTGTTTCCCTCCTGATTTTGACTATATTGTTTTTGTTTGTACAAAAGCTTTTTAGTTTAATATAATCAAAACCATTTAATTTACATTTTGTAATTTTCTCTAACTCTTGCTTGGTTTTAAAGCCTTTCCTTTCCCAGAGATCTGACAAGTATACTATTCTGTGTTCACTTAACTTATTTATAGTTTCCCTCTTTATATTCAAAAGTTCTATTTTTTTAAAGACTGAATTTCATCCCTGGCTTTTTGGTCATCCTTCTCCTTCTGCTCTGATTTTCTTTGTAGATCATCTTTTGCCTTCTTTGCTTCATTTTCAAGCTGGCCAGTTCTGGCTTTTAAAAGACTTTATTTTCTTGTTTTAGTTCATGTATTTCCTTTTTAAAATTGTCTTCAGCCTCTCTTGATTGCTTTTTGAGTCCCTGCAGTTCTTGAGTTAGTTGAATTTTGACATCTTCCAAAGCCTGTGTCCAATTCACTGGAACTTTTTCCTCTTCTTCTATGTAATTTGCTCTCTTTTCACTTCTTTGAGAGACACTGTCAATTGTCATTTATTTTCTCTTTTTCTGTTGTTTACTCATATTTTTTCCTTTTCTCTTCTGCTAGTTTAAGCAGATGGATTTAATAAGCTTTGATGAAAGATCTTCCCTCACCTGGTAATGGAGGTTTGTAGTTACTTTCTCTGCAGTCTATAGAGGAAAAATGTTGGAGTTTCCCTGCCCTCTGAAGACTTCTTGTCTGTCCAATTGATGAGATTAAGTCTGTATTGATTGGACTAGTCTGTATTGTTTAATGTGCCCTGAGGCTAAAACCTTGAGAAGGTAAAAAAAGAAGTGTGTGTGTGGGGGGACAAGATGGAGAGTTTTCTCTGAGCTGTCCAGCAGTAGGGTCTCCCTGCTCTCTCCTGATGTTTGACCTGGTTTTCTTTCCTATTGAAGCCCTTTGTTCTCTATCTCAGTGTGATAAAACCAGGTACTCTGAGGTTTAGCTCCACCTAAGCTGCCATCTTCTAAAGGATTTTGCTGTGTTTCTCTGGCTTTCTCCTCCAGTCACCTCCCCAGTGCCTGTGTTCAACTCCCCGAGTCTAGGACCAGCAAGGCCCTCTTTCCATACTGGTATGCCCACCCAACCGGAGATTTCAGGGGCCACAGAAACTCTGCACAGTGTGTGTGGGAGGGGTCCTGGGATTCCCCTTCTATACCCTCAGACCCAACAGTTCAAGAATTCAAGCCTTTTTCTTGGTGTACCTCTTTAGTTATCCAGCAGTAGGATCGCCTATTCTGTCCTGTTGTTAGATTTGGTCCTCTTTCTTCTCCAAGTGCATTGTTTTCTATCTCAGCGTGGAAGGGCGAGGAGGTTTTAAGATTTGCTCTGTCTAAGCCACCATCTTCCCAGAATCCTCATAAATCTCATACTTGTATATTTTGAGCAACACAAAAACAATAAGTCTTATCAAAAAGTGGCCCCATAGTGATCATTAGCTATTGTTTCCAAATTCATATGATTATTTGAAGACACTTAGAGAGAGTGAAACACTTCTTTTTCTGATTTTAGGGAATCGTTCCTGTTCACTCTCCCCATCCCAACTTGGAAAGTCCCTAATCTTTTCTCCAACTAGAAATTAGATTACATAATGTTTGTTCCTGGTTAATTGTTTGCTTTTGATTAGTTGGTCTTATTTGGACAATTATTTAAAAAAAAAAAAACCTTACCTTCCATCTTAGAATCAATATTGTATATTGGTTCTAAGGCAAAAGAGAGGCTAGGCAATGGGGTTTAAAGTGACTTGCCCAGGATCACTCAGCTAGGAAGTGTCTGAGACCAGATTTAAACCTAGGACCTCCTTTCTCTAGGCCTGACTTTCAATCCACTGAGCCACCTACCTGCCCCCCTTCAATTATTTTTTAAAATATATAGAAATCTATGTCTCTTGTATCTGAGGTTCAGTACCAAACCTGAGGAAGGCTAATGGTCCCAATTTGTTCAGCAACTGACATGCTTTTCTTTTTTTATTAAAGTCAAATGTTTAGAAGCTTGAACCTTTGCTTCCTCAGTCATTTTATCTTTCATTGCCATAATTTTTGGCAGAACCAGCCTTATCAAGAGAGTGACCTCTGGGTCAACAGTCTTCCAGGAAAATCCCTGTTCAGTACTTTGGTTCATCTTTCAGCTTCTGTTGGAAGATTGCCTCTGGCAGTCAAAATCCTGTTTTCAATCCCTCTTTCTTCTGAGCTAAGGTAATAAGTATAGTTTTAGAGGATTTCCTAGAGCACTGTAAAGTTAAGTGACCTACCTAGGCTTATCTAGCTAGTACTTGTCAGAAAGGGGTCTTGACTTTGAGAGCAACTTCTTCCTTCCTTCCTTCCTTCCTTCCTTCCTTCCTTCCTTCCTTCCTTCCTTCCTTCCTTCCTTTTTGTTTCTCTCTCTTTCCTTTTTTCTTTCCTTTCTTTCTTTCGCTCTTCCTTTCTTTCTTCCTTCCTTATCTAAACTAGAAGGGCAAGGGCTAGAAAAACAGGGTTAAGTGACTTACTCAAGGTCACACAGTCAGAAAGTGTCCATGCACAGATTTGAACCCAGGTCCTTCTGACTCTCTATCCACTGTACCACCTAGCTACCTCCCCACCTTTTTTTTTTTTTTTTTTTTTTTTTGAGACCAACTTTCTGCCAGGTTCCTACAATCACAGATACTGGTTAGATCTAGAAAAGACTTGAGATCATCTGGTCCAAACCCCTCATGTTACATTTTACAGACAAGGAAACAGAGACCTGGAGGGCTAAAGAGACTTGTCTAAGGTCACCCATGACACTAGAGAGAGGGTGCCAGGGCTTGGGCTTAGGCTTTCTGAAGGTCAGTGTCCTCCCCAGGCCACTCAGGTACACAATGATCTCTTTGTTCTCTGAACTCCTGCATCATTTATTATCTGGTCCTTAATGTACTGTCTTGTGGCATGTCTTCTATTGTTATTTAACAGTATTGAACTACTGAACTGCTGTTTGTCCTTGGTTCTGTCCTGTTTGACATCACTGTGACTTTGTCAAAGACTTGGATGAAGGCACACATGGCATGCTTATCAAATTTTTGGGATGACACAGAGCTGGAAAGGATAGCTAATGCGATAGATGACAGAATAAAGATTGGAAATGACCTCAACAGGCAGGGAGGATGGATTGAAACAAACAAGATGAAATTTAACAGAGAAAAAGGTAAAGTGCTCTGCACCAGCAAGGGAACAGAGAGTCCCAGAAAGTGTGCAAGAACAACAGAACAGATCAGACTATATTACAAGGTAAAGTAATTGAGGATCTTCAGCATTTCAGGTGGAACCAAAGGACCAGAAAAAGGTATTTTTCTCTCATTCATTCATTCATTCATTCATTCATTTATTTGTTAGAGATTTTTTTATCTCTTTATTTTTATCAGTTTCTAGTATAGTACCTGACACATGATTAGTGCTTACTCAATAAATGTTTTTGCTGCTTCATTTATTCAAATTTATTAATTATCTACAAGGTGTATTGCACTGTTTGTTTGTTTGTTTGTTTTTTAAACCCTTAACTTCTGTGTATTGACTCCTAGGTGGAAGAGTGGTAAGGGTGGGCAATGGGGGTCAAATGACTTGCCCAGGGTCACACAGCTGGGAAGTGTCTGAGGCCGGATTTGAACCTAGGACCTCCCGTCTCTAGGCCTGGCTCTCAATCCACTTAGCTACCCAGCTGCCCCAACGTATATTGCACTGTGATTGGTAATTTGGTTATTGTTCAGTTGTCTTTCAATCATGTCTGACTCTTTGTGACCCCATTTGGGCTCTTCTTGGCAAAGATACTGGAAAGGTTTGCCATTTCCTTATCCAGCTCATTTTATAGAGGAGGAGACTGAGGAAGACAGGGTTAAGTGACTTGCCCAGGGTCACACAGCTAGGAAGTATCTGAGGTCAAGTTTGATGCCATGGCTAATACTCTACCCACTGCTCCACCTACCTGCCCTGTGATTGGTACTAAGGAGATAAAAAGGGAACTAAGACATGGACCTCTTTTCAAGGATCCTAAATTCTAATGAAGGGATATATTGGTGAATATTTAACAACTGGCTCTTTTCTTTGGGAGGAAAAATGTATACCAGATAAACTTTTTTTTTTATTGATTTTTTTAAACCCTTATACTTCGGTGTATTGTCTCATAGGTGGAAGATTGGTAAGGGTGGGCAATGGGGTCAAGTGACTTGCCCAGGGTCACACAGCTGGGAAGTGGCTGAGGCCGGGTTTGACAGATAAACTTTTAAAGTTTAATCTGCATTGTTAGCATTAATATTTTCTCCATCATTTGCTTGCCTAGCTAATCAACAAAATAATAAACCATCCCTGATCTTGTGCCTTTGCAATTTCCAAAGTTGTAAATCCTCACAATGAAAATTTAACAATCAGTTCTCAGAAGCATTTCCAGCTGCTTTCAGCAGACCACTGCATATAGAGGATAGGGAGTGGGCTGGGAA
Organism: Gracilinanus agilis; assembly: GCF_016433145.1. NCBI lineage: Eukaryota > Metazoa > Chordata > Mammalia > Didelphimorphia > Didelphidae > Gracilinanus > Gracilinanus agilis. Next base: position 580,671,030 of record NC_058131.1, read on the forward strand.
CTTGCCTGGTGAGGGGACTCCCTCTACCAATGCAGGTCAGCACTTTCTGTACAACTTAAGAGTTTTAGAGAATTGCCTAGAAGAGAGATCTTATTTTATTTATTTTTTCAGAATTTTTTTCATGGTTGCATGATTCATATTCTTTCCCACTCCTCTTCCCTTGCTCCCCCCTCCCCCCCCCCCAGCTGATGAGCAATTCCACTAGAACAGAGATCCTAGATGACCTGTCCAGGGTCAAAAAGGCAGAATTTGTCAGAGGTGGGACTTGAACTCTAGTTTTCCTTCAAGGTCAGCTTTCTATCTGTTGTGCCTCCATATTCACAGGTAATTGGGAAGAGTCTAACAATTCAGGGTCACAGGTCCAAGCAGTAGGCTGAGTTTAGCCAAAAAAGGCTGTTTCTTTGGATATTTCTGAGTTTCTGAAACCTTGTATTCTGTGAAGAAATCCAAAGTTCTCTGCTAAGTTTCTCCTACCTGGATAGGACTCTCTGATTTTAAAAGGGACTCAGAACATTACTCCAATCCTAGAACCCTTTCAATTAGGAAATTATACATACAAATACATATGCACATATATATATATATATATACATATATCTCTCAGGTCAATTTAACAAATATTTACGTTCATTTGATAAATACTTACTAGCTGCTTAAGACGTATGAGTGAGGAGGACTAGCAGCTCTGGTGTGAGCCTTTTCAGGGCTGCTTATCCACCTTTGGTGTCTAACTAGAACTCAACTCTCAGCAATGGCTCCAAGAAGCCATAGTATGCACAGCAACTATACCCTGTTAAACCATTTCAGCAAATGGACTAAACCAAGTTGAGGGTAACCAATGGGCCACAACCAACCCATCAGTGAGGGAGGGGGGTGTCTACCTCAAGCATATGAAGAATTCTCCTGGTGGAATGGGCAGTCAAGAACAATTTGTTCCAGTGTCCATGAAGGCGGTTCAAGCAGAGCCTGGTTGGATATCGAAGATGCCAAGGTCATCTCCTGCATCTCAGGCCATCATCAGTTGTTCCTGCCTTTTGTCTTGCCCCTGGACTTTGATGACTCTGGAAGAGAGAGGGAGGCTGATGACCTTGTGCAGCTCTACTTCACTTAAATCCAATTCATGCATAAGTCAAGGCATTGCCCATGATGTCATTGGTCCTCTCCAAAAATGAAGGACAAACAACATTAATTACCTTCCTTGTGGGATGCACTGAGCGTCTTAGTCTCCGTGTTGAAAGGCAGGTACATTTCTTACAATCAGAATTAGATTTCAGTGTCCAGGTTTTAGAGTTAAGGTCTTAGTCTTCTCTCTAGCAGAGCTCTCTCCCCCAAGCCAAAGTTCCGGGGCTTACAACATAAAATCTTTTACTTATCCTATTTCTAAAAAAACTCTTGCCTTCTGTCTTAGAATTGATACCAAATACTAGTTCCAAGGCAGAAGAGCAATACGAGCTAGGCAGTTGGGGATAAGTGACTTACTCAGGGTCACACAGCTAGGCAGTATCAGAGGCCAGATTTGCACCTCCTGTCCCCAGGACTGACTCTTTATCCACTGAGCTACCTCGCTGCCCCTCTTGTCCTATTTTTTAAAAAAATTATCAGTGAGCGCTTACTGTTCTAGTATAGAAGATATTACATTTATTTATTATTGCCTTTTGGTTTAATATGTGTTTTACCTCCATTGCTTATTTAATTCCTACATTTGCCATGTAAATTGAGTAAGTATAATCCCAGTTTTATGGGTAAGGAAACTGAGGCTCACAGAGATAGAACTAAAACTAGATGGTCCTTGAAAGGCCATTGCTCAAGATCTCATAGTTCATAAGGAACAAAGCTGAAATTCAAATTTAGGTCTTTTGATTCCAAACCAATACTCTTTCCACTACGCTAAGAAGCCTTGCTCGGCAGTCCTTCATGTAAAAAAGATCTGGGGAATTTAATTGACCACAAATTTAACATGAGCCAACATAGAGCTGCTTTCAAAATAAATAAATAAAAGCTAATGTAAAGTTAGACGGCATTACTAGAAGACAATGTTCAGATAAAAGGAGAGATCCATCTCACTGCACTCTGCTCTGGTCAGACCACATCCGGAATATTGTGTTCAGTCTGAACTATTATATGTCCCCAAGTTTCTTGGAGTGCCAGATCTCCAGATCCGCCAGTTGCCATAATGAGGAACAAATCGGCCAGTGAGAACCCTGACTTTGCCAAGAGACCTGCTCAGCCCTCATTGCTTGCCCCAAAGTGAGGGTCTTGCTTACCTTATCCCCAATTCCCAGGTGGTTGGGAAAGATACCCTACCCCGCCCCTAGTTCCCTTAGATGACAGGGGCTCTTTAGGACCAGAACAGCTTGCCTAAGGCACAGCAGGGCAAGGATGTGTGGCTCTGTGCCCAAACATCCTGTTAAATACTCACGCTGCCCAGGGAGATGTTTGTTGAACAAACTGCTTTGCAGAGCTCTGCTGCGGATTTCCCTTGCCCTCAGCTGAAAGCACTTTCTAGATTTTCAGTGCTGTTTGGATTTGGACTCAGCCTCTGTGTGCTTGCTTACACTATGATTTTCATTGTTTTCCAACCCTAATTATGCCTCTTTCTACCATGACACTCCAGTTTATTTGACTCTGCTTGGCTGTACTTTGCTTCTCACCAGCAACTGGTTCCATGACTTTCCTATTCTAGCTAGCCAGGAATTGTTGTCCTTGCTCAGCTGTTGTTAACCCCTCGTCAAGCAGTCATCAAATCCTTTTGTGGTGGTTCAATTGTTTCAGTCATGTCTGACTTGGCGATCTCATTTGGGTTTTCTTGGCAAAGATACTGGAGAGGTTTGCTATTTCCTCCTCCAGCTCATTTTACAGATGAGGAAACTGAGGAAAGCAGGGTTAAGTGACTTGCCTAAGGTTACACAGCTAGTGTCAGAGGCCCCATCTGAACTCAAGTCTTCCTGACTCCAGGTTCAATACTCTATTCACTATGCCACCCACCACCATCACTCAAAGAGAATCCCACAAAAGCATAGATTTGGAAGGAGTCTCAGAAGTCATCTAGTCCAACTTATTCCTGAATTAGAATTTCCTTTGCAATATTTCCAATAACCCCAATCCAGGTCTTGTTTGAAGACTTCAATAAAGGGGAACTCAGTACCTCCTGAGGCAACCCATTCCACTGTTAGATAATTCTAATTTTAGGAAGGCTTTCCTTACATCAAGTCTAAATTTGCTTCCCATCAACTTCTACCTATTGCTTCTAGTTCTACCCTCTGAGGCCAAGCAGAAGAATGTTAGTGTATCTTCTGCACAGCCATCCTTTAAATCAGGGGTCGGCAAAGTATGGTTCTTGAGCCATATCTGGCTCTTTTGAGGGCCAGATATGGCTCTTTCTGCAGGAGCCATAAAGTCAATTTTTTTTTTCAGGCGCTGTTACAGGAGTGGCACTGTGAGCACTGTACGGTTCTCACGAAGTTACATTTTAAAAAATGTGGCATTTATGACTCTCACAGCCAAAAAGGTTGCCGACTCCTGCTTTAAATGATTGAAACAGTTATCATGACTTCCTGTATTCTCTTTTCTTTCTTTCTTTTTTAAAATTCATTCATTCATTTATTTGACACATTGAAATGCCCAGGTGACTCTCTCTCTTCTTCCCTTATCCTCATCAGAGAAGGGACATCATTACAAAAAGATGTATGTGTATATAGAACTATGTTTTAATTATTTCTACTTTTCAGTTCTTTCTCTGGAGGTAGAAATATGCGACATTCTTTCAAAAAATTGTTTCTGTTTATAATGTTCTCTTGGTTCTATTCATTTCACTCTTCATAATTTCATGTATATCTCTCCATGTTTCTCTCAAATTAACCTGTTTATCATTTCTTAAAGACACAGCAGTATAACATCACAATTCTATGCCGCAACTTGTTTAGCCATTCCCCAATGAACATCCTTTCAGTTTCCAGTATTTTCTTTTCTATCTTGTTCACTCAGGATAATGAAATCCCTCCAGATTAGTAGTGTTAAACTCCAATAGGAATGTGACTACTAAACCTTACATAGAATTTCCTGCCTTAACTTAGAAAATTACATATTGACTATGCCCTATTGTATTTTATTTTGCTAAATCTTATTTCCCAATTATATTTTAATCTGGATCTGGATGTAGGTGGAATGTAGAGCTGCCAGTAGGTGGGCTTGATAACTTCTGCTCTTCATCATAATAAAGGAAAATTGATTGAAGGAACTGGGGATGTTTAGACTGGAGAAGGGAAGACTCAGATGGACCATAATAATTTTCTTTGAGTCACATGAATGAAAAACTTTTGCACTAAAGAAGAATAAGATTTGTTCAGCTTGGCCCCAAAAGGGCCTTTGGGTTGAAGGAGAAATGGGTTGAAAAACTCTTTGTGGGTTTGTCCCACAAAAGTCACTTTACTTCATACACACACACAAAAAAACTTGGTTTCATTGCCACAGTTAGAATCTGTAATAATCTTGACTAGTCATCTAACAAATGCTGGGTGGACTAGGAAGGAATGTAGATGGTTCAGTGCAAATCAATCCTACTAGTGGAATGTTGTTGTTGTTTAGTCATTTCAGCCATGCCTGACTCTTTGTGACCCCAGGTAAAAATGCTGGTGTGGTTTGTCATTTCCTTCTTCAGAAGAATTAAATAGAACACTAGACTCAGTATGAGCCTACAGTTTTGCACCTTTCTAGCTTTGTGGGCTTGGGCAGCAGAAGGGAGAAAAGAAAGGAAGGGAGAGAAACAACAGCTCTTTTAGAGAATAAACAGGATTTGACAACTGATTGGATGGCAAGGAATTGAATGGAGAGAGAGGGCTTTTCTTTAAAAAAATTTTTTAACCCTTACCTTCTGTCTTAGAATAAATACTGTGTATTGGTTTCAAGGAAGAAGAACAGTAAGAGCTAGGCAATGAGGGGTAAGTGACTTGCCCAGAGTCAGACAGCGAGGAAGTGTCTGAGGCCAGATTTGCACCTAGGATCTCCTGTTTCTAGGTCTGGCTCTTTATCCACAGAACTACCTAGGTGCCCTGAGAGTTAGTTTTCCACAAAGTTTTCAAATCATTGGATCATAGATTTAGAGCTGGAGGGTCATTAAGTCCAATCATCTCATTTTACAGATAAACAAGCTGAGATACAGAAAGGACAAGTGTCTTATTCAGGTTTACACAGCTAATAAATATCTGAGGCAGAATTTGAACCAAGGTCTTTCTCATTCTATGTTTAGTCCTCTAACCTCTATGCTCATGGTATCAAACTCAAATAGAAAGTGTGGGTCATATGTTAACTTAGAAAATCACAAATTAATTTTATCTAGATTGTATTATATTTTTATTTTTATCTGGTTCAAGTCCCCTCCCTGTCTATACTGTGCCACCGAGCTGCCTTAAGTTAGGGACCTTAAACTTTGCAGTTGTGCTGAGGGAGTTGTATTTGGGTTTATTTGATTATAATTTACAAAAACTATGTGATTATAACCAATTATAATTGTACCAAAAGCCTCAAAGAAATTGGAATGAACTATGCATTTGTGTGGTAATTAAGTGGTACAGTAGATAGAATGCTGGCTTTGGAGTCAGAAAGTCTCATCTTCTTGGGTTCAAATCTGGCCTCAGACACTAGCTATGTGACCCTGGCTAAGTCACTTAACTCTTCTTCAGTTTCATTATCTGTCAAATGAGCTAGAGAAGAAAATGGCAAACCATTCCAGTATCTTTATCAAGAAAACCCCAATGGGAGTAATAAAGATCAGGACATGACTGAAAATGACTAGAGAAAATACATTTATAAGCCCTTTAAGAACTTCAAAATGTGACAGTTTTGCAATTAATTGATTTGCTGAAACAAAAATTTGTACTTAAGTAAAAGGAAAACTCACTAGAATGAAGATCAAGCTTGTAGACAGCCTTGTATATGATTCAGAAAAAAAAAAACCTAGCAGAATCAAACAAGTAGAAGAAAGTCAGAGAAGTGTCAGATGAGAACATGGAAGGCACAGTTTTGAAGGGTTTTAATCAAAGCCTACTAGGGGGACATAAATAAAAGGAAGGAAGGAAGTTTAAGCAAATAGAGATGAGAGGCAAATGCGTAGCGTTAAAGGAAAGTTGGAATCTATGTGCACTGACACAGTGTGAATAGAAGGTATGAAAGTAAAGGGTTTTGGGGTTTTGAAAAAGATTTGAGTAAGGGTTTTGATCCTGTTGAATAAAAAAGATTTGAGGAATTTTTAGAAAAATGTCTCTTTGACAAGTACTATATGTCTTCCTTCCCCTATTAATATGATGTTATTTATAAAAGAAATGTGAGATAGTATTATGATCACCTTCATATATGACTCGGTGATGCCCCAAAGTCACCAAAGACCATTCTATTACCAAGACTACCTTCAGAGATCACAAAATGTTGAAGAGATGCATGTCATTAGTCATAGTGTGATTTTCCAACTAAGTTTTTTATACTATGCTAATGAAAGATCACTGTGGCAAAGTACTTGATACCACCTCACTGGAGTTACACAGTATGATATTTGTCATTTGAGAGCCCACTAGTACAAATGAACTCATCCAGGGACCAAACTCTCATCCATTCCAAATTGCTTTCAAAGAAACCATCCTTTCCATCCAGTTGTCCTTTGGTTGATGGCCATGAAGTGAGGCTCAAGCCAAGAAAGCCCAGGGGTTCTAAGTTTTGTCCCAATACACGTGTTATAATGTTTCACCAAGTTATGAATGCTTTGAACTAGAAGAGACTTTAGACATCATCCTTTCCAATCCCATCATTTTTTTTTGCAGAGGAATAAACTGAAGCCTTAAGCGTTGTGCATTGCCTTCAGTCTTATAAATACATACAAGAAGTTTAACAAATACTTTGCGTTTAATTTTTTTTTGTCAAAGAACTTTTCCAGAGAGTAAAGCCCACAACCTTGTAAAGGTTAAGTTCTTGTGGTGAGGAACTATTATCCCCTGTCTGGAAGAGGAGCAGCATGGCAGGGTGCATAGAGTACCAGCACAAGAGTCCAGAAGACATGAGTTTAAGATCTACCTCTGACATATAACTAGCCATGGCAAGACAACAAGCATTTATTAAGTGCCTGCTATGTTGTTAACATTGGGCATACAAAGAAAGGAAAAAATAGTCCCTACTTTTAAGGAATTTAGTCTCATGGGAAGATATGCAAATAAAAGAAAATAAATTGGGACCAGTTCTGAAGAACTTTAAAAGCTAAATGAGATTTTACTAACCTTGGCTCAAAGCTATTTGTATAAGCTGTCTTCATTAGTGGAGACTAATGCTTCACACCTGTGGGAGGGGGCAAGTTGGTGAGAGCTAGAGAGAAGACAGATACTGGTCTTCTGGCTTCCAGCTTTGAGAGGGAGGATACACTGATCTAGACTCCCCCAGATGGGGAGAAAGACTGGCCCCAAATCCCATGCATAGCAGAACCAGCAACCTCACTCAAGGATGTATACCCCACTTACTACACTAGAGACTTTAGGGAGTTTCCTAATGGATACTATTTGAGATTCTACTTCTTAAACTGATTTATCTTGCTCCCTATGGGAGACTTCATTTATTCTGTGTATTATCTGGCATATATTCTCTTGGGGATACTATCTGATTTTGATTTTACTACCAACTTAGATAAAAGAGTTTATTTATTATTCATGATATGTTTTCATTATGGAACTAGAATTTGAGGGGAAGGAGGTCAAACTTGGACATTCCTTCCCATTAAGAGATGGTGATTAGGAGTACAGCTTGAACCTAAACATTATTTCCTTTAGACCAACAATATTTAATGGAGTAGATAAATCTGATTCTAACCTAGTACTCTCATTCTTTGAGTAGAACAGAGTGACCAGAATCTGGACCTAACCTCCTACTTCTCCTTTAGGCAGGATTCAAAGTCTCCCTTGGAGAAGGACAGGGTCAACCTGCAAATAAATCAGAACTACTAAAATAGCTATAACAAGGATCTTTAATCAGAGAAGACAGATTATAATGTAAGTAGAACCACAGTCCTGGGACTTGCACAAAGTAGAGAGTTCATATAGAAAGTGAAGGCAACCATCTGATTAACTGAATTCACCTGGAGGTTGAATGATTAAGATATGCTTGAGGTTTTGATTGTCTTCAGCTGGGTTCTAGCTTGTGTGATTGACGGGTACTTGTTGATGACTGATCTGGAACAAAGGTCAGTCTAGGGGGTTTCTTGTGGACAAGGTTGTCCATGGGAAATTAGAGAGAATTATTCTAGATAATCACTTTCCTAGTATATTTTAGTGGGGGATTCCTTTGTGTATGGATACAAGAGGTCAGATTAGCTGGCCATTGAAGTCCCTTCCAACTCTTAAATTCTGTGATTCAGTGATCTTTTATTAAGCATATACTATAGTCCAAGCATTGTGCTAGGATCTAGCAATATAAAAATAATGCATGAGATGATCTCTACTTGTAAAAAGCTACATTTTAATGGGAAAGATAATACAGTAAACAGCCAAAATAAGCATGGAAATTAAAGTAACCAGTATTAAAGTGAATTGTCCAAGGGCATAGAGTTAGAGCCCCAAGACTACTCTCATGCCTATGCTTTTCCTACCATATCCTTTGTTGTTGTTCAATTGTTTTCTTTTGTGTCTGGCTCTCTGTGACCCCACTTGGAGTTTCTTGGCAAGATATGGAGTGGTTTACCATTTCTTTTTGTAGCTCATTTTACAGATGAGTAAACTGAGGCCAACAGGGCAAATTGACTTGCCCAGGGTCACACAGCTAGTAAATGTTTGATGCCAGATTTAATCTCAAGAAGATGAGTCTTCCCAGTTTCAGATTTGGTATTCTATCCACTGTATCCCCTAGTTGCCCCACCATATCCTTAGCAGGTTGGTATTGGAGATAGTCCAAAAGTGACCTTAGTTACTCTAATACCATAGTTGGCTATATTCCCCAGGATTCCTTTTTCAATTGTGGATTCCCCAGCTGTGGTCCATGGCTACATTATATATCTAGGAATAGAGGCTGTGAATCTCAGAAAGAAATGGTAGGTTATTTCACTAATAGCTTCTGAGGTTTTCTCTGCTTAGCAAATAGTGTCTATTATAATATCAGCATCTAAAGTTGGAGGAATATCTTTGTTTATATTCAGCATCATGAAAGCTGAAACCTGAGAACCCACAGGTATGGCTCTAACATGGATTTGCTGTAGTCCTCCAGTGTTCGAGGCAGCTCCTTGAGGAATTGAAACTAATTACTCCAGGCCTCCTAACTGGTACTGTCTGGTTATCTAGTAAAATAAGTAGCACATGTTTTACTGTAAAAAAAATCAAGCAGGTACAAGGAGGTAAAGCATATGTGTGTCTAGGGAATAGAGGTTAAAGCAAAAATGGACTGCAGCCACCACCTGAAAATACTGTTATTTCCTGAAAGAATGAAATAAACTTGGCAAGATGTGAACAAAAGTTCTTTTGAAAAAGGAAGTACACAGGAATAGGGTATTTCATTTCTCTAGGGCCCAGTCAGAAGTCTACAAAGAAAGTTTGCAATTTCTTATGAGAAATGATTTCTATAGGTTGCAGTTAGAGAACTGGCTAGTTTGCTTTCACTAGTGTAGGCACTAAAATAATGTCTTTCATTTCCTCACAAACTCGAAATAAATGTCTTAGAATGTCTGGCTTATCACTCGTTTAAGTAGAAGGGTTCCATTACTCCAAACACATACTGCCTGTCCTCTTTCAGACTCATCAGTTAAAGTACTATTGATTATGTTTCCTTTTGGAAAAGAATGGTTGAGGAGATGCCAGATTAAATCTACTACCTTTGAATCAATGAATAAAATAATCAATTAACCAGCATTTATAAAGTACCTGCAACGTGATGGTGGAATGGATAGAGTGCTCAGTCTGAAGTCAGGAAGACCCGAGTTTCAATGTGGCTTTAGACATTTATTAGCTACGTGACTCTGAGCAAGTCACTTAATGCCATCTGCCTCAGTTTCCTCTTCCATAAAATTAGTTGGAAAAGGAAATGGTAAACCACTCCAATATATTTGCCAAGAAAGAGTTAGACATGACTGAAAGACTGAACAACTTCCTGAGTCTAACACTCTAACCATGACTCATGTAGTCTGTGAGTCATAGACTATAATTGTATTCTCTAGAAGTACCTTCCTTCAAGGCTTACTTTATTTGATTGTTTCCAGTTTTGATTATCTCTTCATAAAGCATTCCATGACTTACTCTCCTCTATAGCTTATACCAGAGGTGTCAAACACATGTGACCTATAACTCCACCAAGAGCCACATTTCTATTTGAGTTTGATGTCTCTGGTTTCCATTCATTCAGCAGATTATAGATGCATCAGTTCACTATTTGGCATATAAAGATGGGACTGAAGGCTGCTTTTGAAAAGGGCTGCTCTAGTATCCAAGGAACAATCAGAGGTTAATAGACATAGAAGCGGAAGAGAACTTCGAAGCCATCTAGTCCAACTCTGGCACTCTACATGGAAAGCACCCAAGACCCATGGAGGCTAAAGGACTTGCCCAAATGTGAAACTCCGGAAAATAGCTTGCCTGGTACCTCCTCAGACCCACGTTTTCATCCTCTTGTCATGATGGTATTATTATGGCTAACTTTTCTACTTCCCTATTCCTCATTTCTCTTCTGTTCCTTATTTCTCCTTCCTTATTAATTAATGTATAAAATACCTTCATTTTTCTAGTCTTGGAGACAATAGGAAAGTCACCCATTGCCATCACACAGGCTCTTTGTTTCAACTGATATAGAAGATCAAGTCCTTAGGCTTCTGGACCTCCAATTGGAGTGTGAATATCCATCTTATGTGCTGCCTTGGTTGGTTATTGCCCTTCATACTCAAAGAGAACCAAAATGACATCATGGGTGATGTCTTTTGACTTGTGCATAAATTGGATTTAAGTGAGGCAGAGTTGCACAAAGTCATCAGCTTTGCTCTCTCTTCCAGAGTCCCCAGTGGCAAGTCAAAAGTTGGGATGCCTGACAATGGCCTGGGAGGCAGTCGATGACCTTGATGGCTTTTGATGTCTGACCAAGTTCTAGGTGCTCCAAAGCACCTGCTCTCACTGCCTTCATGGCCACTGGAACAATCTATTCTCATCTACCCCTTCCACTGGGGGAAGTCTTCACCCATCTCTATCCATTCTCCCAAACTCACTGATGGGTTTGAAGCCTGTTCCCTTGAATCTGGTTTAGCCTGCCTGCCAAGATGGTTTGCCAGGAAGCTGCTGCCAGTTTCTTGGAGCCACAGGTGAGAGCTGGGTGGTGGATGGATACCAAAGGAAGAAGGCAGACCTGAAAAGGGCTTGGCTAGCGCTTTCACCAGAGGTACTCGTCATCCCTGAATACCCTGTGCACCACCCCTACTGTGGGCATAGAGGTGGTACACTGAGGTCTGCTAGTTTTCCTCTTTTCCTTGTGAGTAGCAATAAAGTTTGTTAAAGCTGTCTCTGTGCAAGGTGACACTTTTCTTCTGGTCGTCCCTTGCTCTATACCCACTTCACAAAAGTAACAGACACCAGATACTCCTGTAAAACCTGCCCTTTTACTGTGATGTTCAGTGTGTGGAGACAGACAACTTGGATTAAAATCCTACGATTGCAAGTACTGCTAACTACTTCATCAAACCCCTTATCCTTGCTGAGTTCAATTCTTCATCAGTAAAACGAGTGGGTTGAACTAGACAGCCTTCCCAGCATTAGGTCTATGAGAGTGACCCTATTTGCTACAAAACAACTGATTAAGATAAGAAAAAGGTCTAAGATCAAACATCCCTAGATAGCTTTTTAAAGAGATTTGGAACATCTAATTTATTCCCCTAAAACTCTCCCAAATTTTAAAAAGGCAAGCAGAATTATTATTAATTTTAATATTATTATTGTTATCATTATTATTATTTAAAATCCTTACCTTCTGTTTTAGAATCAAAGATGAATCTTGGTTCCAGGGCAAAAGACAGGTACGAGTTAGATGATGATTAAGTGACTTGTCCAGGGTCACACAGCTAGGAAGTGTTTGAGGTCATATTTGAACCCAGGACTTCCTGGTTCTAGGCCTGACTCTTTATTCATTGAGCAATCCAGCTGCCCTGGCAAGTAGAATTATTGATAATTAAATATTTAGCAAATGCTCACTATTGCTGCAGTTTTTATTTCTGGCCATGTCCATGACACAGTAGAGTTGTGATTTTTATTTATACCACATTTATTTTATGGTAAATTGGAACTCCTTTCTATTGAACAATGTGTTGAACATATCTGTGCACATTTTATGGAGGTTAGAGCATTTCTTTACTGTTTTAAACTGTTATGGGTACTTAGAGTTCTGGTATATCTCTCTTTAGGATATATTGTTGATTATGTCTGTGGCTTATGAGGTGCCAAGTCTTTGATCAAGAGAATAGCTTCTGATTATAGTATTGTTCCTAAAAGGAATTGAAACCTCTGGCTAATGACTTGCTTTTAAATGTAATTTCTAGGAATATAACACATCATGGTGAAAATCCTGCACTACCTTTATGTAAATTTGCACAGCTGTAGTCAGACTCTTTTACAAGATTTTTGGCATGAGTTTTGCATTCATGCTTATCCTATTTTCCCATTAGTTTAGAAACTCTCTGAGGGCGTGGCCCACAGTGGACTATGCTCTGGGTGTAGCATCGAAGACCGAGTCCCTTCATCTCTCTGAAATTATTTTGTAATTATTTTGCATATATTTTGCATTTACAAAGGCAGCATGGAATAGTGCAGGGATCTGGCAGACTACATACAGCCCACGAGACGAATTTGGTTCCCTCTTTATTTTTGTATGGTCCACAAGCTAAGAATGGTTTATTACAGCTCATGGGCAAAACCACTCTTAGCTCAAAGGCTATACCAAAACAAACAACAGGCTGGTTTGGGAAATGAATTGTAATTTTCTGACTCCTAAAATACTGAAAAGAGATCTGGTCCTGGAGTCATGAATACCTGAATTTAAGTCCTTCCTCTGACATACTAGTTGTGTGACCCATGGCAAATCACTTTATCTTTTTAATATTCTCAATCAACTCTCTAAGACTATGAGTTGCAGAGAAGGTGTCCATTGGCCTTGGTAGAAGCTAAAATCCTCACTGGGAGGTCACAATAAAATTACAGCTCTAAAATATAGATAAATAGATGATTGAAATATAACTACATATTTATACACAAGAAGCAGCTGGGTGGTGCAGTAGCTGGAGTCAGGAAGATTCATCTTTTTTGAGCTTAAATCTGGCTTCAGATACTAGCTGTGTGACCCTGGGCAAGTCACTTAACCCTGTTTGCTTCAGTTTCCTCCTCTGTAAAATGAGCTGGAGAAGGAAATGACAAACCACACCAGTATCTTTGCCAAGAAAAGTGACTCCAAATGGGGTCACAAAGAGCAGGATGTGACTAAAGCAACAGAATAGAATAACAATCTCTCTCTCTCTCTCTCTCTCTCTCTCTCTCTCTCTCTCTCTCTCTCTCTGTCTGTCTGTCTCTGTCTCTCTCTCTCTCTCTTTCTCTCTCTCTCTCTCTCTCTTTCTCATAGATATATAGTATATAGGCATTATATATAATGTTATTTTGTTTGTGTATGTGTGTGTAGGGGGAGGATATATACATATGTAGATCTGCACACATGTTGTAGTTTCCCCACTCCCACTCCCACCAGATACACTTGAGTTAAAAGCCTGTTTTGTTTTTATTTTTGTTTTATATCCAGTGCTTAGCATAGTACCCAGCACATAGTAGGTACTCATGAAGTGCTTAATTGACTTTAAATAAATGTAATCAGTCAATGAAATTATGCTGGTGTATTTTTCCAGTGAAAATAAAAGTCCTGTTGAGCAGCTAACTTTAATCAATGGAAATTTCAAAACTGGTCTATTAAAAGCAACAGCCTGGTATCTTTTCAAAGAGCATTAGAAAACTTCTTTCTATGGTTACTGAAAGAAAAAACGATTAGTTCTTTCAAATTTTCTCATTTAAGTTCAAAGGTTAACGTCTCTCCCTTGGGCTTATAGAGAGCCAGCACAAGTTATCCAATATATTCTTGGTAGTTTTTTCTAGAAAAATGATTTATGTCTCTATCCAGTCCTATATCTCTCCAGTCTTTCTTTTTCTGCCAGTACCTTCCACTGTACCTTTTAGAAACATACCATCCATCAAAGCGCACATGTATATAGAGACCCACGTGGTGGTGTGCAAAATCTCTTTCATCTCTCTTTTTCTTAGGGACTCTTTCCATCTCCTGGCACCTACCAAAAGCTGTTTTTTCCCTTGCTACTATCTTTACCACATTGGCTGACTGCGCCTGATTTTATACTCTTGACTTAGATATCATCTAGGATGAGGAGTCGACATACTTCTTGCATTTCATTATCACTTCCAAAACTTTTTTATGTAACCATCTCTCCACAATCTAGCCTCCTTTGAAGTTTACACTTTCCAATGATACTATTCTCAATTCATCTTGACACTGATTCTCCAATACCTATATCCAGGTCGTCTGTCTCTTGGTTTCCTCTAAGATTTTGTTAATTGAACAATAATCTTCTTTTCCTCTGCCCTTTGCTATAATCATTTGGCAATTTCAACATTCATTTTGCTTATCTTTCTTGGCCTTTTAGTTCCTGAACCCCACCTCCTCCATTTCTACTTGGCTTTTGTCACTCAAAACTGACCAGCTACAATCTTCTATCCCTCTGTATCTCCCAAAGGTTTGCTTATGTTTAGTTGCTCTTCCTCTTCATTATGACCTCTGGTTCTTCCATTTCTCTCTTCTCCTGCTTCAATTATCCTTTGCTATTTTTGTTTCTTTTGATATCCATTTCAATGATCTACTCATTTCATTCTTTGAATTCTTTTCCCCTTTGACTTTTGGATGTTCCTGCCATGCTAATTCTTAGTGCTAGATTACTTTTACCATCCATCTTCTCAGTTTCTCTTTCCAAATTGTTCCAGACTGATAGACTAAATGCTTTTGCTGACTGAGTATACCACAAATCCATGCCATCGAACCTCTACCAGAACCTCATGAATCTTTGGTAATCCTATTATTGCATCTCATTTATAGTCTATTTATTGCCCTCACCAAAGCTTCTCTCTTCTGAAGTCCACAGTTCTACTCGAACTTGCCATTTCTTTTAGCAGATGATTTAACAATATATTTTATTAAGGAAACTGATGCTGATCTAAACTTCCTTCCTTCCTTTAAACCTTTCTATATTCTTTCCCATCTATTCAATTTCCTTCCATTTTCAAGCAACAAGGTAGCAAACTCCCATCATTTTTCTTTTCCTATAGGAATTATCTCAATCCATCATCCCTGTTCTCTTTTTCCTCTTCAGTCTATGGCTTTCAATTGGCTTCTTCACATTTGCCCTAAAAACATCCTAAATTCTTCCCATCCTTTTAGAAAAAACCCTTACCTTGAGCTTGATGACTTCTTCAAATTTTACTTTCACCCCTAAACCTACTCTTACTTATAACTGCCTTATCTCTATTAATGGTGTCTCCATCTTCCCAGTCATTTGAAATTAAGGTTGATCTAGTACAGTGATTCCCAAAGTGGGTGCCACCGCCCCCTGGTGGGTGCTGCAGCGATCCACGAGGAGCGGTGATGGCCACAGGTGCATTTGGGGGCAGTGAATAACTGTAAGGGGGCGCTAAGAAATATATTTTCTGGAAAGGGGGGCGGTAGGCCAAAAAAGTTTGGGAACCACTGATTCTAGTAGATAGGGTTGATCTAGTAGATCCTGTAGACTGCTAGACATGGACTTCAGAAGACCTGGATTTAAATCCTACCTCAGATACTTACTAGCTTTGTTACTCATTTTTCTCATCAGCAAAATGAAAAAGTTAGACTTTGTGGTCTCAAAGATCCTTTCCAGCTTGAAATCTTTGATTCTACTGGAAAAATTGGAGGGGAGGGATACCTTCCATTTTCCTCTTGGTTTCCACTCATTTCTTGCCATTCAATCAGTTGCCAAATCCTGTAGATTGTATTCATAAAAGAATTTTCACATCTCTCCTTTTCTTTCTAATTCTACTACCTCAATGAAGATTGTTATTATTTCTTACTTCTTAGGGTAGGTCTCCTAACTGTTCTCCCTGCCTTTAATTTTTTTATCTTTTCCATTCCATACTTTATATAACCTTTGTGGTATGCATAATTGATCACATCTCTCAACTTCTTAAAGACCTTCTCAAACTTCTCATGCTGGCTTTCAAAATTCTCTTCATTCTGGAACTGACCTACATTTCTAACCTCATTTCATATTACTCCCATTCATGTTATAGTTTAGACTGGCTATTAGCTGTTCTCTGACTTCATTCTGTTCTACTTGCATGTGTTTTTATAAGCCATTCTTCTCTATATTTTGAAATGAACTCTACAGATTTTCATCTTTTGACATCTCTTCCAAAAGTCTTGCCCAGAGAAGTGATCCCTCCTTCTCCATTCCTCTTTCGGTTTCTCCTAGATTCTTTTTTTCTTAAACCCTTACCTTCTGTCTTGAAATCACTACTGAATATTGGTTCCAAGGCAGAAGAGTGGTAAGGACCAAGCCATGGACTTAAGTGACTTGCCCAGGGTCACATAGCTACTAAATGTCTGATATTTGAATCCAGGATCTCTCATCTCTAGGCCTGGCTCTCAATCTATAAAGCCACTTAGCTGCTCCCTCTCCTAGATTCTTAATCACATTTGAACTTTTTTCTTTACTAGATTATAAGCTCCTGGAGGACAAGAACCATATTGTTTTTCACCTTTGTAGTGTCAGTGACTAGAAGTGGACTGTGGAAAACTTGTACTAAAATGTGGAACTGAATTTAATTATTCATTGAAGTTCTTTAAAAAGAATTATACTTAAAGAAAGAAAAATCACCTAATTTATAGTAAACGCACAGGAAATGTTTGTTGAATTTAATTTAATTGTTAGCAAACTGGCTATCTGAAGGAATATCCTAATCTTCAGACCAGTTATGCCAATGAGTTCTGCTATATTTTTGCACCATAGTACTTAAATCAAAGATTTGTAGGCTGTTTCACAGACTCCAAAAGAATTAAAATATTTATTTCTTATGGTGATGTCTAATATCAGGCCCATTTTAGACTCTCTGGGCAGAGGATTACTTTTCTGCTTTTTAAAGAATAAAGAATACAAGACTGAAATCTTAATTGCGTAGCTCAACATAGGAGAAACTGTTATTCTAGAAAGCACTTGTGAGTACAACCCTCTAAATTTAAGGCTCATTTATTATTTTTACAAATGTGTGTGTGTGCTCATGTGTCATACACTCTCATTCACCTGAGCATTAAGGAACAGAGGAAAAGGAAGGGTTTCTACTTAGATTCCTGAATCTGATTCTTACCTTTGTATCTGAAATAGCCTAAACTATACCTCTTTTCTCCTTCCTATTTGTTTAATGCCCTGCTATATGAATGCCAATCTGTTAGGTGCCATATTAGATTTATTTAATGTAAGGAATCAATTTCATATGCATAAAAATTACTGAACAAACTTAGTTTTGAAGTTCTCACATGGATAGCAGTAAAAATTCACAGATGGTCTTGAGCACTTGTATAGCGATTGAAGTGCCTCATGCATTTGTTATCTTTTCAGAGCTGCATAGAAAATCACCGTCTACCTACCATAAGAAATCCTTGTGCATTCCATCTTGTATCACGTAAATGTTATTAATTTGGCTTGAATCAAAGGGCTCGGGTCATTTTCTCTAGAACTATCCCTTAAGATTACCAACCAGAAACAAGATCCTAATGCTTTGGAAAGAGTTATACAGCAATGGTTCATATATTTGGATCTAATCCATGGCCAGATTTTATTGTTTCTACCTTTACAACATCTCTCTCCTATGTATCTCATTCTCTCCAATTACACAGCCACAGTCTTGGTCCAGGCTTTCTTCATCTCTCACCTGGGCTATTGCAATGGGCTTCCTGCTTCAAGTCTCCTTATTTCAATACAATCTCCACTCAGATGTCAAAATGATTTTTCTCAAGTTTATTTCTACATCTGATCATGTCACGCCCCAGCTCAGTGAGCTCCACTGGTTCCCTATTACTTCCAAAAACAAATGTATACCCCTCTGTTTGGCATTTAGAGCACTTTATCACCCTCTTACTTTTCCAAAATTCTATTTATTTGACTCCCACCCACTCTTCTATCCATGTACACTGGCCTAGGTACAATTCCTCAAGCTTAAAATTCCATCAATCATCTCTGTACCTTTGTACTAGTTATCCCCCAGGTCCTCTCTCCTCCTCATAAACTCCCTGGTTTCCTTCAAGATTCAGCTTAAGACCAACCATCTGAAGGAGACCTTGCTGGATCCAGCCTCTCATGTCTTATCCCATTATCCTCCTAAAGCCTCCTTATTTTCATTTGGTGTTTATTTTGTATATAACTATGAATGCATATGTTATTGTAATTATTAGAAATAGACCCTTCTTGGGGAAAAGAGGGAGGGAGATAAGTTTGATCATATAACTTAGGAAAACTTGTTTGAAAATTTATTAAATGTAATTGATAAAAAAAATAAAAAGAACACTAAAAAAAGAAATAACATAAAGAAATCCCTTTTTGAAAGCAGGGGCTATTTCTGTTTTTTCTTTGTATTCTTAACTCTTAGCACAGTCTCTGAAACATAATAAGTGCTTAGGATTTGATGGAATTAATTATACATTTCCTTGCCTTAGTAAATATATATGGTGGACATAATTTAACTTGTCCTTGGTAGTTCAAGATTTTATGAACCATTTATTTTACTGAGAGCTTTTCAGCTGTTCCTTCTGCCTTGTCTCTGCCATTAAAACCTTAGAAAATAATACTAAGATATCAAAAAGCATAGCTTTAGAATTGGAAGAGATCTCAGAGGCCTTCTAGTTTGACCCCTTGGTTTTACAGATGAGGAAACTAAGATCCAAGAAATATAAATCACTTAATCAAATTCAGAGAGTTAATAAGTATCAGAGGCAGAATTTGAACCCAGATCCTCTAGCTTCAGTGCTCTGACTCAGTTTACCCTGTTCTTCTAGCTCAAGAGTTCTTTTTAAATTTTTTTTTATTTTAAAATATTTTTCCATGTTTACATGCTTCATTTTCTTTCCCTCCCCTTTTCCCTCCCTCCTCCCAGAGAACAACAAGCAATTCCACTGGGTTGTACAAATGTTATCACTTGATACCTATTTTCTTATTATTCATTTTTGCTATAGTAGCTCAAGAGTTCTTAATTTTTTTGTTTTGGATTTGTTTCATGGACCATTTGGCAATCTGGAACAGCCTATATACTCCTAAAGATCCATAAGAAAAGACAATTCTAAATTTCAATGAGAAATTAGTGAAAGTGAAGATGTGATTTTTTTTTTTCTCATTCAAGTTCACAAACCCCAGGTTAAGTCCTTCTTCTGGATGCTATTTTTTTTGTTTTTGTTTTCCCTTAAGACCATATTCCTTCTCTGCTGTTATTTCTCATTGTGGTTAAGCCTGACACCTTCTTACCATCATGGTCATAATTCTATTCCCTGTACAACTTCTCTTCTGCCCTCATCTTTTGTGGATCCATTTTGTCTATGAATTATTTTTTCTCTTACCTTTTCTCTGACACTTGCTTCACTCTCCTTGCATCTGATGCCTATTGGGCATATCTTTCTCATCTTTTTGTTTCTATTTTGCTAGAAGTCCTGAAGGGTTTGTTAAGTCCTTCTTAAGAATGAGCCTTTTCCACTTTTATTATCATTTTATTATTAGTTCCATTAAATGATGCTACTGACTTAACTTTCAGCAGTTGCATGGGTTTTAGGACAGAAACTGCAAAGAAATACCACACCAAAAATTAGGTAATAAAATTATGTATTTATAAGAACAAAATTAAAAAGCATGACAGTAATCCCTCACCAAGTGAGGGAGTTAAGTTCCAGAGACCTGTGAAGATAGGATTAACTCTCCCCTTGGCTATTTTTAGCTAATCAAATCAAGAACTTAAAGTACCCCTACTTGACACTAAGTAAGAGAGTTGCAAGTCACTTGCTAAAGTGAGTGGCAATTCCAGGGGCCACTGCCCCACCCCTGGGCAGTGCTAGGCAAATTGAAAGACTGCAATTGGTTCCTATAAAGTGGGGAAGGGACAGGAAGTGATGTGAAAAAAGGACTATAAAAAGTCCTGCACTTCCTGTCCAAGGGACTTCTCCTTTGGAGTTCACCTTTGGACATTCTGCCTAGGTGAGCTGGAATGAAGAAGGAGACTCTTTCCCTGGATCTTGTGTCAACTTGCTGGGTGAGTAGCTGGCCTACCTTTCCTGGCTTCTGGAGAGATTGGTTCCCAAGAGGCCTACCTTTCCTGGCTTCTGGAGAGATTGGTTCCCAAGAGGCCTACCTTTCCTGGCTTCTGGAGAGATTGGTTCCCAAGAGGCCT